>NW_027466133.1:1050000-1492500 GCF_046127955.1 Nelusetta ayraudi | reverse complement strand
CACAGGAGGCTTAATTTCATCCAGTAGGCGTCTGGTGAGGTGGGAGAGAGAAAGAAAGAACTGAAGAAGAAAAAAAGAAAAAAACCTGAGCTAATAAAGACGGAATCAGCAGAACGACGATGCACACACAGGAGGTTTTAACTTGGAAGCCGATCGGCTGATATTAACTTTGCGTCGGCTCCCGATCCAGTTGCAGCTTCACCAGGTGGGAGGAGAGTCACCTGAGCCGCTCGGCGGAGGCGTGGTCTTGGTGGGACGGAGGTCGGAGGTCAAGATGCTCAGAGTTCGGCCCACCGCTCTCAGCCTGCACACACAGCCTGCGCAGTCTCGGCCCGGTCGTCCTATCAGGTCGTTGCCTCACCGCCTCCTCCAGATAGTTTATCTGTCATATGAAAGAAAGACCCTTCATAAACATCCTCCCCCTTATCTGTCTTTTTTGTTTGTTTTTTTTGTCCCTGCGCTGCTCCTTTAGTGTCTTTATCGCTTATCAGGAGCTGCGTCACAAAAGGCAGGAAGTCGGTTGGTTTCTCCCTGACCCTCCTCATCACCGGACACCGTGTGTGTGTGTGTGTGTGTGTGTGTGTGTGTGTGTGTGTGTGTGTGTGTGTGTGTGTGTGTGTGTGTGTGTGTGTGTGTGTGTGTGTGTGTGATGTTTTGAAAGGCTGTGTCTGCGGTGTGTGAGGTGACGCCTGCAGCCCCCTCCTCACCCTCCGTCTCCCTCCTCACCCTTCCAACAGAGTAGAGAGGATCTGGGTGATTTACAGCCAAACCAGACTTTCTAAACGCTCTCCTGTCCTTTGAGGAGCGGCGCTGCCGCTCAGAGGGATGGAACTCTGGAGGAAAGGTCAGGCCGCCTCTCGGCTTGAGGGGAATTGCTCGCAAGTTGTGCGTTTTGTTTCGTTGTTTTTTTTTTTTCTCTCTCTCTCTCGCTTGTGTCGCTGTAGCGTTTTGTTTCTTGCACGGCAAGTCGAAAAAGAGCACGATGGGTATTGATTTTTTTTTTTGTGGCAGGACCTCAGAGACGGTAAACAGTCGAGCCTGCAAGCCTCGGCCCGTAGTGCCGGTCTGGACTCGAGAAAAAAAAACAACTTTTTAAAGTCCTTGCTGCGAACTTGTCGTAAATCTTCTCCCTTTTTTCCCCGTTGTCCTTCTCTGTTAGGTGGAGTGGCTGAAGAACGAGGAGATCATCGACCCGGCGGACGACAGGAACTTCTACATCACCATCGATCACAACCTGATCATCAAGCAGGCGCGGCTCTCCGACACGGCCAACTACACCTGCGTGGCCAAGAACATCGTGGCGAAGCGCCGCAGCACCACCGCCACCGTCATCGTCTACGGTGAGTCACCGGTCCTGATCGTTCTTGGCGCGGCCTTTTGGCTCCCGGGGGCTAGGCTAGGCTAGGCTAACTGGATTAGCTGGTAACATTGAAAGGGAACCTGAAGACGATGGATCACCGTGAGTCTCGGTCGGGCGGGGGGGAGAAAAAGTTTCTTCTCTTTGTAGTACAAGTTAAAACGGCACCACAGCTGCTCAGAAACAAGTCTGAGGCACTTCAGCGCTTCGTCTGTGGAGACAGGAAGCAGGAAGTGACACGGCTGAGCAGCAAAACTAGGCCATATGTTCTCTTTAAGACTGTTTGTGCCTCGATTGTCAAGCAACACTTGGCGCTTGACTTTACATACATAAGCTTGTAAGCCACTATTGTCGACAGTGCTGCTGAAAACTGTGAGGACTGGGCAATATTTGCAAGGAAAAAAATGATTTAAAGAGTCGTGGCTTAGCAACGTGATGTTCCTAATTAGCAGGTTTCTTTTGTGTCCAACACCTTTGTTTTGAAGGGGCCAATTAGCACAGTTAATATACTCTAGTATTGTGAAATGTATATATATATATGTATATATATATATATATATATATGACATACATATAAACACACACATAAATGCACACACCCCACACCTCCATGTTGGAGCGGTGTGTGTGTGTGTGTGTGTGTGTGTGTGTGTGTGTGTGTGTGTGTGTGTGTGTGTGTGTTGAGACTGCAGGATTGAGTGCGACTGGAGAAAAAACGTGTTTAGACGTCAGCCGGTATCAAAACTACTTCTTGTAAGATGCTCTGCGTAAAAAGCCGAGCCGACTTCCTCCTCCTGCCGCGTTCACTTAGCTCGTTTCTTTTTTTTCTTTCTTTTTTTTTCGCTCCTGCTCAAAAGCCTTGTGGAAAGCAGGAGGACGTGTGATTGCTGCGCTGCAAACAAGGCTGAGCCGCAGTTAAAGGGACCCCCGCTGCGGCTTCACGCAGGCTCGCCCACCTTCTCCCTAACATCACATAACGCCGCTGTTAGCGCGCCGCACGCCGCCGCCGTCTTAACTTGCAGCGGCGCCCGCCGGAGGCGATGGATGGAAGCAGAGCAGGCGCCTTGCGAGTTTCAGTCAGAGTGCGCAATGAAAATCGTTGCTGTTTTTTTTGACCAAAGTTCATTTTATCCTCAGAAGTGACACAAGAGAGTCGGTCGTTTTCATTCATTCAGTTGATTGTTTTCAGACGCAAATGTGGTTCCAGCGGACGGAGATCAAAGCACCGTGAAAAACCCTTCCGTGCTTTTTTTGTTTGTCCTGTCTGCTAATGTGAAAAACAGCTCTGACAAACCTGCGGTCGCGCACCTCATCGCCGCCTGTTTGGACGGACAAACAGGCGGCGATGACTTATGGAATCCGCTGAGTGGGGCTGAAAGCGCTGTCTGTTCTGAGGTTGGCAAGACGGATGAGGAGGATTTGGGGAGTTGAAATCCGAGCGATCCAGCTGTCGCGCTGGGGTTACGGCGCTCCTGATTTTGATTAATATGCGGAGGGTTTAAACACATCCAATGGCTTTAGCAGACACAGGCGGAGGGGGGGGCCCTCCTGCCTGCAGGCCCCCGCCCCCCCCAACACCCCCCTCTTTAAATTAGCCTTGTTCGAGTGACTCACATTGACAGGAAGAAGAAGAGAGAAGGCCTCGGTGGCAACCCTCACCGGTGGATGCAGGTTATATAAACCAACAACAGCAGCAGCAGTAGCAGCAGCAGCAGCAGCATCTTCTCCTTGGTGCAAGTAATGAAGTTGAGCGCTGAGGACGAGGCGGCCTTGCACGCCGACGTGTGGCAGCACGAACATTCCAAATGCATGAGAGCGGCGAGCGGAGATTTCAGGGACGAGGAATTTGCCACGGCGCCAGCTCCTTTTGATGTCGGCTCATCCTTGAGAGAGACGCATCGGCAACAGCAACGGCATCAGCATCAGGCCCGCAGCAGCTGTTTGTGCCGTCCGCGCGTCTCCACCTCGAGACGGGCCGCTCGGATATTCATGCGCCGCAGTCGCCGCCGTTTACATAACCCACCGCCGAGCAAAAAGGGAAAGAGGGGGACTTTTCTTCTTCTTCTCCTTCTCCTTCATCTTTCTTCATCTTCTTCTTTATCCCTCGAGTTTCCCAACCTGACACGTTACAAGGAAAGTGGAGGCAGCAGCAGCAGCAGCAGCAGCAGCAGCAGCAGTAGCAGCACAATGGCTGCAAAAAAATAAATAAGCGCAAACAGAAAAGTGTTGAGATGAAGCAGACAGAAGGAAGACGGATGAATAATCCGAGCAGGAAAGAAAACAAAACTGAGTCCAGCGTTCTGGAGGCTTTTTTTCTTTGCCCAGAAGTATGTCGCATTTGCGGGGTCGGGTGGGGGTGGGGGTCTGGCGACCAGCTCCGGGGGGGCCGAGCCCACTTCCAGCCGCTCAAATGCCACGGCCTCGTTCCCGGCCACGAGCGCTGCTCGGCGTCACTCGGCGCTGGATTTAGCCGCTGACAGAGATGGATGAGGAGTCGGGGGGCGGGGGGCGGGGGGGGGGGGGGGGGGGGTTTTGTGCGGCAGGCAGGGAAGGAAGGAGCCGGGAGTCAGCTGAAAGAAAGTCACAAAGTAGCAGGCAGAGGATTTCTCAGGGTCAGAGCACAGAAAAAAAAGAGATGATGGAAAAAACTTGGGGTGCGCTGGTTTTGTCTTTGCCGGGTTGGAGGGGGTCGATCGGGACGGGGTCGATCAGGACGGGGTCGATCAGGACGGTGTCGCCGACGGCTGGAGGGGATTCCAGTCCGTCAGGCTGACGGACGCACTAATAAAAGCCAAATGTGTCTCTGTCTGCTTTCATTACGTTCACGCTGTAATATGCATGATGAATAAAATTCCTCCCAGCCGCTGACGTGCTTTCACCAAATCTCAGTCTTTCGCTTCTTTAACAGCAAAGCTGCAAAGGTTCTTTTTTTCTTTTTCTCGACGTTTCGCCGTGATTATGTTTCACGACCCTCCGCGGCGCTGGTGAGCGGCCACGCCGGCTCTCATTTCCAGGAACGACTCGGCCTCCTCTTCAGTCAGCCGACGCTCCTCCAGTCTGAACCTCTTCAAAGTTTCCTCGTTCACGCTGTGAGACCCAGAAGTGATCAAGCCGTCGCAGCGGCGGCTCCTCTTAAGCTTCTGGAACTTTCTGCAGGGAGACGTGTCGGATGTGCCGCTTCTGTCATCTTCTGCAAACTAGTTTTTAAACTCTCCTGCCTGCATGTTTTTTTTTTATTTTTTATTGATGTTCACTTTGTTTGTTTGCCGTCGCTTTCAATGACGTCTCGTGAAGCACTTTGTAACTGCGTGTTTTTAAAAGTTTGTCCAATTAGAAAAATAACAGCAGTAACCACTGAGGGGTGAAATCTGGGTGATCACTTGTTTTCAACCCTTGTTTTTTCTGCTGTGTTTCTTTTTTTTTCTTCCAGTCAACGGTGGCTGGTCGACGTGGACCGAGTGGTCGGTGTGCAACAGCCGCTGCGGCCGTGGCTACCAGAAACGCACCCGCAGCTGCACGAACCCCGCCCCGCTCAATGGTGGCGCCATCTGTGACGGCCAAGGCATCCAGAAGCTGGCCTGCAACCCGCTCTGCCCAGGTAAACGACAAAATCAATCCATTCAAACCTGCCGGCCGCCCACTTTGCAACAGGCAAAATGGGGGCGACGCCGTGCGCGGGAAAATGAATTCCAGCATTTTTAAAGGTTAAGTGTGTAATATTTGGAGATTTTCAGCAGTAACAGCGACATCGAGTGGTTGCGTTTTAGATTGCAGCAGTCTTACGCTTCCCCCTCCCTCTCCCGAGCCTGCCGGTGAACTACGGTGGCCTGCGCACACAAACTTGGATACCTCGTCCACCTTCTTCCTCGTTGGTTTATTTGAGGACTCGAGCCTAATTCACCCTAAATGCGTAACGTGCTGTCAGGCGACCTGGATTGTCCACACCAGGCTTCCTTAGAAATGTGGCGGTGCAAGATGGCAACTAACCAGGAGCTAACTTGCTCTTTTGTATATTCTTATTTATAGGAAAACAAAATGACTCTTATTGTAGTGCGATCATACACTGTTATTCATGTATTTATGGGCAGTATATAAATATAATCTTTTACCAAGGTGAAAATCATGAATCAGGCCAAATTTTACACACTGGACCTTTAAAAACCAAACAAACATGATGCATATTTCACTCTGTTTGTCACGTGTGTTTCTCTCACCAACTCGTCCACCCTCCATCACTCTCATCCTCTCATCGTCCGCGACTTCATCCCCTCCTCCGACCCCCCGCTGCGCCCCGCCCCGCCCCGCCACCACCCTGCCCTGCGGCTGCCTGGGCTCCAGTGGACGGCCTGTGGACAGAGTGGAGTAAGTGGTCGGCCTGTGGGATGGAGTGCACCCACTGGAGGAGGAGGGAGTGCAGCACGCCGGCGCCCAAGAACGGCGGGAGGGACTGCGAGGGCTCCGACCTGCAGTCCAAGAACTGCACCGACGGCCTGTGCATGCAGAGTGAGTACCACCACCACCACCACCACCACCACCCCACTGATCGCCCTGCTGACCCTCTCTCTCTCTCTCACCTGAGAGGAATTCCTCCCATTGCCGCGTCGCCGTGTCTCACATCGCCGCATAACATCCTGTCCGCTCTGTTTCAACTCCACTCATGCATAAACACAAAGGAAAAAAAATTATTGATTTGTCAATTCTTGGCAGTCACTCTGTTTATTTTCCCATGCACAAGAGTTGTAAGCTGCTGGGTAAAAAGTTAGGCAAAGGACAAGAGGCTTTTTAATGGCCACTAGGGGGCATAAGGGAGGACACCGGTTGCAGGGCAAAGCTTTTGGGAGTTGTACTTTTAAAATAACGATCAGAGATTAGATTCTTATTGTGCATGAAGGGGTCGGAACTGACAGGCGGCTTCTAATCACCATCTAAAGTGCAAGGAGAGGAAGCAGGAGGCCAAATTACACCAGCAGTCGTCGTCGTCGTACATGGTGACTTCCAGTGCGGACGCTCCCGTTGTCGTTTCTGCTGCTAACAGCAAAAAAAAGAAAGAAAACAACGGTTAAGGTTGGTGGTGCTGCCATTTATTCTTTTTCTGCAGACGGGAAAATGGTTTTCCGCTCCTCTTTCATCCCAGCAAGCAGCTGTTTATTCGAGCCGAAGAAGCCGCTCCCCCCCTTCTTCCCCTCACCGACACAACAAAACCCCTCCTCATGTTATGCACTGACAGAATGGAATCGTATTGTCGCGGCATGAACCTTGAGCCTCGTCTCCCATCTTCGGGAGGCCGTTTTCTTGTTACTTTTTTTTTTTTTCCCTGCTCCGCTTTTGATAAAACTCAACCCGGCACGCCACCGCCGTCGCCTCCGTGGTGTTTGTCAGCGACCGCGGACGGCGACTGTGGCACTAATAACAGTGTCCAGGCCCGCAGCGCAGCGGCAGCGGCAGCGGCAGTGTGGACGTGCCTCAGCCAACGACGACCTGCGTTTTGAAGTTTTCACATCAATCACGCCGTCGGGGTCAACATGCACGGCGCGGTTCGGCGTTCCTGTCCGAAGAAAACGCAGCACGCTGCAAACACACCGAGGCCTTGTCAACACTTTTCTTTTCATTTTATTATTTAACCTCCGACACTCTGACAGTGTTTCAAAATTATCTCCACATGCAGATGCACACGCAGGCTGTCGGGTGCATGCCGAGCCAGAAGGCGGTGCTATAACCTCCCAGTGTGAAGACACGTTGGCCAATCAGACGCCTGAAGGAGGGCAGAGCCGTGTCGACAGCGACAGCAATGGCACGGCCAGTGCAGAGCAAGTCAAATGAGTTTGTCATGTTGAACTCAACAGCCAATAAAAGAAAAAAAATGACAAAGTGTTGTCCGACGGCTCTCGTCCTCATTGCAGCAGGAGAGAAGGTGCACGTTCCTCCAAGCTCATTTTAAAAAGTCCAGCTCAGTCTTCCCTTACTTTTCATTGCACAACAGTCTCCTTCTGCGTGGGCTGAAATACTGGAAAGACTGAAATCTATTGGCTGTCACTTTTTTTTTTTTTTTTTTTTTTTTTCTTTAGCTATTGCGCCATTTAATGTCCTGCTACTGTGGGAAGTTTTAAAACTGGCAAAGTTGATCTTCTCCTGCTCTCCAAAATAGAGCTGCACAAACACAATCGTCGCACGCAGAAGGTGGCATCGAACAACAGAAGCTGCACTTTTCCCGGATGGATGTGGAAGGTGGATTCTCGCCGCCCTGGACCGACTTGACAGGGAGAAAAAAAGAACTGTTTTGCGCGTTGAAAAATCTGCGTTACAAGAGAGAAAAAAGCTCCATGTACGCAATGTGTGGTCCGACAGGAAACTGTGACCTCACCGCTGCGGGTTGCAGGGATTTCATCCGATATTTGGCTGCAACGCATTAGCTGATTTCTACAGTCAAGGTCGTGTGTCTGCGGAAACATTAGGCAGCGATCTCCCTCGGAGGAGGAGGAGGAGGAGGAAGGAGCTACCCTTATTTGTCTTATTCGTTTTTATTTTATCTCCCTCCGAGGCACAACATACACCCCCCACCCCCCACCCCCCACCACCTCCTTCCCGACACTTCCTGGCTCTGGACTCTCAGAAGCATTAGTCCCGGGCCGCATCGACGGCCAGTTTGCAGGGGGAATAAAACGGCATAACTTTATAGATTGGGGTGGGGGAGTCGGGGGGGTGGGGGGGTGGGGGTGGGATCGTTTGGAGGATTGATTTTTCTGTGTTGCGAGCTAAGAGGGTGAAGCCACTTATGTCAACGCTAACGACCATTTCCACCGGCATTTAGGAGACGGAGAGCCCATTATCTAAAAGCTTGCATTATGGCAAATATGATCTGAGGCATGGGGGGGGGGAGGGGGGGGGGGGGGTTGGTGGAGAGGTGGGGTTGGGTGGTGGTGCAGTCCGAACTGGGATCCCAGCAAACACCAGCGCCTCGGGATTCCGTTGCATCCTGATCTGGTTTCCGCCGTGTTTGAATTTATTGAAATCATTCTCAGAGGCGCTCCAGACGGAGCGAGCAGGAAATAAAAGTCGGCCTGGGCTGCAAAACACCGCCGGCCTGAGAGGGGAGAGGTGTTTTTTTCCGCCCATGTTCTAATTGACTTTGCAGCTTGTTTATCGCATCCAAGGCTGTCCGGGAGTTTCACAATTGGATTTAGACAAAAGTCCTGCTGCACTTGCACTCTCCAACGGCCGGCTTTCACACTCGGCTGAGGCCGAGCCGGCCGGATCTGCTGCTCCGCTCGCCGCTCCGATGCTGTTTGGTAACCCGGCGCATCAGACGTGACATTTCCTTGACATATTGCTGTGGAGAAAGAGAGGCGGGGGGGGCAGGGGGTGGGGGGTGGGGGTATAGGGGGTCCCCTCCAGCAAGGGCAAAACATTTTATCGCTGTAATACAAAAAGAGAGAGAGAATGAAGGGAGGGAAAAAAAACAGACTCTGCGGCTCTCTGACGGAATGAGGTTAATTTGCCGCCGCACAGCGTTGATGAACGGCCGAGACGGCGCTGCGCTAATTAATTTTTTCTTATTGTTTTCACTCCTTTTTTTTTTTCCATTTTGTGCTATGCAAACATTAAGGGTGGGGAAAAAAAAAAACTTTGACATAACACTGTCGATGATCATAACTGGCTTTATAATTGGATTTAAAAAAAAAAAAAGAAGAAAAAAATGGCAGAGGCAGCGCCGAGGAAAATGAGTAGCGGCCGTTTATTTAATCAAGCAATTAACTTCTGAATTGATAATCTGGCTGAATTTCACGTACACGTGTTTTATAAAGTTCAAACACGCTGCTCTGCAAATTAGACGATTATTAAAGGTCCCACGTGGTGAAAAAATGGACTTGAGCTTTTCAGCCCCTGCAGCCTCATTAGCAAGAAAAAATATATTTTTTCTGTTATCATCCCATTGTGATGTCACAAAGGGCATTGATTCCTCCCTCAGGTTAGTGATGACCTTTTCTGATCAATTATTTAACGCGTTGATATAATAATAAAAGTAGTAAAAAAAAAAAAAATAAAGATCTGTAAGTTGCTTTAACTGGGATCTTGGAAACTTCTGATCGGTCGAGGACGTTTTGCTTCAGGTTCGAGCCCTCGTCTTGTCACCAAACATCTGTTCTTTATCACTGCGAAAGCTTTTTTATTTTGTTTGGTTTTGTTTTGTTTTACAAATTGCCAGTTATTTCTAAGCTCGCATCATTGCGCAGCAGAGCCATAATCATCTGTGGAGACGGGAGGAAAGAAAACAGTCTCCTAAAAAAATCCGCACAGCGAGGTCTTTTCAGGAGGTCGAGACTCCGAGTGGACGGAGGAGCCGCTGCCACTCCAGTGCTATTCCTGAACTTTCCAGTGTGGGCTGCGCTGCGAACGCTTCCTGCGGTCAGACTCCAGTGATGCTCCACCAAAGAAGCGAAAACAAACTGGCCGGCTGTTTTAATGGTGACATCACTTCTTTCGGAGAGGGGAGGAAGATAATGGCTTCCTGTGCCGAGTTTGGAACCCAGACAATAATTTCCTGTCCTCCCTTTTTTTTTTTTTTTTTTTTTCTCTCTCTCTCTTCTATGAACAAATCATCTTTGGTCTGGAGGCTTTTTATTTTTTCCTCCTCCTGCCCACCCAGCGGCAAACTCGGTTACCCCGGCCGGACCCCTCGCTGGCTGCAGGTTCAGGTCATGGAACAGCAGTCAGACCGATTACATCGGCTCGCCAGCGCCATCTATCAAGCCATTGATCGCGCCGTCGCTCCGCTGGTCCGGCCGCATTCGCTCTCTGAGGACTTCATTGTTTGTGTCGCCCGTTTTTTTGTGGACGACCTGCAGCAAGAAAGAGTGAACACGACCTGAAGCGGAGAGCGCTTCTTGCTGCCAAAAACAAACAAACAAATAAAGAGCGGGATTGAAAAAAAAAAATATTGGCAAATTTTCTCCAGATTCCTCACCTGAAGCCTCGCTCAGTGGTTTGGATGCAGGGCTGCTGCTCCTATCGACTCATCCATCCCTCCATCCATCCATCCCTCCTTCCTCGCCTCACCTGCCGCTTTGGCCCCGCCCACTTCTGCCGCTGCTGCTGCTGAGGAACATTGATGGATCACGCCACTCACTCGCTGAACCTCCTTTAGTGCAGCACACACACACACACACCTCCTCTTTTCCCTTCATCCATCTCCATGCTCTATACACTCATCCGGTGGGGGAGGGGTGGGAGGTGGGAGGAGGAGGAGGAGGAGGAGGAGGGTGGCGGCGGCTATGGAATCAAGAAGGATGGTCTGGGCTGCGTCATCACTCCCACTCATGACTTTGTTGCTGTCTCATTTGTTGAGTTTGTTTTATTTATTTATTTCCGTTGGCTTAAATTTGATTTTCATCACCCCCCCACCTCCTCAACCTCTCACCCCTGCTTCCTCCTCCTTCTCATTTTGCCTCCCCTCCCTCCCCCTCTGTCTCCCCCATCCACAACCCCTCCCTCCTTCAAGGTTCCTTATTTCAGAAGTCCTCTGAGGCAAAAGACAAGCGTGATTTGGGGAATTCATGTGAGTTATGATTTATTATTATTGTTTTTTTCATTTCTTTATTGCGTGTGTGTATTTTTCTGCACTTGTTTTCATGTTTACCCCTGATCTTTATGAGAGCTTGTGGAAACTGCAATTTATCGGGTTGGGATTATTTAGTGTGTGTGTGTGTGTGTGTGTGTGTGTGTGTGTGTGTGTGTGTGTGTGTGTGTGTGTGTGTGTGTGTGTGTGTGTGTGTTCCAAACCGTGAACTTTCATTAGCAGACTTTAATGAACAGCGCTCCACTCCAGTGAGGCTCACTGGCTGTTTTGTGTTCAAGTAGCTCAGTGTCGCTCTCAATCACATGCTACCACTTTAGCCGCTCAGTGGATGTTGCAACATTTTTTTTCCTAGCCTCCTCTCCCAACACCTTCACTCTTCTTCTGACACTTCTCGTTCTACAACACACAAAGTGCGCACAATCATTTTTCAAATGCGGCGCACACTCACTTTGTTGGGAAGCTAGCAGATTCTGGCTAGCTAGCAAGGCTAACGTTGCGAAAATCATCAGAGATGCAAGAAACGTTACCGTCTGTGACTAGAAAGTTGTAAATGATTTAAAAAAAAAAAAAAATGTCCAAACTTTTGACTGGTAGTCTCTGTGAACACACGCACCTGCACTTAAATCACTGAGTGCTCGGCACCAAAGTGAGAGATTTGTAGCAGATCAACTGTCTCTGTGCAATCAGTGATGATTTCACTCCACCCATGCAACAAGTAAAAAGCTTGCAGACCATTTTTCATGGCTTGTCCATCCGCTGGGGAAGTTTTCTCGCCTGCTATAAAACCTCCTCTTCCACCTCCGCTTCGTCCCGTCTCCCCATTAGCTGCCTCTCCGACTCGTAGCCGACCTTTTGACCCCGTCGCTCAGACTGCGACTCCGGCTGGGAGCTTTAACGCTCTTTCCCCACTTCCCAGACTCCGTCTCTGCCACATACATACATATTTTTCTCCTCTTTTCGCTCCCTCCCTTCGTATCTCGGCCGCCGCCGCTGTAAATCTCTGCGCCCTGGCGGAGAAAGGAGTGTTCGCTAATCCCCTTTTCATTTCCGCTCCTTGTACTTCTGCCGCGCCGACAATGGCTCACGTTCAAAGGGACGTATTAATCTAAGCGATACATTTTAATGCGCACTCTTAGCAGGTTGCTGCCTTTATCATCAAAGCCAGCGCTGAGAGATTGTTGTACCGAGGGGGATGTACGTTAAATAACTTGGCAGAGGCAGAAGCTTTTTTTTTTTTTTTTTTTTTCAAACCGCACTCGCCCAGACTTTCTTCCCGATGGCTGAGAGACTGAATCTATCTGCACTCTGCTGATGTCTTAGTTAAAACTGCAAGAGGAAAGGCTGATATCAGCCCTTGTATTCAATGGTGTGTTTACACTTGGCCTGAAAGGGGGCGCCGCAGTGTATCCTTGACTTTAAATATATATTAAAAGAAACAAAAACAAGCAGTATACTTTTATGTGTCAGTCCATTGAGGTCGTGCCGTCCTGCCGGGAGACCTTGCAGCCGTCGGCTGTCACCAGCGCTCCCGTCTCTCTCTCCTTTTGTCCCGGAGAACACAGGAGACGCAGACTGAGGGCCATCTGCATCCCCCAGACCCACCAGAGGCTCATTTGCACAAATCCCCAGGACGTCATGAAGAGTCGGCTGATGCTGCCCCCTACTGGCGCAGGCGGGCCCTGCGCCTATTTGCATATCCAAATGAACTCTCCGCCTCATCAAAAGTCTCATAAACAGGCTTTGAAATCATTTTTTGGGGTCCTTGACTTGTCACTACTGGGCGTCCAGGCATGCTCGCGCGCTACCACCCCCCCCAACTCCCCTCCTCCCACCTCTAAAGAAGAGTTTCTCCCCCATTTGTCAAGCGAAGTGACAGCAAAGGACGTTATTTACCAAACACGACAGCCGACTGTCAGTAGGCAAGAAGAAGAAGAAGAAGAGAAGGTCTGATCTGATCTGATCAGTGCCGCGTGGCCTCCCGCGTCTGCGCCTCCAGCAGTCCGCGCCAGCCACTGCCGGCTATTCACAGAGGTTCCTCCAGCTGGATGGTGGACAGAGAGGATTGGGGGGAGGATTGAGGGATGAAAGGCGATTGGAGAAATGCGAGCGACGGCCAGATCTTATCGTCGAACCCGCGCGCGCGCGCGAGAACAAAGGCGGGGGACGGGCTGTGAACTCCAGCAGTTTTGGAGATGAAAACGTCTCCGTCCTCCGCCGTCACGACTTCTGATCTGTCTCCCGACGCCCGCTGGTTAGGACGGCGTGTCATTGGGCGGCCGTCCTTATCGATCGGACGCAATCATTATCTTCATTTTCTTAGCTTCCCGTTTGAGTATTGAGCTGCGACTTCCTCTCTGCCGCTCTGCATCTATAAAAGGGGCCTCACACGACTTCATCTCCACATCCAGATTATTTACTGCAGTGTTCCAGGGTGATGGAAGCAGGAGATATGCCAGATGCAGTTAAATGGCTTTGTCACAACTTCTACATTAAATTAGATCTTAAACAAAAACCCTGAATGCACCTTTAGAAATATGTTTTTTTTTTTCCCTCTCTCTCTCTCTCTCTCTCTCTCTCTCTCTCTCTCTCTCTCTCTCTCTCTCGCTCCCGCTCCAGTGGCCCCCAGCACGGACGACGTGGCGCTGTACGTGGGCATCGTCATCGCCGTCATCATGTGCCTGGTGATCTCGGTGGCCGTGGCGCTCTTCGTCTACCGGAAGAACCACCGCGACTTCAGCTCCGACATCATCGACACCTCCGCCCTCAACGGGGGCTTCCAGCCAGTCAGCATCAAGAACGCTCGCAAAGGTGAGGAGAGAGAGAGAGGGAGGGAGAGAGAGAGAGAGAGAGAGAGAGAGAGAGAGAGAGAGAGAGACATTCAAATTTTCTACCAGGATTTTAATGTAGAGAGGGAGGCAGGGAGGAGAACAGGTGGCCTTGAGCTGCACAGAAAACACACAGACAGGCAGCGCAGTGACTAATTACAGCGTGCGTTCTTGAATACCATTGGAAATATAAATTGGAAAAAAAAAAAAAACAGATGTTATTTTTTTTAATTTCGTAGAGCCCGATTTCAGAGACGAATGCTTCACGTAATTGTTTGAGCTGGAAATGTCGAGTATCAAGCTGTTTGGATGGCATTTTTTCCCCCATTTCATTCCTTTTTTTGTTTAAAAAAACAACTATGTTGAATGAATTAAAGGTGCCTTATTCCAGTGATTTTCATCTTGCAGCAACACATGATTAACTCTCCACTCTCTGCAGACAAGAAACACATTTTTTTTTTCATCTCAGTTCACTTTACAGACCAAACAGGGAGTTATTGTTGGAAAACATTGAATTTTGTTTTTTATTTATTTTTGCATCAATCGAGAAAAAGCAGAAACTAAAGCAGCTCTGCCTCTGATTACACTTCCTGTTTTTCTTTTCATCGCCCTGCCAGCTGATCTCCTCACGGCGCCGCCAGACCTGACCTCGGCCGCCGCCATGTACCGCGGGCCCGTCTACGCCCTCCACGACGTGGCCGACAAAATCCCCATGACCAACTCGCCCCTGCTGGAGCCGCTGCCCAACCTGAAGATCAAGGTGTACAACTCCTCGGGCCTGGTCACCCCGCAGGACGACCTGGCCGGGGAGTTCTCCTCCAAGCTGTCCCCCAAGCTGCCGCACTGCCTGCTGGACAGCAGCGACAGCACCATGGGCCGCCGCACCCAGACCCAGACGCTGCTCCGCACCAGGGACCCGTCCTGCACCGCGCTGGGCTCCTTCAGCTCCCAGGGAGGCCACCTCATCGTGCCCAACTCAGGTAACAAAGTATTTCAAGCTACTATTCCATTTTTTTTGCCAGCAAAGCCTTTATTTATTCATTCCTTTATTTATTTATTTATCTATTTATTTATTTATCTGGGACTCATCTGCACCAAATATTTGTAGTTGACCTTTCGCAGCAGCTGGATCGCTCACATTTGACCCCTGAAATCCCACCCATCCATCTTGCAAAGCTCCAACAGTCATCCTCTTTGAAACCAATCAGCTTCCTTAGACAGTTAAGAAAAACAAAAAAAAACAAAAAACAAAAGTTAAGTTGTGAATCCACCCTAGAATAAAAAGGCTAACTCGATTTCTAAATAATATTTTTGATTGATTTTCATCCACGTTCATAACCTGATAATGAAAAAACAAGTTTTTTTGTTATTTATTTTCATTTTTTTTTGCTTACCTTTGCCCGACTATGGCAATAATTTTGTTGTAAATAAACACCAGGCTACTAATCACATGTAGCTCATTTTGCTGCGGATCCGGTTAGGAGCAGATAGACAGGTGGATCGTCCAATCGCTTCCTCCAGAAATGTTTCCCATGGGTTCTTTACAAGCCGGATACATTTCAAAAACCAGTTCTGCACAGGGGGTGCGTGTGAGCCTCCTCCCCACCAGCGCACACACGCACACACAACTCATTCACTTCGTCGATGAGCTCCAGACACCCTGCTGTGTCCGTTATGAAGGAGTCCGTCTCTCTCTCTTTCAAAATTAAAAGTGAAACATTTTAATGTATTCGCCTCAGTTGATCTCAGATTCATCCGTTCTGCAGATATCGTTTAGCGGGGGAAATAACGGAGTGATATCAGTCTTCTGATCATTTCCCTGCAAGAAAAGCAATTAATCATTTTTTTTCTGAAAAGAAAATAGATGTGATTCTTTTAACTATTCCATCTAATTACGATGGTATTAAACCCGTCGTCATGGGGCTTTTATAGAAATAATGAAAACTTCTCAGTGTGACACTCTGATGTTTCAACCCGAGGACAGAATTTACTCGGTAAAACCCCATCTACATTTCCAGGTGCGAGCAGGTGTGAGCTGGTAGATGATTTATTCAGTGCGGAGGGCCGACGTTGCTGTAAACCCTCATGACGATGTTGCTGGTTGATGATGGAAGCCGCCGACTGAAGTCTGTGTCTGCTGGAAGTGGACAAGCTGGATTTTGAGGGTGAAACCTGAGCCATCCAGCTGCCGTGTTGAGGGTGCACGACTTTTTTATGTCCGTGCCGTCGAGGATGTCCCGTCTGTTGGGGAGGATTTGGGAGTAATCGCCGAGTCGGTGTTGAACAGGGGAATATTTTTGTTTTCCTAATGCTTCCTCCAACCACTACGGCAACACTTGAAGAGTGAGGAAGAAATCAATTTTTTGTTTTTGTTTTTGTTTTTGTTTTTTCAAATCCAAAAACATCTTAAAAACACCATGGCTACGTCTGAGCCGTGCTGGCTGCTGACTGCTCCTCCCAGCGTGACTCCGGAAGCGGCCGACGCTCCTTTCCAGGAAGCTCGGCGTCGGCCGTCGAGTTCAAACACACACACACGCCGGTTGTTTTTGCGTCGACAAGCTCAACCTTTAAAGGACACGCACGCACACTTCTCGGGTTCCCAGAGATCCACCAACTCTCTCTCTCACTCTCTCTCTCTCTCACTCTATCTCCTTTGATTCATGTGAAAACGTCCTCAGCTGCCACCAGTCGAGCTCAGCCACCTCATCGCGTTTCACAGGCTGAGAGAGGAGAGAGGGAGGGATGAGAGAGAGATAGAGAGAGAGGGGAGCTGGGCGTCCTCCCCATGAAATATTTTTTGGCCCTTTGGTATTTTTTTTTTATTTATTTAATTTTTTGCATCCTGAAATGTCTTCTCCGCATCACTTCCCTTTTGAGGCTGCGCTTTGCGGCGGCGGCGTGCGGCAGAGCTGCTGTGATTGGCCGTTCTGAGAGAAGCTGTCTGTCACCTCCTCTGAGAAGCTCATCGCACGGATGGAAGGGGGATCAATGAGCGATCTGAGAGCTGCGTGTGTGTGTGTGTGTGTGTGTGTGTGTGTGTGTGTGTGTGTGTGTGTGTGTGTGTGTGTGTGTGTGTGTGGAGGGCCAGGGAGTACAAACACGCCCCCCCCCCAAAAAAAAAAAAAAATGGACAGGGTAACTACACATCAAATCAATGCGAGACAGGGCAGGGGGACGAGTTCCTGCTGGCTGCAGCGATATTGGACTATGAAGAGTGGCAAGATCATTGATTTCAGAAATGAAATGTCTTATTGCTTCCCGATGCCAAGACGGGAAGCTGCAACGTCCCGCTGGGGCTCTCAGAGTCTGTGGTGCCCAGGGAAATTGTCACTATTACTCTGTCTGTGGGGAGAAAAAAATAGAACAATAATAATAATAATAATAGTAAGAATAATAATAATAATAATAATAATAATAATAATAATAATAATAATAATAATAATGGTGATGACTATGTGCTGATGAGGCTCCAGCTATCCATTAAAAGTAAAAATGCTTTCACTGGTCATCAGAGGACATTTTAAACTTGTTTTTTCACATCATCCATTGCAGAGCTTCTGGACTTTCTCTCTGCACCAAGTTAACGCCCATCTGCGTGTGTGTGTGTGTGTGTGTCCTCAGGGGTAAGTCTGCTGATCCCAGCGGGCGCCGTTCCTCAGGGCCGAGTGTACGAGATGTACGTGACGGTTCAGAGGAAGGACAACATGAGGTGCGCGTCGCCGTCGCCCAACACTGTTTTTTTCCATTGTGTTTATTGCGACTTACTCGATTTATCGTCACTTCTCTGTCCCCCCCGCTGCACCTGCAGGCCCTCGGTGGACGACGGCCAAACGGTGCTGGGCCCGGTGGTGAGCTGCGGGCCGCCCGGCGCCCTGCTGACCCGCCCGCTCATCATCACCATGCACCACTGCGCCGTGTGCGACGGCCAGCAGGATTGGCTGATACAGCTCAAGAGCCATTCCCAGCACAACCAGTGGGAGGTGAGACGGGCTTCCTCTCGCGGTCCTTCAAAAAATAAAAATAAATAAAGAAGAGTATTAATAGAAATGGGCGCTCTACCTTGAAACACGACACACGTGTGGGATTTCTCCGCCGTCTAATTCATCCCGGAGTCACTCGGGGGGGGAAAAGTTTTGCCCGGCAACCATCAAAAGGGAAAGGAGATCTGGCACAACAACAAAATGATGAAATGGCAGGTGATGATAGACGTGAGGGGGGGGGATTGAGGGGGGATCTGCCAGGGTGGGGTTGGGGGGGGGGGGGTGGATCAAATTCCTGCTCTTTGTTTTTGCAGCGCTGCCATCAAACAGCCTGAAACAGTAAACCTCCGCAACCTGGGCGCCGTGTTTTCACTCCTCAGACGGTTTCACTTTACCATTATAAATGTGTGTGTTTGTTTTCACAACTGCGCACGCGAGTTTGTCTTCGTGACTTCTGAAGCCGCGCAGACTCATCAGCGCCACACTTTCATTTTTGGCCGCCCAGCAGCAGTGCAGGTTTCATATCCGACTCTATGTTTCTGTCCCGCTGACAATCTGCTTGCGCTGCCAATAACTTGGAAATAATGACAATAATGATAAAAACAGCAACCGGATGTTTCTTGGAATATGTCTCAGCTTATCGTATCGCCGCACAGCCGTCACCGTCAATGACACACCTTTGATAATAACATGATGAATCAGGCTGTTATTGATTCATTTTTCTCTGCTGTCAGGGGGGAGAGGGATTTCAGATGGAATCTCATCCTATTATCTTAGTCCTGTATTTTACCACTTTTAAAACCTTCGTTTTTCATGCCAAGACCTTGGGTGATTATTTACCCCTCAAAAAAAAAAGAAATGCATTTTTTAGCCCTTTGTTTACAGCTTCCTTGCTGAAAATACTGGGTTTTATCTTCCTGCATCAAAAATAAAAAAGATTCTTGATTGGAATGGAGACAAAATCCAGGAGGTCTGGCTGGGGTCGTGGCCGCTAACTTGGCAGAAGAGTCAGTGCCTTTTTGTGACATCACAAAAGGGTCATTTGCAAGAACTTCCTATTTTAGGACAACAGGAAAGGCAGAAAAAGTTCCTGTAGAATATGAACAAAAAAACCAAAAAACAAACACGACTTTTGATTGTACGGAAGAATGCTATAAATCCTGCTGAAAAAAAAAGCTCCTCCTGGTTATCAGCTGATCACATCCAATATGTCCCCACGTCCGACTATATTGTCCTTCCGGAAGCTTCTGCACTGATCTGATGCACAGAGGTATGATATGACTTATGGAGCATAGAGAGAGAGAAAGAGAGAGAGCACCCCCCTCCTCCTTCCCCCCACCACCACCACCGTCTCCCCCGACATGCAGCGTCCACACGACAGTGATGGATTACTTGGAGGCAGCCAATAACAGCTCAGAGTAAAACCAAGTCTAACTATTGATCAAAGAGTGGAGTGTTTGAATTCACTGGGCAGGACCAATCTGCTGCTGCTGCTGTTGTTGTTGTTGTTGTTGTTGTTGTTGTTGTTGCGATGCCATGATGTCGCTCCTTATTGGAAATATATTAGAAAATCAAATCTCCATATTTTCCGCTGTGGCATGGATCCGCTTGGTGATTACGCGCTCGCATGATGATTAAATATGTGACCTGACGGGATTTATTTTTTTTAATATCTAAGGTGACAGCGGCTTCCTGTGCATCCGTCCCACTGAAGCCGGCCTCCGCGCTGTCCATGAGCACATTATTGCTTTTTTTGCATGCATGCATGCACGCATGCATATGTGTGTGTGTGTGTACGTGTGAGACGTGCACTGTCAAAACCTGCATTCATCATCACTTCCCGGTCGCGATGTGCCCAATCTGGATATTTATAAAGTCGTCACCGAGTCGGGAAATAATGGGTTGTCTGGGCGTTGGGAATGCTCGTGCGCGCACCCATACACACGCGCACGCACACACACACACACACAATGGCGAGGTGGTGGTGGTGGTGGTGATGCAGACAGCAGCAGGTCACATAATGAGGAACATGAGCGGCTTTCTGCTTCAGTAGCTCTCCGACAAGATTTATCCTCCCACGCCTCAACGTGAAAAAAAAGGAAAAGAAGCAGCAGCAGCAGATAAAGTCAGAAAATGAGTGAATAAATTAAACTGTGTGCGCACAGTTGTTCCCTGATTGTTTGCGACGAAACACACACGCAAACACAAACACACGGATGTATGAAGCAGCCTCCTGTTTTGTTTTTTTCTAGCTTTTTTTTTTTTTTTTTTCCCTTTTCCTTTTCCTTGCTCTAATTATCTCCCAATAAGGAGCCCCAGTGCCATTCCCCCCAGGAGCAGTTAAAGACTCTAATGATCAGCCGTTAAACGGCCTGGCTCACAATAAAATACTGTAATTCCTCTTCTGTCTCCCGTAATAGACCGGATTAATGCCAACGCAGCGCTCGCGCAGAGTGTGTGGATGAGAGAGAGGCGGGGGGGGGGGTGAAGAGAGCGAATGGAGGGCCCGTTCAAGACCGACTAGGAAGAGCGGCGGTCCAAATGAAATATCCCCTCGGCATTAGCTCCGTGACAGGGGTCAGCGGTGAAAAACCCCTCGCTGCCATTAGCTCATGCTCCTAACGGCCGCGTCTGAGACATTAGCAGTGCACGCTGTGTCTAATGCCCCGTCCTCCCCCGAGCGGCCGTGACCATCCATTGTTCCGCTGCACTTAGTGCGGCGTTTAAATGCCGGCTTAAGATTCAATTAACGGCGAGCGGACGCTTTAAAGCAAATATGAATTAATTTGACGGGGCAAAGTAGACGAGTCCGGCGACACAAGGAGCTGAGGGGGAAGGAGGAGATTCCGGGGAGAAGCAGCAGACAGGAAGTTAACTCTGCTGCCAAGTCTCAGGTCAATTTAGGCAATTTCATTAAAGGCCAATTGGGTGGGATTTACTGCCACCCAATGGTGAGAAAGAGCGCTGCAAGGCAATGTTTCCTCTGCGTCATCGTTTTCCCACTGGATCTCAGAACCCTGAGCAAATCAGCGTGGCTGCCTGCCTCCTTTGAGATTGATCCTACCTTTATGAGAATATAAATGCTTGATGTTAGCGAATGGAAATCTAACAGGAGTTTATTTGCATCCCTGTTGTTGTTGAATATGCAGCGCAGTTGTGTTTTATGAGCTTTATATGAAAATGTAATGGGAGGAAGTTCGCCAAAAATGAGAAAATGCTCAAAAAAAGATTTTTTACAATCAATAATTTCTGTAACTGAGAAACAGGTTCCATAAAATGTAGAAAAACTGGTTTTATAATATGAGGCAGTGCGGCGCTGTTTTCTTTTCCCCCTCTGTTACTCAGCGTACTGTTGTGTATCTGGCACCAAAGAGTACGAGGAGGTTTTACTGGTTCAGTGTTACTGCATGTGATTTATCAGGACTAATCTGGGTTTGCAATTTTTATCCAAATCCCTCCCCCTGCTTTTTTTTGTCCACCTAGGATGTGGTGGTGGTCGGCGAGGAGAACTTCACCACGCCGTGTTACGTCCAGATGGACGACGAGTCGTGCCACATCCTGACGGAGACGCTGGGCACCTACTGCCTGGTGGGCCAGTCGCTCAGCGCCGCCACCATCAAGCGCCTCAAGCTGGCTATTTTCGGGCCGGTCACCTGCCCCGCCATGGAGTACCACATCAGGGTCTACTGCCTGGACGACACCCAGGACGCTCTCAAGGTAAGAGGAATCGGTTTCTCGCCGCCATTCCCTGGGTCTAGAATGGCGCTTGCGGATGAAACGTGGGAGGTTTGGATAATAAAAAAAAAAAATTGCCTATCTCAAACTAAGCCACCTTCATCCACGGAGTCTGCGTGTTGTCTCCTTGTGTTTAATACCACCATCTACCTTCGCGCAAGAGAGATAAGAGCGGGTTATTATGCCAGGCAGGGATATTAAACACGGTTATTAAGTTCGGGAATGGGTAATGAGAAGTGATAGTGATCCTGCTGCAAGGACATTGATGTTGGCTGCAGGTGGATTCAGGTTTCATTTAAAAAAAAAAAAAAAAAAAAAGTAAAGCTGGAGGGGATGAAAACATTCTAAAAGGCATTTCATTTGTGAAGACACAATGGAGCCGCGCAAGTAAATTGTAGAAGCAGCCGCCGATAAGGGCAGAAATCGTTTACAGCAGCTGCAAAGAAAGAAAACAGTGACCAGGTTTTTGTCTTTTCAGGAAGTGCTACAGATGGAGAAGCAAATGGGCGGGAAGCTGCTGGATGAACCAAAGACCCTCAATTTCAAAGACAGCACCCACAACCTGAGGCTCTCCATCCATGACGTCCCGCACACGCTGTGGAAGAGCAAACTCCTGGCCAAGTACCAGGTGAGAAGCCCGACAGACCCTAACCCTTCACAAGGCTCTGAAGCTCTCTGATGCTTTATTTTCTCTTTGGTGATTTCCTGCAAAAAACAAAACTTCTGGGTTTTAGCTTCCTGCCATAAAGCAAAAATTGAATCGTTTTTGTCATAATGATAATAAGCGTCTTTCGTACGTCGGGAAATAATGGAACAAGCTAGCTTAGCAAACGATTTACACTTAGGTAAATGCGCACTTAACGGCAGTAATTAGTGAATTACAGCCCCTGTTGATACTAACGTTTATACTGAATTTTAACACTCTTTCACTTATCACTTATCAACTGTGCTATTTAGAGCATATTAATTCGTTATTCAAGTTGCAATAAATCTGTTTAAAGTATTTAACTGTGATAAACATTGCATATAACCTCTCAAACGTGTGCTGTCACAAATAAATGCTGTGAAAAAATATTAACAACTATGTCACATATAAATGCTTTGTGTGTCATTATTTTTGATATATTTGCTAAAAAAAAAAAAAAAAAAGTATGCTGTCAGAGTACAACAGTAATACACAGGTGCGAAGAATTAAGAAAGTTATGTTAAACAGAAGCCCAAAATAGGTGGTGAAAATAAAGAAGATAATTGTGACTAATCGAAAAATAATCAACAGATTAGTCGACATCAAAAATAATCATTAGTTGCAGCCCTAGTTTTAGCACATTTTGTTAAAAGGACTCAAAACGGAAGTAAAGACTCGACTTTTCTCCATTTTTTGTGAAATGAATAACACATTCTTACACACAACAAATTTGAATATTTCCCCGTTTTCACTTGTATTTCCACAATCTGTCTGTTTGTACAGGAGCTCCCCTTCCAGCAGGTGTGGGACGGCTCCCAGAGGAACCTCCACTGCTGCTTCACCCTGGAGCGCTTCTCCACCGCCACCGTGGACCTGGCCTGCAAGATCTGCGTGCGCCAAGTGGAGGGAGAAGGGCAGATCTTCCAGCTGGACACCACGCTGTCGGAGGTAGGCGGGAGGGGGGCGGATTAAACTCCATTTGAAGATTAGTTTGGAATGTTTTATTTGTGCGCGGCCAGAGCCAGTGCGGAGCCGGGCGCGGCGCAGCGGAGCGGCTAATCTCCCCGCAGTCGCAGTTGTCGGCTCAATCCAGGGCCGAGCAAGCAGGAGGGCGGAGGCTGAGGGTCGGAGGGAGGAGACACGCTCTCCGCTCGCTGATGGCAATGAGCTGGAGGACACGAGGAGCAGAGTCTGCTGCCAAGGCCTCTGGCTCATAGTCGGACTAAATGCAATGTATATTAGGAAATCACTTGGCACGCATCAATACGGCAGAACCAGACTTTTTGGGGAGGTGGTTTGTTTTTTTAACAGTTTTGCAAATCCATTTGAGCTGCAGTGTGATAATCTGTGCGAGATATTGTCATGTTGTGCCTGTGCAGCAAGAAAAGATCTTGCTCCCCTGGTGTGTGGAGGTGGCGCTTTCTTCTGATGTTCTTCTGATGTTGTGTTGTTAAAACTCCTTCTGTAGTGACGATTTTTGTTTTGTTGTGAGCACATGAAACCAGGATTCCCTTCAGGTTTTATGACAACTGTATGTGACTTATTTTTGGACGCTAATGTCATAAAACAGAGGTGGCCACATGCTGAAAACGGTGCTGGTTTGCGTCTTTTGATGTCACATTCCAATGTTTCTAAAAAAAAAATAAAAAATGTTGAGATTATTTCAAAATGCGCTTGGTGTTTTTTTTGTGCTGTTTTGTTTTCGCTCTGAACAAACGTCTCCCCGACCCCGTGCAGGATTCCCAGAGTATCGACACGTCCCTGCTGGACCCGGCCAGCAACATCACCACGCTGGTGGGACCCAACGCCTTCCGCATCCCCGTCTCCATCCGCCAGAAGCTGTGCGGCAGCCTGGACGCGCCGCAGACCAGAGGCAACGACTGGAGGATGCTGGCCCACAAACTCAACCTGGACAGGTGGGCGACGAGTCACTGGGACTGGCCGTTAGGGAGGAGGGAGGGAGGGGGTGGGGGGGGGGGGGGAATGAAGACTTATTTCAGAAATAAACTTTTAAAGAAGGAAAAAAATGATGCGCTTCGGGAATTATTCATTATAAGTTGGCAGCGAGATGGCATCAGGAATAAAACTGTGCTGATAACAATTGGAATTTTTTTTTTTTTTTTCCGTTTTGATTTCTATTGTTCTGCAGGAATGTGACTCATTTCTGCGATAAACATCTGTTGAATTGAGATTAATTGAGCCTGACTGAGCAGAAAGAGAGAGGGAGACAGAGGGAGACAGAGATAGAAGACGCAAATCTTTTCAAAACGCCATCTTTGATCGTCGTGTGTGTGTGTGTATGTGCGTGCATGCGTGTGTGTGTGTGTGTGTGTGTGTGTGTGTGTGTGTGTGTGTGTGTGTCTTTGGAGGTGCAGTGCATGTCCGTTTTGCACGGCCCGGCCCAGCGGGGGCGGTCTTATCACCGGCAGCAGCTGCACACTGACGAGACCTCTGACGGAGCTGTGGCGAAGGAAGTGGGAGGGGGGGGGGGGGGATTTTGGGGGGTGGGGGGGTGCGGCTAAGACTTCTCAGCTGGTAGCCGTGAAACACAGACATCAGAAGTCATCCTTTCTCTTTTCTTTTTATCTGGAAATCCAGCAGTGGGTGCGTGTGAGTGATGACAAAGAGGCTGAAAAAGGAGATGAAATGTTTTAGAACTTCTTCAAGACTTCCGTCCCGGTCCTAAAAACGCCCCCTCCTCCCCTCCTCCCCTCCTCCACCTCCTCCACCTCCTCCTTCTCCGCCGCCTCCTCCTCCTTCTTCTCTCGCAGGTATCTCAACTACTTTGCCACCAAGTCCAGCCCCACTGGCGTGATCCTGGACCTGTGGGAGGTGCAGCACTTCCCGGACGGCAACCTCAGCCGCCTGGCGCAGGTCCTGGAGGAGATGGGACGCCACGACAGCCTGGTGCCCGCCGCCGGCGAGCACTGACAGCTGGCACCGGCGATGACACGGCCGGAGGAGGAGGAGGTGGAGGAGGAAGAGGAGGAGGAGATGTTCCGAATTTCCACACCCTCCAGTAAACTATGGGTGAAAACGTGTTTTGTTTTTTTTTTTAAATAATGATGATAAAAGAGAGGGATTCTCCTCCCTCCGTCTCTCTTCTTCCCCTCCTCTCTCTCGACGACTGGATATTTTTGGCCCCGTGGTTTCCGTGGAAACAGCCGTCTGGTAATTTGACGGGCGGCGCCGATAAGGGGACGATGAGGAGTTGCTCGCCAGGAGTGCGAGACGCACGCCAGAGGTCACAGGATCAAAGGGAAGGAGGAGCCGCGGACTAATGTGTGAGCGTGTGTGTGTGTGTGTGTGTGTGTGTCTGTCTGTCACGTCACAGTATTTAATGAAAGTGCTTATTTATACGTCTTTTCTCCCTCATTGTTTATTTTTTACGCAGCCTGTTACGGATAGTTTTATTTTGTTGACGCTGGTTGTTTTCCTTTTTTTTTGGGATGTTTTACGACTGTATCATAGCGACCCCTTGTGGACACTCACCGTAAATGACTCATCCTGCCAGCCACATTATTTCCATGTACAGAAGGATAATCGATGTAACCGTTTACAACTTATGATCAATATTTTTGTTGCTCTATTTGTGTGTTTTATTTACATTTTAAACCTTTTTTTCCCTTTTAAGTTGCATTGGTGCTTTATTATTTTAATCTTTTTCGCTTTTACCGGGTCCTTTTTTTTTTCTTTGGCAAACCGAGGCTATTTTATCTTTTTCGAACCAAAACATTTTTTTTTTCCTTCTCAAGCCGAACGAAGCCTGCAACAATTTCTACGCCGTTTGATATCTCCTACAGAAAAGAGGAAGTGCGGGGAGGTGGACAGGAAAGGGACTTTGAAAAAAACAAAAAACAAATATATTTATATATTTTTATAGAACCAATGCAAGCGAATAAAAATGCTTTTTACCAAATAATGAATTGACACACAGTGTGCGAGGTTGAAATGAACACGGAGCATCTGTCAGATGTGACATGTTGCTGGTGTTCCAATGAGGATGATGCTGGTGTGTGGGCTTTTTGTTTTTGGGGTTGTTTGTTTTTTGGAAAGGGAGGGGGGGGGGGGTGATTTTAACTCAGATACGTGTTGTACATTAGCAACTGAAGCCATCGATGTTACAGTGACACTGACTAAAATAGTGCTAGTTGTAAATGCAACATTCCTTTGATGCAGCAGCCGCAGCCATCGTGACTGTCAGTGGATTTTATATATATTTTTTTTCTTTTTCCTCTCACTTCATTTCAGCAGCTGTCCCAGTTATTTTCCGTCAAGCCCTCTATGCAAGCGTTGCATCTTTCTGAAACAATCGTTCCACCGTCGGCGGACAAGTCTTCGACACCCCCCGCCCCTCCACTTCTATTCAGCTTCATGACTCCTCCTCTTCTTGTTGTTGTTGTTGTTGTTCTTCTCCTTTTTCCTGTGTATAGTGAGAATGTAGCCCGTCTGTCTCCGGCCCACACGATGTCACTCCACCACACTTGCTTGCATTCGTCCAGTTACTGTACAAAGTGTAAGAAAGAATTTTTAAGACTAATAATAAATTATATTTATATGCAACATTGGACACGAAGTGTAAGGCTCTGGTTTGTTCTTTGGACCCTTGGGAGGAAGCGATCGAGGAAGTGCCTCAAGGTGATGATGTCGTAATATGTTCAGATTGATTGATTTTATTATTCAAAAGCTTCTATTTTGGTTAAGTGAAAAGAAAAAAACCAGTGAAAATGCAAAAATGTAAAAAAAATAAAATAAAAAACACAAAAATGCAACATCTCTTTCTTGTCTTTTTAATATCGCAATAAAAATGCACATTGGACAATAATATATAGAAAAATCTGTCATCCATTTCTGCTTGTTAATAATTAATTTACTCGCCTACGTTCCGCCCTCCCCTCCCCCGCCCCCTCTTCATAATAAAATAACAATAATTAGAGGAAGTCATTGAGAATGAGGTCACTGAGAACTAACACGTTTCTTGTGAGTCCAAACGTTAAAGAAGCAGTTGGGTTTTTTTTTCCCGGCAGAACAAAAGTCTGCCGACCAGGGACGGAAGGAGGCGACGCGTCCGGAGGGATTTCGTTTTTTCTCCGCCGCCGTCACACTCTGGGGCCCGACGAGTGTTTCAGCTTTCACAGAAAGCACAGCCCGGAACAGCCTGAGCTGCCTCCCCCCCCACCCTCCTCCACCACACTCCCTCCCCCCACCCCTCGGGGGAGGGCCGGCTGTAATAAATCTCTCGCTTCTCCGCCGACCATTATCTCTATCGCTCATCGTCCCTGTCACTTTCCTGTGTCCCATCATTCACAGTCTTGTTTTTTTTTTTTTTTTTATGATGTTATTCCCTTTCTCCTGTTGGCCCGGCTGACGTGGCCGCGGCAGCAGCAGCAGCAGCAGCAGTAGCGTCTTTTAGCCCCGTCTCTGTCTCTGTCACAGTTTGATGTCTTGGGACTCCAGCATCTTGGCCAGGGTTTTCTTCACCCTCAGGGCTGTGAGGCGAGACGCCGGGTTGTGAGCCCAGCACTCTGACATCAGCTTCCCCATCTGGCGCAGACACTGCACACACCAAGGACAGCCATTCAGGGGGACGCACCGCTGCAATCAATTGATTCGATTCAAGAATTAATGTTGATGTAGAAAAAACCAAACGCATGCAAAATACCTCGTCGCAGCTCCAGCGATTAGCAAAAGACGGCCTCTGCTTCTTGATGCAGACGACCTCCCTCATGTCCTCGTAGGAGGGGTCGGTGGGCACCAGGTCATGATAGGGCAGCTGGTACTCCTCCACTATGCCTGCACAGAGAACAAAGGAACGCATGTAGGGTTGTGTATGAAGACAATGAAAACACAGGACTTTAAGGTTCTGCGCTATCTCACTAAGAAAGGTTGTGACTTTAGACTCTTTCACCTTGTTTCACGCTGAACTATTAGGTTAGGTTTAGGTTTGGCGTTGAGGTTAGGCTTATTGTTAGGGTTAGGGTTTTAAAGTTAGGGTTTTGGGGTTCCTCATGGGCTAGAAGCCCCAAATTTGACGTGGCTGTGTCTTTGGGGCTCCTGATCAACCTGCAAGTGGTCCCATTTCTCTAGGAAAAAGTTGACTTTTGACCCCATAGACTTGTATGGCATTAGGGTTAGCGATAAAGCTGGAACTAGGGTTAGGGTTTTGGGGTTCCTCTTGGGCTAGAAGCCCCAAATTTGGCATGGGCGCATCTTGAGGGATCCTGATGAAAAGGCAAGTGGTCCCGTGTCTCTAGGATAAAGTTGACATTTGACCCTATAGACTTGCATGGCATTAGGGTTAGCGATGAGGCTGGAATTAGGGTTAGGGTTATTGGTGGAATTAGGGTTAGGGTTTTGGGGTTCCTCATGGGCTAGAAGCCCCAAATTTGACGTGGACGCATCTTTGGGGCTCCCGATCAACCTGCAAGTGGTCCCATGTCTCTAGGACAAAGTTGACTTTTGACCCCATAGACTTGCATGGCATTAGGGTTAGCGATAAGGCTGTAATTAGGGTTGGGGACTTGCATGGCATTAGGGTTACCTGTTCCCTCTAGCGCCTACTTTGGAAACCCCACTTTGATAGTTTGACTTTTTCTTTTTTGCATTCTTCTTTAGCATTTTTCATGCTAATCTATCATAGAACAGTCATATCTGCAGGTTTTGGGGTAATCTGAGTCTTGAACCATTAAAAAGAAAAAGGTTTTGGAATTTATGTTGCTTACTGACCTCCAGAGGCGCAACGCCGAGCCATCTCCCACAAAATTAGTCCAAAGCTGTACATGTCAGCCATGATGAAAGACTGGAAGTAACTCCTATTCAGCGTTTCATCCAACACCTCTGGTGGCATGTAACGCTTGGTTCCCACCCTCAGGTTGGGAGGGATGTCCACCTCGTTTGTGTCACTGCAGGAAAGACAAATAATGTGTTAAAAACGAATAACAATTAAAGAAAAGAAAAACGTATCCAGCTTTAAAGCTCCAAACGTGTACAGAACAATTTGGGTTCAGCGACACGTACCTGTTAAACTTGACAGCCAGTCCCAGGTCTGCTATACAACACGATCCATTCTTCTTCACCAAGATGTTTTTGCTCTTCAGGTCTCGGTGGGCGATGGCCGGCTTGCCCTGCGTGCCGTAGATCTCGGTGTGCAGGTGGCAGAGGCCCGATATGGAGGAGTAGGCCAGTTTGAGCAGGGCTTTGACGTCCAAGGTGTTGGACTTGAGGTAGTCGTACAAGGACCCATTTTCATGGTAGTCTGTGATCAGGTAGAGCTGCGTCCAGGAGCCCGTTCCTTTGATATCTGCTGCGATGAAACCTGGCGGGCAGAATGAAAAACAGGCACTTCAAAAAGAATCACAAACTGCTTGGTACGGATAGGGAAGAAACTTAATTTTCTTTTGTCTCTTTTGTCAGACTGCTCTCATCTCGCCCATGATGAGCCGAGCGCTGAGCTCACCCAGGATGTTGTCGTGTCTCATCAGGAAGGTCTGGTAGATTTCCGTCTCTCTGAACCAGCTCTCCTCCTCCGTGGTGAAGAAGACCTTGACGGCCACCCTCTCACCCCTCCACTTGCCCATCCACACCTCCCCATACCGGCCCTTCCCGATCTGCTTGACCATCTGGATCTGCTTGGCGATGGTTCGCTGCACCTGCAAAAACAATAATGAGGTTTTCTTTCCATTTTTCCAAACAGACAAAAAGATGTGACTTGCAGAGAGTTTAGTGTATTTAAAGTGGTTAAAGTTTGCGATAAACTAAGAATATTTGGCAGACGGGACTCTTTTCTTGCAAAGACTTGCAAAGACTGCAAACACTTACAGCAGTGCCACAGCGTGAATTAAGAATTCAACTGGGATTTTACTAGTCGAGTACATAAATAGAGACTTGATTTTGTTTTTGTTTTTAAACAAAATTCTTGAAATTTGACATGTGTTACTTGCAAATGTCTGGTAAAAACGATTCAATTTGATTAAATGTGGAACTTAACAATGTCTGATATTTAAAGAAATTCCTTTGGGGAAAAAATTACATTTAATCGACCAAGTCCAAAGGGAGCAGCAGCCGCTGCATGTACTGGTTTAACAACATGAGGGTAATAGCTGCTACACACCAGTAGAGGGAGACCTGAGCCAGAACCAGAGCCGACACTACGGGAGTGCTCGATCAGGTCCTTCAGAGACTCTCCAGGCGGAATGTAGGTCTCTTCGTGCTCCAGGTCGATACTGTAGTGCGGCTGCGACTCCTGACGCTTGTGCCTGCACACAGAGAGGCCACGCCCCCGTTAAGACCTGCACGCTTTAGGGACGTGAACTTAAAAAGGAAAAAAAAAAGAAAAAAAGCTGATGCTTCTCACCTGAAGAAGCAGAGGACGAAGATGAGGCCGAGGATGATGCTGCACACTGTGAGTGAAATGAACAGGGCCATGTACTGGATACTGCTGTCCACGTAATCTGCAAAAGTTAGAAAAAAATATATATCAAAACGAATATTTTCTAACCCACGTGCACGAACAATAGCTAGCGTCAAAACCTTTTAGCGGTGTTTCCATGACCAGTTTTTTATTGCGATATTTCAGATTTTGCGCAATTCAAGGGGTAACAGAAAAACGCAGCTACCGAGAGACCTTTGTGAGTCGGCCTGATCCGGACCGCTCTGCGTTCTCTCCACCAACACGGCTCTAGTTTTCACTGGCAGGCACCCCGCTGCCTTTTTTCAGCCCTTCCTCCCGCCCCTAGCGTGTGATCGATCACATCCTCTTCCTGAGCCCCGCTCAGATCGGCTGTCACTCCGACACAGGGGGCCAAACCTCGGCAGGGCCTCGGAGCAGCTCTGGGGCTCCAGCCTCTCTGCCAATCACGCACAGAGAGAGAGGCCCGAGCTGCGGCTCATGGCGCGCTCGCAGGAAACACACACACACACACACACAGGCACGCATACACACACACACACACACAGTAACAGATGGACAGATATCCCGCATCCGTCCTGAGGCAAGAAACTCAAGAAGGCCCGAGGGAGCGCCGCTCCTTTTCATTAGAGGGTGAGAGAACAAGCCGGGGCCTGCAGGCTGCGTTTCACCTGCTCCTCCATCAAACGCCGCAGCGTCGCTCCGACCCGCCGGTGCCGCTGTGGTTTGTAACCGCTTAAACTGTCGCCGCCTATCATCGGCCACTGAGGCTGAGCGACAGGCGCTGCTCAGAGACTCCCGGTTCAAGGCGGGGCAGGATTTCACTGCATGCGTGTGTGCGTGTGTGCGTGTGTGTGTGTGTGTGTGTCTTACCTGATGTCACCAACGGGGGCAGCGTTGGGTGCAGGTCTCTGTTGCAGTAGTCCTGATCGGTGCAGCACTCCAGCGCTCTCCTGGAGCGTGCGTTCCACGTGTCCTGTCACACACACACACACACACACACACACACACACACACCGTCTTAGCGCTGGCTAACAACTGCCAAATGTTTATTTCCATCAACATGTTGCCACATCCTAAAGGCTTTTTCCATTTTAGAAGAGGCTGACAACGGACATGTAGAGTCGACGAAGGCTCATAAACAGCGGCTGGCGAAGGAAAGTTTCATTGTTCGAGCACACACACATACACACGCATGCACACAGCTGACTTACTCTGCACTGGAACTCGGACCCAGCAAGTCCCAGACAACCTGCGGTGAGCACGGCCACGCCTCCTTCCTCTTCCTCCACCATGGTGAAACAGTAGCCGTCGGTCCTGCGACAAATAAAAGTACCCATCATCATCATCATCATCATCATCATCATCATCATCATCAGTCCACTGTCAAAATCCAGGATTAGACGTTAATATCCAGCAGCGAAAAATCTCACAGCTATTAGCTGCAGTCACTTCGTAGCGTAGCAATGTTTCTCCATCTCTCAATGTCAAGCGCAGCAGTTCACTGTGTTCTCTCTTGTCCAGCTTCATTGCTTGTATCTTAAACCACTTCAAAAGAGTAAAAGTTTTGGGCGTCGGAGTTAAGATTCAAAAAAAGTTTCGAGGACAACATTCAGGGTGGCTTCAGAGCACGTTTTCAGAACTCTCCCAACAGCGACTCATTCATATTTACAATCCCATGTATTATTCATATCAAGATGTCATTTGCTGTTTTTTTTTCCCGCTACAGAAGTCAATGTGTGCTGCGATGTGACGGGTGGGCTGGCCGGCGAAAGCGCTAACAGGCAGTCTAACGAGGCTTCAGGGAACTCATTAAGCGACGCAGGCCAAGTAAACAAGCAGCTGCACAAGCCCACGAAAGAGGATGAGGGCCACAAAAGAGAAAAATATATTACGGCAATGAGATTTTTTTTGGTATGCATTTAAGTTTTCATTTCAAGTTTTAAGTAGAAATTTTGTGAATAAAGTAAAAATTTCGGGAAAAAAGTCAAAATACGAAATTGGAAGTACAACATGCTAGACTTGCGCTCAGAGCCTTTCGACTTTATTCTCGACATTTTGACTTACTTCACGTTGACAATAAACTTCGATTTCATTCACAATATTTCGTCTTTTTTACGTCAACTTTATTCTTAAAATTTCGACCTTAATCTCGAAATTTCAACTTTATTCTCGAATTGGAAACTTCTATCTTAGATTTTTTTTCTCTTCTTGTGGCCCTAATCCTCCTTTTTTTTAGTGTGTGCATGTGTGCGTGTTTTCAACGTACGCGCAACTATTGTTGACGGAGTCCTCGGGGCAGTGATGGTAGCAGTGGCACCACAGCAGGTTCTGAGCTGGAAGTGTGGAACTTCTGCTGCTGCTGCTGCTGCTGCTCTTGCTGCCGCTGCCCTCCTCCGCCCTTCGCTCTGATCCGCCCTTCCATCCGTTCTTCAGCAGCAGGGCGTCCAACATGTTGCCTGTGTAAAAGACAGACAGAGAAGCCGATTCTTAGCGCGCGAATCATCCGGTGCCGCAGGAGATAAAAAGCTCCGGTGCAGGAAGTGTGACAGCTGGAACGAATCAAAAGTCTGCAGCGGCGTTTGAATTGCACACGTGCGCGACGTAAAAGAAGAACGAGCGGAAGTTGTTGCCTGCGCTGGCACCGTTACCATGGCGACGCTGGTGGACAGACAGTACGGACGTGTTCCTGCGAGGAACCCTGCTGCTACCGACTGGACTGGACTGGATGGAGCCGCTTGGAATCTTGGAACCAGGAAGAATGAAACCAGCTGGAAGTCCAGAATTATTTTTTTTTAACCCCATTAACACAAAAGTGGGGCAACCTCTATGAATGACTAATATTTTAAAGCTTTTTTAAAAAAAAAAATAAAGAATGTACATAGCTTCCACTCAATCAATTAGATCAACATCTAAATCTGCACAAAATGACTATTGACCCACCGGCTTCACGCTGGGTTTGCAAGTCAAAGGTGAGTTTGTAATTCTTTGAGTATGATGTTTTTCATACGTGTTGTCTCATGTCTGCAGGCACACACACACACACACACACACACACACACACACACACACACACACACACACACACACACACACACACACACACACAGACTTGCTGTGTCAGCTACAGGGCACACTCAAGGTCACCCCGAAATCTGAGCTGCATCCCCCGCACATTCCACAGGCTGTTCCTTAAACCACACACACACACTGAGTCAGTGTGACACACAGCTACACAAGGAAATAATCCAAAAGTTACATCCTGAACAACACCCATCCACAGCAGCAGCAGCAGCAGCAGCAGCAGCAGCAGCAGCAGCAGCATCTTTGGGTGAATCTGCAGCAGATACTGTATCTCTGCTCCCTGCGGTGACTCCGACGTCTGCACAACATCCTCAGTCCATGTCACAGCATTTTTAGCTCCTTATCAGCACAGCTCAGCTGTTTTTTTTTTAAACCGGCTCATTTATTCTGCTAGTGTGAAACTGCAGATGAGACCAACAACAAACTGCATTTCTTTGTAACGATCACCAAGGTCCACAAGACGCCCACCCACTTCCAGGGGGGCTCCATGAACTGAAGTTTTACACGCGTCAGTTGGATGGGACTGTGACTCGCTTACTGTGGCTAACTGCTGCGGGTAATTGCCCGTGTGACCTCAAGTATTTTGGCTCGCGCGCTAATTAGCACACGTTGGACGGCCGATGCAGTTACAGTGACCTCCCACGACGGGAACATTAATTCGCTTATGGCCTCATAAACTTTCCCATAATACTAAAGTGGCCGCGGACTCGCTCTGGCAGGATGGTGTGAAGCAACGCGGGGAAGCAGGCTGAGGAGGCTGCCGATCGATGCGTACAAAAAAACAGAGCGGTGGCATTTGCTTCCTTTAGATTTAACTGAAAATCAATGTGAAACAGGATTGCAGCTGTTAGCACGGAGAGAGAGAGAGAGAGAGAGAGAGAGAGAGGGGGAGAGAGAGAGGGAGAGAGAGAGAGAGAGAGAGAGAGAAGTCAAGAGGCCAAAACTCTTCTTCTCCCAGAGGAGGACTTCAAAGTGCTGGAGACATTGTGAAAAATGTGGACCTGAGAATCTGAAAGAAATAATAGGTAAGAAAAAAAAAAAATCATAAATTGTTCCGATTTCCACGGCCGCCTCACGAGAGCGGCCCTTTAAGAGCCGTTTAATCTGCGGACGGCTCACGGGAGGACGTGACAGCGAGGGGAGATAAGTTGGTCCAGGTGCTGGTGATAAATCACCCACTCAAAGCGGACGTCTTCCCCGGGGGGCTCCGCCCATCCCGGAACCCCCCCACCCAGCGGAGAGGGGTCACAGCCAACCTGCAGAAGAGCCAAACCTCTCCTGAACCCCCTCCCCCCTCCCCCACCGCCTTCAAAGGCCTCTGTCACGCTCACAAGTGCCCGTGTTGTACGTGTGTGTGTGTGTGTGTGTGTGTGTGTGGATGGGGGTCGGGGGCCGCATTCCACCCTCTCCTCCGGCCCCGTCTATTTCCTGCAACCTGGTCCCACTTTAGCCGCCGCCGCAGCCGCATCAAGCTCCGTGCAGGAATGCGACCGACGGCGTGAGAAGCCCGCCGGTGCCGTCACCGCCACCTGCCATCGACATTTTATTCATTTGTTTCTTTGACCCCCTCCCCGCTGCAAAGCTCCGCCTCCACCGGAGGAAAAAAACCTCTCGGTGGGGTGTGAGTCCAGCAAAGACCTGCTATATCCACAACAACACACTCCATCACATTGGGGCACACACACACACACACACACACACATAGCAAACACAGAGACAAACCACCAAATGCCTGAAGCAGAGAGACAACATGTGCACCACTGAAGGAAAAGTTCACTTTACTAATGTTTGTGTCTCCTTCCTGTCGATGAACTTCACAGAAATGACAAAAGTTCCTCCTTTACTTCTTTGGCTTTTCAGAAACTGTGTGCCAAAGCTGACCGACACCTTTGTTGTTGGTTTGCTGATGACATAAAGGGCACGAATACCTCTCCCGCACAAGTTGCAACGTACAGCCAGGTGTCAGTTATTTATCCCTTTTTCTGCAGATTCACTTGATTTTGGCTCAGGGTTGGGGTTGGGGTTGGGGTTGGTGTTGGTGTTGGGGTTGGTGTTGGTGTTGGTGTTGGGGTTGGTGTTGGTGTTGGTGTTGGGGTTTGTGTTAGGCGTGGGGTTGGAGTTAGGGTTAGCGATAAAACTGGAATTAGGATTAGGGTTTTGGGGTTCCTCATGGGCTAGAAGCCCCAAATTTGACGTGGCCACGTCTTGGGGGTTCCCGATCAACCTGGAAGTGGTCCCATTTCTCTAGGGAAAAGTTGACTTTTGACCCCATAGACTTGCATGGCATTAGGGTTAGTGATAAAAACTGGAATTAGGGTTAGGGTTACTGCTGGAATTAGGGTTTGGGTTTTGGGGTTCCTCATGTGTTAGAAGCCCCAATTGTGGCGTGGACGCATCTTTGGGGCTCCTGATGAAAAGGCAAGTGGCCCCATGTCTCTAGGACAAAGTTGACCTTTGACCCCATAGACTTGCATGGCATTAGGGTTAGCGATAAGGCTGGAATTAGGGTTAGGGTTACTGCTGGAAACTGGGTTAGGGTTTGGGGGTTCCTCATGGGCTTGAAGCCCCAGATTTGGCGTGGGTGTGTCTTGGGGGTTTGTGACGTTTTTGTCCTCCATAGCAAACTTTTCCATGCCATGGACCTGGAAATCATGGACATTTTAGTGGCTTTTCTGTCTGTTTCTTCGGTCACAAACCTGGCCATTTTGTACTACCTAGGCAAGTTTGACACGCAAATCCTCTTGATAAATGACACAAAAACACAAACAACGCCTTGAATTATATTTTTGTTTCTGGAGCCTAACCCTAACCCTAAAAAAAATTATATTTTTAGCGTTATTTATTAATAACTATATTTATTAATAAATTAATAAACAATACAATTTTCTCTGGCCCTCCCTTGTGACCCCTGGCAGCCTCCCAGATCACGTATACAGACACGGACAATTTAGCACGGATGTGGTGTTTGCAGACAAACAGCCACTTGTACACACACACACACACACACACACACACACACACACACACACACACACACACACACACCTATGGGCTGGTTGAGCCACAGCAGGTGCAGACGCTGGCACGCACATCCCAGCACACATTCTTGATCACACACCCAGCCGTTTTCCGGGACTTGCTGGACTAATGCTGGGCTTCGCTACATGCTCGCTGAGGGACGAGAGCCATGGCACCATCACATGGTGTCATTTTTGAGCCCACGATCCACAAAAGTGACGTGGCTGCTAGCTCTCGGTTTCACTCGAGATTCAAAAGCTCGGAATGGTGAAACTTGAGGACCCGTGTTCAGTTAAAATCTCCTTAAACAGTGTTTCCTAGCAGAAATCTGTCCCTACTACTCTTTCAATTTCATTTAGAAAAATCCAGCCAGCCCCTCAGACAGTGAGCTAATCTGGAAACCAGCCCTTTGTGATGTCACGAGAAGTGATGGTACTGCACTCAGGAAGTTCTTCACACTGATGAAGTTGTGCCGATGAATGCAGATGAAAAAACAAATCTGTGTGTTCAACAGCCTCCAGGACCACCGTCTCCCTCCCCTGGATGCTTCTGCAGGGAGGGAGTCACTCCTCCGGAGACACGCTGACATCTCCGGACCTTTCTGAGATCGCCGTGAATGAAAAACTAAAAACGCAGCTCCTCTGCGGTCCAAACACGGCCAAATGAAGAGAAGACGGCTTTCACTACAAAGCACTGCTGACAATCGTCAAACAAAGTCTCGGAAGACGGAGGAAGCCAGAAAAGACTGAGCAGTCTGTGGAAACAGGTGGCAAATTAACCATGCTGCTTGGATTTATGCCCCCCTCCTGCCCGACCCCCCCTGTTCTCCCATATGGTTTACTCATTTTAGGAGACATCCCTGAGATCAGACAAGGCAGCGTAAAAAAAAAAAAACCCAACCAGTTTGAGAATCTGGATAAAATGACTGGAAAAACACAGGAAGGACGAGGAAGTCAGAATTTAAAGGCGCAGCGTGTAGGACTCGTCTGTCTCATGTCTTTCTTCTACAAGTGTCCAAATACGGTGTATGCAAGCTTTATATAAACATGCCTAATATAAGAGGAAGCCAAAGCTACAATCAATTTATTATTAATTATACTTGAAGTAACTTGAAATATCGATATTCACGCAAGTTTCAGCACATTTTCCACACAGTGGGCCTTTCATTTCGCCATCCGGTCAGTTTAAAGTCAGACATTCTCATGACATCTGCTTAACTTATACCATGCATGTGTGCACGGACCTGTAAACACAGCGCTGGTCTGGGATCCACCGCCTGCTGCTCAGGCCGGAGTGCACAAACAGGACAAAGAGGAATTTTTAGTCCGAAGCCGCCGAGGTATTTGAAGACCAACTGCGAAAGTTGCAGATAGTTCTCAACCTCCAGGACTTTACAGCCGGCCTCCATATTTCACACACTCCGTGTGAAGTGAATCCTCTCTTTGTACCGGGAGCCAATGATTTGTGGCAATTTTTCACCTTTAATGCGATGACTTCATTTCATAATAAAAACTCAACTTGCTTTCAAAACAACATTTTCCAGATTGTTCCGTCCAGACGGCGTTTGCCAACGGCGAGCTTCTGTTCTTTTGGCACATTGCTATTAAAGCCAGCGTAGAAAAGGTTGAAATCAGCCTCGTAAAGCATTGAGACCGTTATCAGCCGTCCGCTGGGGGATTATTTTCCTACTGGTCTGCGGACAAGTGAGGAAATAAAGCAGAGACGACAGAAACACAGGCAGCATACTGGCCGAACCACCATCAAACAATGTGCTTAGCGCTCAAACAGGGATGAAGAACTGAACTGAATCACAAAACGTAATTTTTTTTTGACTCATTCATTATAAAAAAAACAAAAACAAAACAAAACGATCGGCTGCTGCTGAAGTGCATTTTTAAAACCCTGAAGTCGACCATCGGCGAGCAGCAGCGTCTCGCTCAGCTGCGATTTCAAACAGAGAAACACATGTGTTCTGTTGCAAGACGCTGGACCCTGGACGCCTGTCACAACCTCACTGTGTGTGTGTGTGTGTGTGTGTGTGAGTGGTGAGGGGGGGTTAAGAGGGTGAGGGGTTGGGGGGCACCGTGAAACTGTTGGCATCCATCGTAAAAAGACAACTGGCCGTCCGTCTTCAAACAATTCAAAACACGAGCGGGGGGCGGGGGGGTGCAGGTGGGGGGTTGGTTGGTGTGTGTGTGTGTGTGTCGGGCTGGTGGCGGGGGGTGGGCAGCAGAGTGCACGCCAGTTTCTCATGGTTGCACCCGTAGCCCCCCCCCCCTCACCCCCCTTCCCTAATTCCCGCCCTGCGGAGATCATAATAGCAGTTTGCTCATCATAAATACCGCCCGGGTTTAAAAATAGCCCGATCACCTCACGAACCTGTGAGCCGACAAAACGCGTGACGGGCTGCACACATAAACAGCGGCCTGGGCTTCACGACGACTCCCCCCCCCCCGCTGGCCCCTGGTTGTTATCGCTCGCCGTGTGGAAGTTGGTCTCTCCTGCGGTCTCTGAGCAGGTGCTGCAGGTGTTTGGTTTGCTTGGTTTGTCCGGACGGCACAAAGCTGCGCAGAATTAGCGGCTCCGAGCGCAACACGGGGGAAATAGCACGCGTCCTCCAGTCTGGCCGACTGTCACAGCCGCCCAAACAAAAGGCAGCAACTGGTGAAGACGCGCAGCAGCCACTTCAGGGACAGCGTCCATTAATGTGCTGCAGTTTCAAGCATCTGTGCTGGAGTTTGTTCCTCTTTACTGTTTTGGTTTTGTTGCTGCAGGCGGGGAAATTGGGTTTAATCCAATCAGACTCACTGTTTTTCAGATCCAGGTTGTGATGTTTACACACAGACAACTGGACTCTGAATCCAGTTTGGATCCGGTTTGGATGGGCGCACACTAGCAGTGGATAGTGTAAAAGCTCAGCCTTAACCTGGATTATTCCAACCTTTATTTAAACACAGTCAGTATCACGAAAACAACAGGACAAAGTGCGACCTTTGACCTTTCAGGAGCTTAACGCGCCGCTGGCTACTCACTGTGAGCCCCGCAGGTCAGAGATGCCAGTCCGGTCAGGAGAAGAACAGCCTGCCAGGTCCAGTCCTGCTGCTGCTGCCGCTGCACCATCACGTCTCGCTCAGCCAGCGGCCGCCCCAGTCAGCAGCCACCGTCCCTCAAAGCTCCCAGCGGGAGCTGACACCACCGGCTGACACCACTGGCCGGCAACGCCACCGAGGGCTCGATATCCTCCCAAGAAGAAGAACTGCTGATCCTCCTCCTCCTTCTTCTCCTGGTTCTTCTCCTTCCTCTCTGTGAGGGACTCTCAGGAACTTCCCACAGCGCCGCAGCCTCCTGCTCCACTGACAGCCTGGGAGAGACGGACTGCCAGAGAAAGGAGAGAGGGAGATAGAGAGAGAGAGAGAGGGAGGAGGTGGGTGGAGGGTTGTGGGTGGGTGGGATGCATGAGGCTGTGGCTCCCTCGCCGAGCTCCTTTGTCCGGCCCTCTCTCTCTCTCTCTCTCTCTCTCTCTCTCTCTCTCTCTCTGTTCTGGGTTGCAGAGGGGAACAGCTGAGTGCATGCACTCCCCTTACAGCCCTCTCTCTCTCTCTCTCTCTCTCTCCCTCTCTCTCTCTCTCTCTCTCTCAATCTTTCTCTCTTTTGCAAACATAAACACACACACGCAGACCTGCAGGTTGCAGATTCTTACATCACTTGAGAAGCCGTTAAAGGAGAGCGACAAATATCTCGGTGTTCTCCTTTTTTAAAGTCAAAGGTTTCATGGCAGACTCGCAAAAAAAAAAGAAAGCATTTTGTTGCAAAAGAAGGTTTTTTTTCATGGGAAAAATACAACTTTCTCAATGCTGATGCACCTCCATCAGTTGCATTTTCATTATTGGCCACAAAGCAAAAGTGAAACAAAACGAGCAGCAAAAGATGCACACATGGAAGACGAGAGACGAACAAGACGCCGTCCTCCATCCTGTTGCCGCCGCCAATTTTAAATGGGGAAAAAAGGGAAAAAGAAGAAGAGAGCACAGCTGACGGAGTCCCAGACATCCAAAATGTGACATTGAGTCGAGCGTTATCGTGCAGGAATCAGATCTGGATGTGGACACGGGAGAAGCGAGTTAATACCGGGCAGTCGATGTCGCTGGCCGAGCGCTATCGCCCCGCAATCTGATCGGCCAAAAGAACGGGAGAAAATGCAAAATGCATTCCAATGTCAAGCGTGTAAAGAGCACAAGTGTCTCAGTGTCACATCCTGCAGGTACAAGGAGGAGGTGGAGGAAGAGGAGGAGGAGGAGGATGAAGAGGGATAAAAGTAGTGCAAAAGCTGCAAGCACAGGTGTAGCAAGAATCTGTGAGGAGGTCCAGTCTCACGTTAGAGCTTTACAAATGGGTTGAATGGCATCAAGTGTACACAAAGGTGTGTGTGTGTGTGTGTGTGTGTGTGTGTGTGTGTGTGTGTGTGTGTGTGTGTGCGAAAGCAGTGAAAACACTTGTGGAGACTCGGGTGGATCAGGCCATCACACGTCAGGTGATTAGAGGTGATTAGCGCTCACACCTCCAGGCACGGCCACAACTTGGCAACTTCACCCCGACGCAGACATGCAATACCGGGGGTGTTGGCGGGGGGGCGCTGAGGGGGTGGTGGTGGTGGTGGTGGTGGTGGTGGTGGCGGGTGGGGGTGCAACAATAGGGGCCACATTCCAACAGGCTGAGATTTATGTGGGTTACAAGTTAAGAGGATTAAGCCGGCTATTAGACAGATTATATCAAGCCTGCTCTGGGCCCGACACACAAATCACAAACATGTCAGCGGCGGACAAATTGTCGAGTCGCGCACACGTGAGCGGGACTGAGAGCCGGAGGGTTGTCGTCGTCGTGGTAGTTCACTCTCTCCTTCCTCCACTGGTTGGAAGACGAGCGGAAAAACAAAGTCCCTCTTGCTGCTGGTGTCGAGCAGCAGGAACACAAAAGCGGCCAAATGGGCTGCGGCCCCTCCCCACACCTGTGCCCCCCACACACCCCCCACACACCCCCTTTCTTCCACCCCCTCCACTCTGGGTGGGAACAGCAACTCCCAGAAGCCACCACTGCCCCCCCCGCTGGAGCTGTCAATCTCCGTTTGCGCCTCGCACGCATTGTTAAGTCGGCCCAGTCTGGAGCGCCGCTGCTCGGGGAGCCGTGTGAAGAGGTCACGCCCCCTCTGGAGGGCGTCGCTCCGCCGTGATAAAAGAGGAGGAGGGGGTGTAGGGGGGCGGGGGGGTTAGCAGCAGAGCAGGACGTCGTTGCCCTCGCCGGGTTTTAACTCTTCGCCTGCGCTTCGCTCGCGGGTTCGGTTTCACCTCGCGTCAAAACATCTTTTGAACGCTTTTTCAAAAATATTCTTTTTTTTTCTTCTTCTTCTTCTTCTTCTTCGTAAGCTGCAGAATCCGACGACGCCTCCCTCTCCCACAGCAACGTCTCCGCTAGCACCTGAGAGGAAGCTGGGGAGCCAATCGGCTCGACAGGTGCTGATGTTGGCGTGTGAGGCGTCGCCCCAGAACAAGGTTCTCCTGGGAGACAGGAAACCCACAAATGGTGGATCATGCGTCACAAGGCCAGACAGGGGGCGCTGTGCAGGTGGAAGGGGTGATCATTGTCCCAGGTGGGATGGTGCAAAAAATTATTTCGAAACGCTGAATCACTGTTTGCACTTTGCAGAGACACATAACGGTCACTTATAAAGCAACCTTACCATAGCTCAGCGGTGCCACTGCCCGCCACAGTGGCCACAGTGGGGATTTCAACAAGTTGCAATCATTAAAAAAAAAAGTCACAAATCAAATTTGAACCTCCACACACGAAATTTTGTTAAAAAAATAAAAATAAAAAAATACTTAACAAATTGTTCGCACCACATCTGCAATGAGTTTCAATGACTTTCTTTATGTGTTTTATTGGGATTTCAAGAAAAATGTCTGCAGTTCTGATTTCAATAAAGTCCCGATTCACAGCTTGCTGTGCCTGAAACCTTCACTTTATTCCACATTAGTCTCTGACCTCTTGGCACTGTTCTGAGGGAAATCCCTCCGATTTATTCCCAATTTGTCTTGCGGACTTTGAGCTCCCCACCCGGTGCCCGCCGGCGGTCGGAGATCGATTGTTGTGACCTGGTTGTTTTTGCGGAGATCTGTCTCCATTTCAGCGGGCAAAACATTTCTCCTCATGAAACGGAGACTTTACAATAATACCGGGCCAGCGCTGCCACGGCGCGGCGTGAAAATCGGCAAACGTTTTCAGTTTCAGGCCGGGGACTTGGAGAGGACGGACGCACCTTTCATCGCATGGCGGGAGGAGCGGGATGGATGACTGAGAGAGAAATCCTAACGCTAACCTGTGAAGTTAAAAGAAGAAAAAAAAAAAAGAAAAGCTGCCAGAGCGCAGATGATGAAATTACTACGGGTGGAGATGGAATGCGTATCATGAGCAATGTTCCAGCCGGGGGCCCGGGACAGAAAAAAAAACCCAAAAAAAACAGAGTCTCAGCTCTGTGAAATTAGGAGGATTTTCAGCCGCTCGCTGTTTTAGCCGCTGTCAGAAGAAATTGAGTTTATTCACCGTGAAAAAACAGCTGTCTGCCGCAGACGCTTCAATGGCCAGTCAGGAATCGAGAAAGTGCAACTTTGTCTTCATCATCCGCAGAGGGATCCGCTTCCCATCAGAGGCAGACGCTGCCGAGGAAGCCACTGTTGTGGAACTCGGTTTGTTTTAAGCAAACCCAGCCGCAGATTCTCTGTTTGTGATCACAGGAACCACAGCCGAGTGGATCGAAAGCTAGCGCTGGATGTTCTGGCAGCGGCTCACGGTGGGAATCCCCGAAGCTCCCCACGCAGCGGAGTTTTCAGGCCCTCGGGGGAGCCGGGGGAGCAAAGAAATATCCTGATGAATATTCACAATTGGCACAATGGCCGTGCCAGACATGAGACTGATGCTTTTGAAGTCCCAGAGAATGCAGAGAGCGCCGGGGAAGAAGAAGAAGAAAGAGGGGAGAAATGCCGTTCGTACGCAGTGAAAAGGTCGTCACAGCAAGAGTCACCCCCCCCTCCCTCGTTCCTCCCACCTCCCCGACCCCCTCCCTCCCCCTTCCTCCACCCCTCCACCCCTCTGTCTGTCACGCTGCTTCAATCTATCGCTCCGTCCACACCACTCTCCCACTCTCCTCCCATCAGAAGACACAACGAGACAGTGAAAAGCAACATCACTGTGTTATCCTTGTTTATCCTTGCCAGCGGCCGGCAATTTTTGAGCAAAAAACGCTTTATCTTTCGTGCAAAGCAGAACAAATGAGATTTAGCAACTTTTTTCCAACTGCTGCTATAAAAAGTCACGATAAGAGAGGTGTGACATTGCATTAATCTTCTTGACCACTAAATGCTACTAAATCTTACAAATACATGGGGCCATTAAATAAAAAAAAAAATAAAAAAAATAGGACTCAGATTTCCAAGTCGATTGCCAGATTTCCAAGACAAAGAGTTTTTTTAATCTTTCTTTTTCACTTTCTTGCAAAAACCGCATTAAATCACATGCGGGTACAACACGTTAATCTCTTCACAACGGAATAATCAACAGCTGAAAGGTCGTTCACCATCGCGCACAAAGGCCCGTTCGCCCACCTGATGCACACCTGTGGCTCAGGTTTCAGCCCTGAGTGTGTGTGTGTGTGTGTGTGTGTGTGTGTGTGTGTGTGTGTGCGTGTGTGCGCGTGTGTGCACGGTGAAAGAAACGCAGCCACGCAAACCTTGCGGAAGGCGTGAAGCAGCACCTGTCTGGCTCTCTCTCAATGCGCAGAGCGGCGGCGTGCACCGGCCCCCCCGGGGGTCAGTGGGTCAGTGGGCCGGCCTCCACTCTGAGTGCAGAGCTGTTCGCTCTGCCGTGCGTCTTAACACGGCAGGATCCCGCTCACACGCTACACGAAGGCAATGCTGCAGATTTAACGGCATTTTTTTTTCTCAGCAGACTGGCATAAGCACTTGGTTTGGGACTTAGTAGCCCCACATTAAACCCATTTACAAAAAAAACCTTGCACCATTACGCTAAAATTACCCTCCCTATATCTCCAGAAAACAGCACATTTAGCCCTCTGTTTACAGCCTCCTGCTAATAGCATGGGTGTGTTGGACCTGCCACAAAGCAGGAGGGAGGCATAAACAAGCCGTCTCAGTCTCAGTGGGCGAAGCCAACAGCTGTCTGGGTGTGTTGCCACCAACCTGGGAGAGGTATCACCTCCCTCTGTGACATCACAAAGCGCTGAAAGTGTTTATTTCTGAAGCGGGGGAGTCCCAGGGGGTTCTTCTTATTTCTGGGACATTAATCATTCACATTCACCCCATAGACTTGCATTGAATTAGGGTTGACGATAAGGCTGAAGCTAGGGTTAGGGTTAGGGTTCCTCAAGTACTAGAAGCCCCAAATTTGCTGTGGGCGCTTCTTGGGGGCTCCTGATGAAAGAGCAAGTGGCCCCATGTCTCTAGGACAAAGTTGAAATTTCACCCCATAGACTTGCATTGAAATAAGGCTGAAGCTAGGGTTAGGGTTAGGGTTAGGGTTAAGATTAGGGTTAGGGTTCCTCAAGTACTAGAAGCCCCAAATTTGCTGTGGGCGCTTCTTGGGGGCTCCTGATGAAAGAGCAAGTGGCCCCATGTCTCTAGGACAAAGTTGAAATTTCACCCCATAGACTTGCATTGAAATAAGGCTGAAGCTAGGGTTAGGGTTAGGGTTAGGGTTAAGATTAGGGTTAGGGTTCCTCAAGTACTAGAAGCCCCAAATTTGCTGTGGGCGCTTCTTGGGGGCTCCTGATGAAAGAGCAAGTGGCCCCATGTCTCTAGGACAAAGTTGAAATTTCACCCCATAGACTTGCATTGAAATAAGGCTGAAGCTAGGGTTAGGGTTAGGGTTAGGGTTAAGATTAGGGTTAGGGTTCCTCAAGTACTAGAAGCCCCAAATTTGCTGTGGGCGCTTCTTGGGGGCTCCTGATGAAAGAGCAAGTGGCCCCATGTCTCTAGGACAAAGTTGAAATTTCACCCCATAGACTTGCATTGAAATAAGGCTGAAGCTAGGGTTAGGGTTAGGGTTAGGGTTAAGATTAGGGTTAGGGTTCCTCAAGTACTAGAAGCCCCAAATTTGCTGTGGGCGCTTCTTGGGGGCTCCTGATGAAAGAGCAAGTGGCCCCATGTCTCTAGGACAAAGTTGAAATTTCACCCCATAGACTTGCATTGAAATAAGGCTGAAGCTAGGGTTAGGGTTAGGGTTAGGGTTAAGATTAGGGTTAGGGTTCCTCAAGTACTAGAAGCCCCAAATTTGCTGTGGGCGCTTCTTGGGGGCTCCTGATTAAAGAGCGAGTGGCCCCATGTCTCTAGGACAAAGTTGAAATTTCACCCCATAGACTTGCATTGAAATAAGGCTGAAGCTAGGGTTAGGGTTAGGGTTAGGGTTAAGATTAGGGTTAGGGTTCCTCAAGTACTAGAAGCCCCAAATTTGCTGTGGGCACTTCTTGGGGGCTCCTGATGAAAGAGCAAGTGGCCCCATGTCTCTAGGACAAAGTTGAAATTTCACCCCATAGACTTGCATTGAAATAAGGCTGAAGCTAGGGTTAGGGTTAGGGTTAGGGTTAAGATTAGGGTTAGGGTTCCTCAAGTACTAGAAGCCCCAAATTTGCTGTGGGCGCTTCTTGGGGGCTCCTGATGAAAGAGCAAGTGGCCCCATGTCTCTAGGACAAAGTTGAAATTTCACCCCATAGACTTGCATTGAAATAAGGCTGAAGCTAGGGTTAGGGTTAGGGTTAGGGTTAAGATTAGGGTTAGGGTTCCTCAAGTACTAGAAGCCCCAAATTTGCTGTGGGCGCTTCTTGGGGGCTCCTGATGAAAGAGCAAGTGGCCCCATGTCTCTAGGACAAAGTTGAAATTTCACCCCATAGACTTGCATTGAAATAAGGCTGAAGCTAGGGTTAGGGTTAGGGTTAGGGTTAAGATTAGGGTTAGGGTTCCTCAAGTACTAGAAGCCCCAAATTTGCTGTGGGCACTTCTTGGGGGCTCCTGATGAAAGAGCAAGTGGCCCCATGTCTCTAGGACAAAGTTGAAATATCACCCCATAGACTTGCATTGAAATAAGGCTGAAGCTAGGGTTATGGTTAGGGTTAGGGTTAAGATTAGGGTTAGGGTTCCTCAAGTACTAGAAGCCCCAAATTTGCTGTGGGCGCTTCTTGGGGGCTCCTGATGAAAGAGCAAGTGGCCCCATGTCTCTAGGACAAAGTTGAAATTTCACCCCATAGACTTGCATTGAAATAAGGCTGAAGCTAGGGTTAGGGTTAGGGTTAGGGTTTAGATTAGGGTTAGGGTTCCTCAAGTACTAGAAGCCCCAAATTTGCTGTGGGCGCTTCTTGGGGGCTCCTGATGAAAGAGCAAGTGGCCCCATGTCTCTAGGACAAAGTTGAAATTTCACCCCATAGACTTGCATTGAAATAAGGCTGAAGCTAGGGTTAGGGTTAGGGTTAGGGTTAAGATTAGGGTTAGGGTTCCTCAAGTACTAGAAGCCCCAAATTTGCTGTGGGCGCTTCTTGGGGGCTCCTGATGAAAGAGCAAGTGGCCCCATGTCTCTAGGACAAAGTTGAAATTTCACCCCATAGACTTGCATTGAAATAAGGCTGAAGCTAGGGTTAGGGTTAGGGTTAGGGTTAAGATTAGGGTTAGGGTTCCTCAAGTACTAGAAGCCCCAAATTTGCTGTGGGCGCTTCTTGGGGGCTCCTGATGAAAGAGCAAGTGGCCCCATGTCTCTAGGACAAAGTTGAAATTTCACCCCATAGACTTGCATTGAAATAAGGCTGAAGCTAGGGTTAGGGTTAGGGTTAGGGTTAAGATTAGGGTTAGGGTTCCTCAAGTACTAGAAGCCCCAAATTTGCTGTGGGCGCTTCTTGGGGGCTCCTGATGAAAGAGCAAGTGGCCCCATGTCTCTAGGACAAAGTTGAAATTTCACCCCATAGACTTGCATTGAAATAAGGCTGAAGCTAGGGTTAGGGTTAGGGTTAGGGTTCCTCAAGTACTAGAAGCCCCAAATTTGCTGTGGGCGCTTCTTGGGGGCTCCTGATGAAAAAGCAAGTGGCCCCATGTCTCTAGGACAAAGTTGAAATTTCACCCCTTTCACGGCAAGACGGTGATTACAAATAGGCTCCAAAATAAAAGTTGTACCTCGGTGCCCAAAACAGTTCAAGGGAGGAAAAGTCGGAGCAGAACCTTCCTATCATGGCCTTGTTTGTGCAGCAGGAAGTGGGAGGGCTCTGCGCTGCCAAGTCAACCAGGAGCATTTAATGAAGGGATTGTTGCCGCCGAGTGTGCGCCGCGCCGCGTGGGGGCCGGCGCTGCCAGCCCGGGGTCTCTAATTAAGGGGTTCCTCCGACGGCCGGACAAAGCCGAGCAGCGGGGGTGAAGACGTTGGCCCACAAACTGCCTGTGACCCTCACACCTGCCTGCTCGCATTACGCCGCAACCTGTCGGAGGCACAGCGGACGCGCTCGCACCGACACATCGTTAATGAGCCCTGTGGCCCTGCTGCCACACGCGCACGCGCGCACACACACACACACACACACACACACACACACACACACACACACACACACACACACACACACACACACACTGACTGACACGGCCACATGGGTGGAAACAGAGAGTGGAGGGAGAGCCCAGCCATCTGTTTGGGCCATTTCAAGGGGCTAAATGCTTGGAAATGCAGGTCTTTTTTAAAATGCGGCCAAACTGAAGATCCAACCTGCGTGTTTGCACGCTCAGTTTTGAAGCTCAGCACTCCCCCACGGCCCCACCCCCACCCACTTCTTTTGTATTGTTTCAATAACTTCCATTCCATAACGAGCATGTTTAGATTCATTTAGAAAGCCTCATTTTAGTCAAACTAAATCAATAAAGTTTATTTGAATCCTAGTAAAAGCCATTTTAAATTTATCTTTAATCACTTAAATTATTATTATTATTTTTTTACTTATATCTTAATTTCACTAAAATAAGTGAACGTTTTGTCTCACTGGTTTTCCAAGAAAAAATGTGCAAAACTGCTGCAACAATATTTATGATCAAACTTCACGACACAAAAGCTAGCTACGGCTGCAACGCCACCCTAGTGTTCAGGAAGCGTATTGCATAACCGTGAGTTTCCGTGAAGCCTTTTTAAATGCGCGCTCCGAATAAATCTGCATTAAAGCCCAACACGTGCGTGACAAGTGGCTGTCTGCTCTGGGAAAGCGGCGGCGTATTTACAATATCACATGCTCCTTAACGAGCGTTAATTAATACGGAATGTGGCGGCGAGGCCAGGCTGTGGGAAAACGCCGCACGAAGAGCGCAGCTCCTGGCTTGTGTCAAATCTGTCAAAAACAATGCGAGCTGGAGTTGACTGGGAGAAAATGGGACACTGACAACAGCAAAGAGCAAACAGGCTGGTCTGGGAGCAGTCGGCCTTTTGTGAAGCCGAACTTATAAACCGTGACAGGAACAAAAGGTTCCACATAGTAACGAAATTCAGTTTCTGTTTATTTTTTTCGCTTCCTGCCAAATCTCCGTTGATCCGTCGGACATTGTTGCCACATTTGGAAATTGGCAAATTAGCAACAGCAAGGTGGTCTCATACAGGGTGGTGCTAAGGAGAGGTATCAATGGTTTCTTTGTGACATCACAAAGGGTATAGCTAGAGTCAGGAGTTTTAGTACACACTTTCTAGTTTGTCTATTGGTCAAATACCGAATTTGGGGCAAATCTCACTACGTGTGAAGCCTTTAATGAAGTATTCACTCTTTCAAAAGGCTAAAAAAAAAAAACACATTTCATCTCGCTTTGTGCGCCCATGTAAACAACCCAGCACGACGGATCAATCAGAAAAGTCTAAATGAGCTGTTTACATTACATTACATGTCATCGACGTACAACACAAATGTTCATAAATACCATGAAGGTAAAGTGCGGCGGGGCCAAAAACAGCCTGGGATTTTCTCCGCTCGTCGCCTGTGGCTAAAGCTAAACGGTGGTGGACAATTTATCAGCGGCCTCCTGCTATTTTCCGCCCGGCCGCAGTAATGCATGAGGGACAGCACACAACGCCGGCCCACTTCATTTCGCCGCCTCTCCACGGGCTAGTTGGCACAGACAGGTGGGGCTTGGACGGCAAATTAACTGGCCCGCCGATGCCCCCGGGGGGAAGGAGCCGCCCACTGAGGCACGGACGCTCGTCGTGATTAATGGTGTTTGGATAAATGTAGTTCTCAGCGCCACATAATTCAGAGGGAATTAGCGGCGGGGAGGAGCCGCTTCTGTTCAAACTACCTGCTCTGTGTGCGAGGGGTGGGGCTAACAGGCAGTGTGTGTGTGTGTGTGTGTGTGTGTGTGTGTGTGTGTGTGTGTGTGTGTGTGCGTGTGTGTGTGTGTGTTGGAAGGCAGAGGAGAGCTGAAAGCTCCTTTGTTGTGTTTGTTAGCCGCCAAGTTAGCCAAGTTTGCATCCTCTGCCTGACAGGAAACCCAGAAGCCATGACAGAGAAGACCCTGCTCTCTGATTGGTCGGCTGATCCGCATGCTCATTCGCCAGTCGAACGTCTTTTTCCTTAATTAAGACAAACAGTGCTGCAATTTGTGGTTGAGCGTCCACAGACATAAGTTGGTGGTGATTTCTGTCCATATTTAACAGGTGTAAGTTATAACAGGATGCTTTTTGATTAATTTGCATATTTAAATGCTATATGGTACAAAAAAAAGAAAAACAAGAATTAGGCCGAACCCTTTGATGTTACATTGCGCCTTTCGCAGTCCTGTTCCGCAGCTGGAAATGAATGCGTCTGCAGCGGATTATTTATTTTCATCGTGTTTGTTTGCGAGGTAAAGGAACGTGGGAGAGGAACCACTTATTGATTATCCCCGATTACATGTAATATTTACATTCACAGCGCGGGAAACACTGACAAAAGGCCTGTTTGTGTGTTTGCGAGGCCGCCCGAGCCGCCGAAGCTCCTCTGAAAACTTTTGCACATCTGCCCAAAATTACTGGGACGTTTTGGACGTAATTTATGTGCAGCTGCTGTGGGAATCACCAGACAAACCCTGGAGTCCGTGCACGTGTTCATCTTCAGATAAGTGGAGACACTATGTAAGTCATTGTCCGCGTTCACGGGCACAGACATGTACACGTGTACGCACACGGTTCTACAGGGAAGCCAGCAAAACTTTATTCTAGGATGAAAAAAATAAAGTCGGAGAAATGTCTAAAAAAATCTGATTAAAAATTTTTAAAAAATGTGCACATGCAAAAGGTCTCACTTTATAAATAAATCAAACACATTGAATGGAGTTGGCTTTTTTTTTTCTCAAGATCAATTTCGGCTGAATCGATTTATGCAGATGGAGACTGCACGGTGTAAAATACGATCGTGATGCGTTCAAGGCTCACCCTGCAGCGGCTCATCCAGGGATGTTTTAGATTTTCTCCATCACCGGAGATCCGAGCGAGCGCGATCGATGCCTCCACCGCGTCCGACGGGACGAGCCGCGCAATTGACTCTCCATCCCGCTAATGCATCCGATCGCAGAGCCGCACAGCCATCCGGCGGCAGTCAATATAGGAAAACCGCCGGAAGCGCTCTGCGTCCGTGAAACATCACTCCTTCACTTACGGTAAGAGTGGCGGCCGCAATCGGAGGGAGAGCGAGAGAGAGAGAGAGAAAGAGAAAGAGAGAGAGAGAGAGAGAGAGACGAAAACTGGATACTCACTGAATCGGGGAAGTGATCCGTTCATGGATGTTCTGCTCTAACTGCGCAAACTTACTGAATACCATCACAATTTGTGAATGTAACACTTGGACGCCATTGTTGGTTAACGCTGGATTTTTGTTTCAAGCATCTGTCCCGGTTGGTTTTCTTCACCGTTAAATGGAGGTTGAAAAGATTCAAATGTCTGTGGACTTTTCCGGGAGGAGGTCGGTCGGAGCGGCCGGAGAGAGTGAACTGGAAACTGGCCTCGTTAAACTGTTTCCACCTTTAGGACCTTCTGCTGGCTGCGATTCCAACGAGGTTATTGGACAAGTGCACACTCGAGGAGGGGAAACACAACGCCGGTTACGAGCCTCGGCCCTCGGTGCCGAAGGTCCGGCCGGGCCTGGAGCGCCGCTTAGAGAGGAAAATATTATGCACGTGTAAAGAGAAGGTGCGCGCAAGCAAAAACGGGTGAGGTCAGACGACAGCGACGTGGAGACCGGGAGGAGAGTGCGGAGTGGATATTCATTTTGCTGTTTCAGAGGGGATCTGAGGATTCTGCTGCATCATTGATCCGAATTATTAGGGAATATTTTTCTCGCAGCATCATGTGTCTCCGACCAGCCAGCCCACAGCCAGCATGACACTGAGCATCACGCTGGGAAGAAAAATCTACAATCAAGATTTGCTATGAATCCCATTTCAGGTCACAGTCGCCCTTGTCAGCCGTTTTAAAGGCGTTTATTTTTTTTTGTGGCAGTCTATGGGAAAAATGCTTTTCGGCATTTTTGCTTTTGCCCTGCAGTATCTCGAGTGGCCACTGGAAAAAGATCGGTGCACTGCCATATTGCCAGTCCGGTACCCGGTTCTTATAATTGATCCATGGGTGGAACCCTCGCTGCCTGCTGCAGGTTTTAATCTTAAAAAAACACATTTCGGTGCCTGAAATGTCAAAACGCCGTGACATCATCCGCTGGGCGCCGACTTAAAGAGCCCAGTTTGGCATCGCTGACACAGTCCTCTTTGTTCTGTGGGAGGGGCCGACTGTGGCTACTGCGGGTGGGGGAGTGGGCGGGACTACAGGTTGGATTACTAATCCTGCTGCGTCAATCAGAGGGTTGACACACTCATCAGGACATACTGTCGACTTTTCACTTTTTTCACGCATTTGAGCCGCAAACGGCTCAAATGCGTCCCCCACATGATGTCACAAAGGGCCTCTGATTCCTTCCCCAAGTGAAAACACCTGCAGTCAGGCATTGGCTCCGCCCCCCGCTCTGAGACCGCCTTTATTTGTCCCTTTCCAAACATATTTCAGGTCCAACAAATCATCATATTTAGCAGGAAGCCAAAACCTGGCTGAAAACACCGGGCTAAAATGCATGCATGTCTTGCAGATTAATAAAAGTCTTGTTTTCTGCTTTTAATGCATAATTATTGTCAGCATGCTGCTCCGATGGGAACGAGAAATTTGAAGACTTGGAAATGGACATAATAAGACTTTTAATACTGCTGGCTGCTAAAGTGCAGTCGTACTTTATTGGCTCTTTTTCGAACTCAGAAACTTCAAGTGTCATTAGTGCTGCAGTTGTGCTGAATTCAAACAAGCCTTGTTCACCCTGATGACTTTTTGATTCCTGAAAACGTTCTTTATTATTACGGTTGAAACATTCGGGCCTGTTTTCTCAATTCTCTCACAGAGAAACGCCTTTGCACAGTGTTTTTTTTTTTTTTTTCTCCCCACGCACGACGACCAGCGCCGGACCTCCACAGTCGCCGGCGCTAACGAACGGCGCCGCGGCTCCTGTGAGAGCCGGGATCGGAGCAGCTCGCCAGTTTCTTCAAGCCTTCGACCGCCGCCCCTCTCGTCCAGCGCCAAGGCTCGCTGGTGGAGGCTCTCAGTGGCCACCCCGGCAGAACAAAACCCCTCCCCCCACCCTGGACCCGGGTCGTGCCAGGGCTTGAAACCGGAGAGCGGCGGCGGCGGAAAAAACAGCTGCGGCCGCTCGAACCCGGCATCTGCCACCAGTCTGATCTGAGGGAACAAAGCGGGAATGCCGGCGCACGTTTGGGACGTTTGGGCCATCGGGCTCACACTCCGCCCATTGTCCTCGCCGCCGCCTCAGTCGACGCCCGTGCACGACACGGGTATTTATACGTTCCGTGATTTATTTGCGATTTATCTGTCTTCGGCTCGGACCCGGCCTGTTTGCAGAGCCTCGGCGGAATCCTCCGTAATCCGCCGCCGCCTTATGAGGTCGTCGATCTGATTGATGAGGGTTTCTTTCTGTGGAGCTGCTGCACAGCAGACACGCACGCTGGGGGGGGGGACCAGGAGGCCTCGCCCGGCAATAAAAATGGAGTCTGTTTGCCGCAGAATGAATTACACCATCGCCGACGCTGACAGACGGAGGAGCTGCGAGGAGTAGAAAAAAAAAATGTGTGTGGTTTGCTGGTCACATGACGCGCTGATCGGGCAGAGGAGGACCTGACGCACCGGCTGAACAGATCGTCAATGTATCAATCTGAGGCTATTGTCGGACTATCGTCTCCCCTGATTGGGTCACACCTCTGATTTACAATAGAACCAGCAGATACGGTTGTTTCAGAGGGAAAACCTGGTCATAAATTGTGGATAAATCGTAGGGGGAAACCCTCAGCAGAAAACTGTGGGTTTTATCAATTTCAAATAAATACACTTAAACAAATTCAGTTTCCAACATGTGGAAAAAGTGACTTAAAACACGGCAAATGTCATTTTTTTGCAAACAAATTCTTCCAACACGTGAACCTCAGCTGGCTCCTGCTGCTGCGGCTGCTGCTGCTGCTGCAGCTGCAGCTGCAGTCTCCCTCCAGCGCACTTGAGTTTGTTACAGGTAGAAATTGAAGAATAAACGGCGTCCTAACGACCAGCTGGCTAAAAACCTTTCAATCTGGAAAAAGAAATTGGCGACTGTCGTTCTTCCTCCCGCCAACTTCACAAGACGACCAACACGAATCATTAAATCAGCCGCTGACTTGCCCGCGTTGCGCCGGCGGCTATAGTTAGCAGAGGCCGAGGCTCGCGGCCAGCGCCGCCGTGCGCTCGAAGGTATGGCGGAGCGCCGCTCCGGCAGACAGCCTGTCGAGGGGGGATCACGGCAGGATTACCCACAATCCCCCTTCCCCTCCCCGCAGACCTTGTTTTCTGAGCGCGAACAATCCCGCAGTGTTAAAGGTTTTTTGTTTTTTTTTCAGAACTTTCCAGCTTCCTGCGTCAGAAGGACAAAACATGCCGACTCTCCGCCTCGATACGATCCCCAAAATAAAAAAAGAAAACATACACAGCGAAGGCCGGAGACGAGAAGGCCGAGCGCGGGAGCTTTTAAAGGCCGGCCACGGATGCAAGGGAACCCTGAGCGCTGCGGCTCGCCATCACTGCTGCTGCTGCTGCTGCCACCAGGCGAGTCCATGCAAGGAGTGGAAAACAGAGGGATGGAGGGGGGCAGGGCACTGCGAGCAAGGCACTGGGCGGCTTTAAATAGCAGAGAGAGGTGATTGGCAGAGTGAGTGACGGACGGACAGACGGTGGGATGGAGGGACGGAGGTGAGTGAGGAGAGAAACAATTAGCAGACAAGCCCAAAAGTCGTGTTTTAAAGCCTCAGGAAACAAATGTGGGCACTGCCTCCGATATCGCTTCTTCATCTTCTTCTGCTTCTTCATCTTCTTCTCCTCCTCCTCCTGCTGCTTCTTCCTCTTCTTCTTCTTCTTCTTCTTCTTCTTCTTCAAACTACATCTTGCAGAAAAGGTGCCGAAATCTCGGTCAGAGACAATTGTCTGCGCTGCTAATTCCGGTGGCTCTCGTACTCTGCAAACAAACCCTGACTGAGCTGACTGAGGCAGGAGAGGAAAACACATCCTCTGTCGCATCTGTCAACACATCATAACACAGCCAATAACAACCTCTGATCTCCGGGGGGCAGGAGGAGGGGGAGCGGGGTGGCAGAGAGGTCAGTCCAGTCTGTGTGTGTGTGTGTGTGTGTGTGTGTGTGTGTCGGGTTTGATCCATTTCGCAGTGCCGATCTCTTCCGCGCTCAGGTCTCCTCGGCCACCACCGGGGGCACCGGAGCCGCGGCTGGCTGGCTGGCGGGCAGGCGGGCAACCCGAAACCGGTGATGTCATCGGCAGAGAGCTGGCCGGCTACCGGCGGGCGGTGAGAAAATGTACAAGACCCAAAGTCAACATCACACAATTACTGGGGTTAATTGTATTTACAGTTGCACAGCTGCGGCGGATTAGAGGGGGTCCGGCTGGAGGGTGAGGGGAGGGAGGGGGAGGGCAAGGGGGAGGCGGCCTAGCCTCAGGGGGAGAGGGGGGGGGGTGTCTGAACACCATGGTGTGACAGCGAAAATCTGGAGGGAAACATCACCGGCGGACACAGACGTAGTGTTTGCGTAGTATGAATATACCATGAATGTGTTATAAGAACTGGATACCGGACTGGCAATAAGGCGGCGCACAGATTCTTCCCAGTGGCCACTTGAGGTACTGCAGAAAAAAAATCCCATGTGCCCAAGAAGCATTTTCCCCATAGACCGCAATACAAAAATAAATGCCTTTAAAACGGCCGACAGGACAACAGTGACCTGAAAGGTGATGCATAGCAAATCTTTCTATTGTAGATGTTTCACTTATGGTCTTTTAGTCGTTTGGAAAAAAAATTTAAAGGCCAGAAAATCACCAGAAAAGACTTTATTCACAGCGTGACGTCACAACGTCGTACGTGCTGCTGTGTCTCAGCTCGTTCTGATTGGCCAAATAGATCATGTGAGTTACAGAGGCATGATGGGAAGTGACACTACTGCGCATCCTCTATGGGCCCATTAATGGGGAAGTCAGAAACTGTTTCGGCGCTGAGTGAACACGCGTGTGGTCCAGAGCCCTCTAGTGGTAAGGCAGCATATCCCAAACAAATCTCTTTCTTGATCTCAAAACTACGTCACTGCGTGCAACAACCCTGGGGGGCGTCCTAAGTGGGTGGAGCCTCGCTGAGGTTGTGGCGGCGGCGACCCGGAGCTGCTGGATCGGCATCAGTGGCGCCGTGTTCTGCTGAGCTTCTATCTGACGGCTCTACGCGGAAGGAATGTAAACAGTGGAGCGCGGCCGGTAATTGAGGCCTGATTATGTTTGTTTATGACGGTCATCTGTTGGCCGCTGACCCCCCCCCCCCCCCGGACCCCAACTCCCCAAGCAGTAATCAGATTTTTTCACCCCCCCCCCTCCTCCTCCTCCTCTGCCTCTTTGACTCCGCCCCCTCCGCCGTCTGGATGATACATTTCAAGCGCTCGTGTCACATTAACCCCTCCTGCCCCCCCGCCTCTCAATTTTTTGGGGGGTGCGTGACGTTCACCCTCTTCACCCCTTTGGACAGCCCAGTGATCAAAGCCAAGCAAAAAAAAAATTTAAAAAAAAGAAAATTCCACAGTGATGGTGTCAAGATCAGAGGCGGCGCACTCAGTCAAACGGGCCACATAACATTTATTTTCCATGCTCGCGATTCCATTCCGAGAGCAGCACACACACAAGCGGATCCTTGTGGATGGCAATCGAGGAGAGAGAGAGAGAGAGAGAGAGAGTGAGAGAGAGAGAGAGAGAGAGAGAGGCAGAGGGAGAGAGAGAGGCAGCTGGTCCTCCGTCACACCGTGTCTAATGTGGACGGACAAAAAGGAAAGATGAGAAAAAGGTTTTGGACGCAGCCAGAGGTCCCTCCACCTCAGCGAGCGATGAGAACATCAGGACGATGAACTCTGTTTGCACCGGGGGACGGGGGGGGTGGAGGCGGGAGGGGGAGACCTCGGACAGTTGATGGATGGACCAAATACAAAAACGTGATCATCATCATCGCAGGCGGATTGAGTTCATCTCCTAATCTGACGCACGTGAAAAGTCAAGTATACGGTGCAAAACTGACGGCTCCGAACAGTGAATCAATAATAATCAGTAGCTGCGTTTCTATCACGGCATTTCTAAAATTTCGATTTGCTATTTGCAGGTTTTTACATTAATTATAAAATTAATTATAAAAACGTAAATCTCGTCCCGTGAGATTTACAGAGAATTACGTTTGCTTTTCTTTGTTCACGTTTGTTTGCAGTCATGAACGGTTGTGATATTTTTCACTTTGATTACTTGTAAAAAACATTCCGTCTCCTCCTCTGTCCAAACATAACATACCATTTTCACTTGAAGTGAACTGGTTGCGTGACCCCATCGTCATGTCGGGTGACTCGTAAATGCAAAACAAGTGTTTCCATGACACTTTGCGATATACCTCTATATCACCTAGACCACCTCATGAAAGCTTCAAAACCTTTTAGCCATATGTGAGAGGTTTTTTGAAGTGTAGGTGTTTCCATGACCAGTTTTTTATTGCAATATTTAGGTTTGCGCAATTGTATGGGCAATGGAAACGCAGCTAGTGTCTCTGTCCAGTCCTGTAATGACCTTCAGAGACTGCCACGGCAACCGACCGCTTCCAGTAGCATCTACCACAAAAAAAAAACTCTGCTTGACCCCTCACACAGGGTCTGATGTCACGTTTTCTGCTTTTCCAATCAGCTCTCGGCGGGGGATGGGGGGGGGCAGTTAGCCACGCCGCTCACTTGATCGGCCTTCATCTTTAGCCACGGTGGAGTCCGACGTGAGGAGAAAACCAGCTTTCCCCCCCCCCCCCCTTCTATTCAGCTCTCTTAGGAGGCTTAAAACCAGGATCTGGTTACAAGAAAAAGAAAGAGTTAGCGGCTAGCGGCTAGCTGGCTAACCTGCTACAGGGTTGTTATTGCAGGTGTCCGGAAGGAGAGCGGACCCAGCTGTTAATTAGCGCTGCGCTGCGCTGCGCTGCGCTGCGCCGCTCCGTGCGGGGAGGAGCAGCAGCCGTGCGCGACGGTGCCGTGCCAGAATACACAGATTAGAATCTAATAGTGTTGAGGGGACTAAAAGTCTTAGTTGAGTTGACAGAGTCTTGGACTTGGATATTTGCTTTGGCCCCCCTGTTTTTTCCCTCTTTTGCTTTTTGCTACGTGTACGTTTGGAGAAGACTTAGCCAGTCAACCACAGTCGGCTCAGTCAGCGCATCCCTGCAAGCGGCTTTATAATGTGTGTTTAGTGTTGGCAGCTTTCAGTCAGGGAAATAAAGGAGGCCTCCCACAGTGCTCGGGGTCATGACCATCACAGGCCAGTGGCTCGCCAGTAGTGGTAAATCATAACCTAAAATAGGGTTTCATAACAGTATATGCTTCACGTAGTTTGAACTACTTTGTTCCCAGTAGACATTAGAAATAAGCTGAGTGTTTAAATTGTATTGAAAGCTTTTAACTGAACATATTTTTAGACAACAATCAATAAAGTGCAGGATGGATGGCTTTTACGAAGGAATTAAATAAATAAATAAATAAATAAATAAAGCTGAAAACAACAAGCAATCCTGATTCATAGCCTACTCTGCGCAATGGTACTGCCTGCGCGCTACGTAGGTTATGGTTCTGAACGCAAACTTTATGGAAACGAATCGGGAGTTTGCATCAAAAATAAATTTACATTCAAGACAACTCAGACATACTGGACAAACCCCATCCCGTATCCACTCAAAACGAGACGCACCATCTCATTGTCAAATACGGGACAATTCTGACAGTTGGCAACTCTGTGTGTTCTTTGAGTGAGTGGACGTTGGGTTTCCATGGTTTGCGATGAGCAGAGCCTAAATTGCTGCTCAAAAACCAGCAGGAAAATTAGCTTAGGCAGGGATTATTTTCCTGCTAGATGTAGTTTTTTTTTCCATTATGGACGTACTACTGGTCCCAATAGGAGTTCCTGCTCCGTCCCCACAGCTTCACAATCTGTGTGTGTGGGTGTGAGTGTGTTGTTGTTTTTTTTTATAACAGTGCCATAATTTCTGTGGTGAGCAGCTGCGTCGCTCTCTCCCTCCACCTGTGCGGCCGCTGCTCTGACAGCGGCTAAAACAGTAGCGCTCTTGTGCTGCGTGAAAGGTCGGAGCGTTTGAACTCAAAAACAGGGAGACACGTGGAGGCGTTGGTGGTGGTGGTGGTGGTGGTGGGGATGGTGTGTGTGTGTGTGTGTGTGTGTGTTGGGGGGGATAAGTGACTTTTGTCTGACGGTGCCAACGCCTTGTGACTTTTACTGGTTTTCCTTCTGCAGAGAGACTCGCTCGCACATATTACAACAATTAGGCCGTGTTTTCTTCTGCTGGACGAAGAAAAGAAAATAAAGTGGTCAAGATGCTGGGTGGGTGGGTGGGTGGGTGGGTGTGTGTGCCCTCGTGTGTTTTCTTTCTGACGAGGCGCCCACAAAAATTAAGTAACCTCAGCCAGCCGGGATGGATGGGTGGGTGGGTGGAGGTGAGGAGAAAAAAAAAACTCTCAAATGTGAAAATGCTGAAAGGTTCTAAAAACAGAAGCCTGAGATTTAAGCGTGCATACCTGGAAAGCTGAGGACATGGAAAAAAAATTAAGAATCCACTCCCTGCACATGTACGGGTACTCACAGGGCGGCTCCGTCTGAGAAATAATAAGAATAACGTCCAGTGAGCGCGGACCAGTCGGCCCAGTCGGCCCAGTCGGCCCAGTCATCCATCACAGAGCCGACACCTCCTGCACTCTGTAGAACAAGTGTTTTGTTCTGTGCCTGGACGGGTCGGTTTCAGACTGCAGGAAGCATCCAGGCGTCACAGTGTCAATGACAAGAGCAACAACAACAACAACTACAGCAACACGGCCGAGCTGACGGCCCACGTCTGGCCCCGCCCCCGTCTGGGCCCCCGGGTTCTCGCCATACTGTACTGTACTGTATGGACTCCTGTGCCTGTGTGTGTGTGTGTTGTGGGAATTTCTCTGGCAGCAACTCAACCCCCCCCCCCCCCCCCCCCCCCCACCTCCATCCACACCACCACCATCACCACCGATTTGCAACACTTTAAAAGCAGGCGCTAAAATTGGCTTAAACTAAGAAAAACAAAGCCGCAAAGGAACCCGGGTTGGGGTGGTGGTGGTGGTGGTGGTGGTGGTGGTGGGGCTGGGGGCAGAAGTATGAGGAGGGATTCCAGGGATAGGAGGCCGGGGGAGGGGATCTGGTTCCAACTTTATGTAGACCGACTGTAGCTCCATGTCTGTAAACACACTGGACCGAGGCGAGCTGTGACACCCTGGTGTCTCTCACTCTCAACCTGCACAAGCTGGACTTCTGAAGGTGCAACTCCATTCAAACATTGTTCTGCTTATTGACAGATTTTTCTACAGCAGAAGCCAAGCCCAGAAAAGCATCCGTACATCTCAAGAAAATGCCATATTTAGCCCTCTGTTTACAGCCACCTTATATCGCTGTGATTCCATACCCCAGGACAGGTGTTGGCTCTAGATTTGGATGGATGGTCCAGCAAAGCATTAGCAGGAAGCTGAAAACCAGTGATTTTTACTTGTGGCTGCAAACAGAGAGCTAAATATGCTGTTTTAAGAAGATCAGAGAATGGGTGAAACACAGGGGGACCAGCGGGTCTGCATGTGTTCAACTTCAGACAAGTACTTTTCGCATTTAATTGCAGCAGTTTGAGGGAAATTTTTCACCATTTCCTCAATCGAACCCAAACGCTGCCCTCTGACCTCTCTGCCATCACGGAAAAGCATGTAATTGCGCATGAGCACGTGATTGTAATTTGATAACTCGTCTATTTTCACAGTGGTTATCAACTATTTTCATCCCAACAGCAGACAGGACGTTTGAGAGAGAAAAATGTGTGTATCACTGGGGAAAACGGTGGAAAAATACGCCAACTGGTGCCAAAGACAGCAGCAGCTGTCATGGGGGGGGGGGGGCAGAGTTGGGAGTTGGGAGTTGAGATCCGACCCGCTGGGAGTTTGATTGACATGTGTACAGACAAACAGGGCTGAGAAAGTTTGATGCGCGAAACAAAAACTTTGGTGTTGTTTGCGGCGGCTAATCGCTTCTAATCCAAATGTTTAAGTCTCCCGGATTGGCGAGCTTTTCACCTGTCACCTGTTTAGGCTGCCGCTCTGATCCGGCAGAGTGTTGAGGATTAGGATGCAGGCCCAGAATACACACCCAGACAGCTGTTCCTGTTTTGTACTTATTTTGTCAGCATCAGCACGCGATCGCGTCTTTAGTTTACTGGTGAAAAAAAAACGTCTCCTTACGATTTGGCTTTTGAATTGAACAGGAAATTCGCAATTGAATGTCGACAATGACGGCAAGTTTAAAGATAGTTGGGAAAACACTGTGCAGCAGAAAACAATGGTTAAAATAATCAGGCCGTGGAAAATTCACTGTTCAGCCCTGCACAGCATCAAACTCCATGCAGACCAAAACAAACCGCCTCCCTGCACTTCCACTCTCAACAAAAAAAACTTCAGGTTCCCCCAAGTTACTATTAGCTTTGGAATAAACACATTAGCACAATTAGCACGCGCTAACTCACCTGGTGCGTCAACTTCTCCTCAGTCCTTTGTCCTCCTCGTCCGCTCGGGGTGAAAATCAACAAGCTCTGCTGTCGGCAGGTTTCGCCTCACAGGTACGCCTCAAAATGCCCTCTGACCTCTTCCCAACCTAGAGGAGAAGAAAAAACACATGTGTAACCCATTTTACAATCTGTCGTCAGAAACACACACACGCAAGCGCGCACACACGCTGCCCCGACCCAGAAAATTGATCTCATCTGGCTCTCCAGCTCCGCTCACAGCCACAGAGTGGTGGCAAACTGGCCGTCGACGGCAATTTAGCCGACGGGTCCAGCTGCCAGCTGTTGGGGCTCGGATCAACGGAGATCCGGTTCTGAGCGGCATGCAGGAGGGCGCGAGTCCTGAAAAGTGTCACGACCGATCGTATCTGCAGGAGTAACGGAGGCCGCCGCTGACACGCTGCAGGATTCTGGACTTTCCCTCCGCAGCAGAAGCAGGTGAGTCACACAGTACCCGGCCTGATGGTGGGTGGTCCGGCTCAGCTGCAATTTTTTTTTTCTTCTGTTTTAATAAAACCACCGAGTTGGGCCGTAATTGCGGGTCGACGACCTGCCTGCAACCTGCCCTTCAGACGGCGCGAGAAGCTGCGTCGTGCCATTCTCAGAGACGCTGTTTTGCGTCACTTTCTCGACGACGGGATTCTCGACATTCTTGCCGGGGTGTGACTTTCACTCCGAAACACGGCGGCGGCGGCGGCGGCCAGCAGGTCCAGCGTCACAGGACGGAGCCTCGGCCGCAGCGCACACAGGCCGCTATTGTCCTCCCGCCGGACACACTGAGGCTCTATTTCTCAGTGGGTGACCTGAGTGGGTTCGGCTCCCCAGGCCGCCCGCCGACTCAGCAGATTTATGAACCGCCTTCCTGTCGGAATGTTGTTGAAACGCCATCAAGATAACAAAAAACGTATTTGCGTCGCCGACGAACGCGTGAAAAGACGGAGTGAGTGCTCACGGGAGCCAGAGGGATCCAACTGCACAGTTACAGGTTAGACTGTCAAAGGGACTTGCAGGTTGTGGAAGAAAAGAAAAACCCTCCATATTTAACATGCATGCAAAATAATGCTTGAATGTTCCCCCTGCACTGTGCGCAGCTCAGTGGCTGTAATTGCAACGCGGGTGCAACATCTGTTCCATGACTCTCTTTCTTAGAACCACACAGCGTTTTGCGTGTTCTGCTCCGCTCGCCGACCGAACAGAACTGACTGCCAGCATCTTGTGACACCTCCAGTGCCTCCAGCGATCCAGCGCTCCGCTTCTTCTGAGAGAAGAAAGAAAGAAAGAAAGAAAGAAAGAAAGAAAGAAAGAAAGAAGGGAGCTCATGGTTCAGCCAACACTTTCACACCAAGCGAAAAAACACCCAATGAATACCCATGATCCTCTTCTGTTCAGTCACATCATCACCCTCTCCCTCTTTCCTTCCCGTTCCACAGTTTTTTTTTTGGTTTTGTTTGGCCTCTTTTCTCACAACGTGAAGCTTCTCACAGCTTTCAGTCATTCCTCGCGCCCACACGTGTCTCTCGTCAGAGGTAGAAACGGTGAGGCGGACCCCGCTTGTCCCCGCCAAAGCCAGGAGGAGACGATTATATCGAGCCGCAGCGGCGTCCTCCGTGAAAACTTCCCCTCTTCCCCTCGGGGGCGGGGGGGGGGGGTGCGCGCCGTAACCGCCGCGTCTCCTCTGCTCCCCGCAGAGCCGTTTATCTCCAGGCTCTGATCCAAACTTAAGCTGAGTTCAAGAACTCTTGTTTTTTTCCACTTGCAAGCCAAAAAAGCGATCATCCACTCAATCCATCCGTCAGTCTGTTTGTCCGTCCGTCCGTCCATCCATCCATCCATCCATCCATCCATCCATCCATCCATCCATCCGCTCCTCAGGGAGGACGTGCGGAAGGACTTCAAGTACGGATGTCTGCACCAGCCTGAGCGTTGACATGAGCTCTTACAAAGAAAATACGGATGTGTGTCAAGTGTGTGTGTATGTGTGTGCATGTGTGTGTGTGTGTGTGTGTGTGTTTCCTCTGGCATGTGCGGGACACACTGGAGGTGATGATGGTTAGCGGTGGAAAGCGGTGAGTGAATGATGGATGGAATCTCTGTGAAAAGCCTTGATAGGGGATGCTGATGTCCTCTGTAGTGTGTGTGTGTGTGTGTGTGTGTGTGTGTGTGTGTGTGTGTGTCCAGCAGCTGGAAAACACATCTCTGAATGTCTGACGGCCCGTCTCTTGATGCACGATTAACTCTGTCTGACAGTTGCTGCGCTCACGTTACACGACAGGCAGCTCAAAGTGTGCGTCTGTGTCTGTGTGTGTGTGTGTGTGTGTGTGTGTGTGTGTGTGCGTGTGAGACAATAAAGTCAAAACTTCATCGCTACTTCATGCTACGCTTTCCCTTTATCAGCCTCGTCCCCCGGATTGTGCTCCTGTCCAGCTCCCTAAAGGGACAGTTCGCAACACCCGTCTGTTCAGTCTTGTCTTCCTGATCCACGCAAACGTTCCAGAGTTTCACAGCCGTGAAGAATACCACCCAGTGCAAGGATACGCTGGACAGTCAGGCTGTGCACTAAGTGGGTGAAATTCCTCCTTTAAGTGATCTACCCCCTTAATTGGCACCAATTCGCTCTACTCTGATTGGCTGGGCTCATTTCCTGTAATTATAATGAAAGAAAATACACTGCATGTTATTCCTGAGGAGAGGGAGGGGTGTATCTGGAATTATTTGATTTACCAAAAATAGAAAAAATTACACCGTTTCCTTTCAGAGGATCACTGTAAGCAAAACCTCGTTCAGCTTCACAAAGTCATCAATAGTCAAACAGTTGTTTTCAGAGGACTGAAGAAATCATTTGCCAAGTTTTACTATTATGTTTTGGTATCGTTTTAAGATTACATTTTTTGTTTGTTTTTTTGTTTGTTTTTGTTCTTCTGTTAAATTCTTGGGGAACAACATTCTGCTGGGTGATTTATAACGAGACAAGCATGGCAAAAAGTGTTTAAGGCAAACGCACCTTAAACACTTTGTGGGATAAATCATTCTGCGTGATTTCTAATAAACTTGGACCGTGTCTTTTTCTTATCCGGGCAACATTCACAAGATCAAGATCACATCAGGTCGACGCGCAGCAACAATAACAACAACAACAACAACATCACCACCATCAGCAGCAGAACTATGACATCGATCGGCCGCAACAAGCCAGGAGGTGATGGAACTCACGGACAACACGTGAACCGCTTCAGCAATCAGAACCGGACCGGCAGAAAAGGACTTCCAGCTCGAAGCGCGCTGGATGCTGCGTGGCTTCACAAACTGCACTCACCGTCTCTCCGTCTCCTGCTGGCCGCGAACTCCTCAGCGCGCTGCTCTTCACTTCTTGTCCCGCTGTTTGGTGCCGCGGTTCGTCCGAGTGCAGCGCGAAGAATCGCCGGAGGAGTTTTTCTTTTTTTTCCTTTTTTTTTTGTTTTTTTTTTTGTTTTAAGACTCGCTGCGCTGCACAGCGCCCACCTCCGGAGTCTTTGGAGAAGTGCGGCGCGGTGCTCGACTGTGCTGCTCTCCGTCTGTCTCTGGCATCTCACATCACCTCAGCCACTACACTCACCGCGCGCCTATTTCCTGCAGCCCGTTTAGGATCACTTGCGCGTGCGAATGCGCTGCGTGCATAAAAGCGCGCGTGTAGATGGGCGGGCACAGCGCAGGGTTTTTAGAATTCGGTACGCAAAAAAAAACCCCCAAAAAACTCGGCAAGTAAAAGTGTCGACAGAATGTTGGTTATTTTGAAAGGTGCGTCAAAAAATAAAATTAAAAATAAAAATCAGTTACCGGTCTAGATTAAGGTATTTATTCTTATTCTGAAAAAAAAAAAAAAAAAAAAATCATCATAAAAAGTAATAGTTTCAATTTAATGTATCATTGTTGGAAGAGATGGATCCGACTCTCTCTGTTCAGTGATGAAGCCTTTTATTTAAAATAGGAGGAAGGAGACAGATTGTTTTCCTCTACTGAAAAGAAATGCACAGAAAAAAAATACATATATATATATTAAAATTATTTGGGGATAATGAATCGTTTTGAGATTGCTGTCCAAAAAAAAAGAACTTGAATTTTAAAGGAATTGCAAAATATACAACAGTAATCAGTCCTTCTATTCGAGTTAAACATAGACTGTCATCTTATCTGCTCTGTATGCAAAAGACACTTTAAGGGCAAGTGTCGCCTTTTACACAATTGTTATTTTTGTTTGTGGGAACGGTTACACACAAGTCACTTTGTCACAGAAAAATAAAAACAACAATTAGTAGATTAACAAAATCAACGTTTTTCCTACACTTTCTAGTAAATAAATACTACATCATTTCCCATCGCTTTTATTTTCAACTCATTTTGCCAAAAGCATTTCTTTCCACATTAAATGCATTTTTTTTGTTTCCTTTGATCCCTTAACGCGATCCCTCCCGAGGGGCTCAGTAGGTCAGTAAACTTTGAAATCTTTTTTTTTTTTTTTTTTCTGCGTGAAACACATCAACACAAATAAATACTCAGCACAAACAAGTAGTGCTTAAAACACACACTTTTTTTTTTCATGTGCAGGGGAGAAAGCAGAGTGTGGCATGCACTCCTGCATATTCATCAATTATCACAAAAGAAAATTCATACGGCATGAGAAGAGTAGCTACAGACTTACAGTGGAAACCCATCACCCAAAGCTGCTGGACCAAAATAAAAAAAGTAAAAAACAAAACAAAACAGCTTAAACAAGTTTTTTTTCTTCTTTAATCTAAGAAAAGACTCAAACATCTAACTGCTGCTGTCTTGCAGCTCCGCCCCGACTTCAGCCTGCAGGGGGGGGGGGGGTTGTATGGTGGGTTGGTGCCGTCAAACGTTGACGTTGTGGGCGTGATTCTTGCACAGCACCTTGTCCTTTTTGGAGAAGAACGGCTGACCCTCCAGGTTGGCGCAGCAGACCTGCAACAGAAGCACACTGTCATTGTTCCGGCAGCTCGCAGCTTCGGCTCTGAGGCTCTGGTGCTTCTGCGGCGGTGGGAGACGTGGTCTTACAGCGCAGACGAAGCAGGTGTCGTGCCACTTGACGCTCAGGGCCTCCAGGAACTTGTCGCCGGCCTCGATCGGGAAGTCGCAGCCGTGGCAGTTGGTCCCGAACATGGAGTAGTAGTCTGAGAGAAGCGTTTGGATGATGACAAATCAAGTTCTTCTGGCTTTTCTAACTTTTTCAACCCAAACCAAATCAAAAACAGCCCATTGTAATGTCAAAAAGGGCACGTGCGCGGTGCGCGTCTCTCAGGTTATTCTCAGGTATAACTCCTTGTTTTTGTCACCTTCCAAACATGCGGAAGGTCCAAATCATCATTTTCAGCAGGAGGCTGTAAACAGCGGGCTAAACACAAGCTAAGCCGGGTACTTTTTTTTAAACCTATGGAGTGGACATGGTATTGGTAACTTAACATGGTGACGGAAACGCTCTCTCTCTCTCACCTTGTTCACAGTACGGCTGGCCGTCCTCCATGTGGAAGGAGTTGCCTCCGATTGGCTGCTGGCAGGCCACGCACGTAAAGCAGGACACGTGCCACGTGTCCTTCAAGGCATTCGTGATCTTCTGCGCTCCACGGGAGAAAAGAGAGAGACCATGAAGTTTGCACCAATTGAGTGAATTCATTTAATTCTTCTTTCAATTTCATTTAGGACATTAACAAATGCTTCAAAACATGTAAAAATGACCAAGGAGCATTTATTCAGTCAGGTTCAGCCATGACTTTGTGACGACCTCTCACCCCCAGAATCTTGGTCTTGCAGCGGGCGCAGGTGGGCGCGAAGTACTGGCTGTAGCAGTGCTGGCAGTAGAGGCGGCCCTGCTCCTCCACGAAGCCGCTCACCACCAGCGAGGAGTTGCAGTGGTCGCAGGTGAACTCCTCGGGGTGCCACGACATGCCCATCGCGATGAGGAAGGGACCCCTGGTGACGAACGGGGAAAAAAACAGGATGAGAAGCCCAAACAGGAAGTCATTTACGGTCTAAAAAAAACAGGAAGTTGTTGCAGTTTTATGAAACAACATTGTTGGCTCCACTTTTCAGGAAATCTATTCAGCCCTTTGTGATGTCATATGGGGCACCGATGCCTCACCCAAGTTAGTGACCACACCCCAAGCCCTCACAGACCATAATAATGTCTTTGACCTCTTTGAAAACATGCGGAAGTTCCAACAACAAAGCAGCAGTTTTTGTTTGGTTTTTTATCAGGAGGCTGTCAAACAGCGGGCTAAACTTTTATACCTGATGATGTTGTTGCACTTCTGGCACACCGGCGTGCGAGAGTCGCCCGTGACCGTCTCAGCCTGCTGCACCAGCGAGTTCAGGTCCTGCGGGTGCGGCTGCAGGGTGGGCCGGTCCAACTTGGTAGCACTGACGGGGGCGGGGCCAAGCTTTGGAAGACCTGGAAAGAAGGAAAGCGAGAAGAGAACATAACGGCTCTGTGTTTCAAACACGTCTGGGTGAGATTAAAGCCACTTTGCCAAACTCGGGCATTTGGAAGCGGCAGGCGGGCGCAGCCGTTTAGCTCGGCGCCTTCACTCAGCGGATGGTAATGATTTAGTGACCTCTGACCTCCAGACAGCTGGGACCGGACAGAGCGACCCCGCCCCCACCTCGCTGCCTCGCTCAGGGAAAGGATCAATTTATCCCACTGAGGGGAAACAACGCATTCCCACAGCAAGAGGAGGCACCTGGAAAAATAATCCACCCTTCCTCCTCCTCCTCTTCCTCCTCCTGCTCCTCCTCCTCCCGCTGCTCTCGGAACATATGGAGAGAATTCACAACTCTTCCTCGTGGTCTCATCATCCGCTGCGTCGGGCGACTTCAGAGCATCAAAGGCCTGAGAGGCGGCCAGAGGCCAAGCGCTCCCGAAACGACAACAGACTGGATAAACACGACGGGGGCGCCGGCAGGGAAGTGAGACATTCGCTGCGTCACCATGACAGTTTTTCGCAAAATAAAAGCGGTGTTTCGAAGATTTTGACAAAGTGCAGTTGCGATTTGCAGGTGTTTCCATTGAATGGTGTGAAGCGCATAAGCCGTAAGTCTCGTCAAATCTCGTCCCGCGAGACTCCACTTTGTTTATTTTAAGAATTAAAAAATAATTTAATTCAGAATTATTACATAAATAATGCGATCATTCTTATAAAAAATAATCAATGTGAAATGATGACCAATCAGATGGCTCAATCAGAAGGAGTGTGTCATTAATTAGCAATTAGTCTTGGAACCACCCAGGCCCTTCATTAAAACCACAAGAACTCTCAGTTCTCTGCAACACGGGGTTCCCAGTCCTGAGCCGCCTGCAGGAAATCACGCACTAATGCTGAAGTATGCGCTAATCTGATAAATTACAGCAGCGAACTGAGAGCCGACTGTGTGCCACCTTCCTTAAAGAGTCTCTGAGCGCCACTAATAACAGACCACAGACTGACTGATGGCCTTCTGCAGGTCTCGTGATGGCTAATCGCCGGATTGTTATTTCACAAAGCGTCAAATTCTCGGATTGTTGATCTGTTTCCTGGAAGAGGCAAAGCCAATAATCTGAGCTCATTAACGGAATACCTTTCACACAGCGCATAATCCCAAATAAGGAGAGAGGGAGAAAAAAAATCTGATTCTGGAGCGAATGGTTTAAAAGTGCGGGGCTGCCCTCTGTTGGCTGCAAGGTGCAACTGCACACTGTCAACTTGCAGGCAGAGCCTCGGACCAGCGGTGTAGTCTACGTGATACACAGGTATACGCCGTATAACCACTAGAAAAAGGTCCGAAATTACCGTCCAACCACTAAAAAATGCGCAATGATACATATTTTTGTCACTTTACACCACTGCCTCTGACCGCGGTGGTTCCTGTACCTGAAAGGTGTGACGGCGGGCCGACGGTCCTGCTCGGGGCTCCGGGGCTGCGGCCTGCAGACCCAGAGGTGACGCTGCCGTTCCAGGGCGTCGCTGCAGTTTTGGAGAAGGTCTTGGACGCCGGTGAGGAGTGCACGGCGGGCGCGTTCCTGTCAGCCGGCTCGCTGGGGAGCACACAGGCCATTGTTGTGTGAACAAAAAAAAAAAAAAGTCAACATTCCCTCTATTTGTTGAAAATCTAAAATATATAAGGCCGCCTTTGGCACACTGCTGTGCACTTGTGCTTGCTGTCGCCATGGCAACGCACTGAACAGGCGTCACCTCTGGGGGCAGCAACAGTGCGTCTGACGGAGACTTGTGGTCTTTTGGCTCTGCAGCCCTTGTAGGATTTCACAGCTCGTGAAAACTGAATGACGGGATCCTGACCTCGGCTGCATGATCAGAGCAAAAGTTCTGTCACTGACACAGTTTTTTACTTTTACATGTTGCAGCCCTAAAACAGTTATGGCTAAAGTCTAATTTTCCTTTGCTGATTCACCAGGAAATATATTTATTTTCCAGTTTTGATGTAAATTGTGAAGAGGAGATGTTGAGTCGCTGGGATGGAGACAAACACTGTGTTTATTCCAAATGTCTCCAACTGAGGAAACTCATTTTTTTCCATCTATGCATTAGGTTCTCTTCCACTCATGCATGATGGCTTAATTTCTAGTGTAGGCCTTCACCATACGATGACGTTGGAGGTAAAACAAAGGGAAAGAAAGAAAGGAGCGAGCAATAAGCAGCAGACAGCAAGGAAGAAAGAACGACAGTTTATTGAGGAAAAGCCATGAAAAGCAGCAGAGGTAAAACATACAGACGGGCTGCACCAGATAAGCAGCGGGAGACAGGAGGAGGAGCTCAGTGGCGTAGTGACGGTCGTTTCGCTTAAATTTGGGAGAAATTCTTACAGAGGTTGCTTGCATACAACGTTGCAAAACCTGTGGGATGATTATAAGTTGCCAAACTAAGGCTGCAGCAGTGTCTTCATGAGAATATATACACATATATATATGTATTTAAAAAGGTCCCATATTTTGCAATATTCCAACAGTCAAAGAGTCCATCATCTACTTTGTTTGCTTGCTCCACCTATAAGGCAGTGTGTGCCAATCTGCACAGGTCGAGACGAAATGAACATTATATGGGACTTTTTAAAAGACGGTCGACACAGAATGCATCACAAACAACTTCAACGAGGGCAAAATAAATAAATGAATAAATAAACTAGACGTTGAGTAACTTTGCAGAGACGCCGTGGTGCCGGTCTCTCAGCTTGTTGTACACCTGTCCAATAACTTCTGGGTCCAATTTGTTGGCTCTGATCGTTCACAGAGAGTTCACACCGGAGGGAAAAAAAGAGGGGGGAAAAGTTGGAAAGTTAAGACAGAGTAGAAAAGATGCAGAAGAGAAAAGCAAGCAGGAGGATTTTAAGGGGGGGGGGGGGGGGACTTTTGTTTTTACTCCAGTTACTGACTCCACTTGCTAAAGCGGACAACGTGCACTACTGGCCGCCTCTTCCCAGCTCTCGACTCTCGGGCCGGGGGAGGAACGGCAGGAATCCCTGTCTGGCAGGAGTCGGGACAGCCGTTAACCCGCAGCGGTGCTTAATTAGCGGCTGCATGGGCCGGACCAGACGGGCTGCGTTTTACCGCTGATTAAATCAAGTCGAGAGCATCGGCAGGAAACGGCAGCCCGAGCCCGACTCCACCGCAGCTTATCCAGAGGGAGACCTCAAATTGAGCACGACTATCAGTTCAGGATGTGAGGGTTTAACTCTGAATTACAGGCTGCAGCCGGGGGAGGAGGGCGGGCAGGGGGATGAACGCGGGATTTGAAATCTCGGCGATCAAGACGTATTGGAACGCGGCCGCTCAATAATCGGTTTCTCCGAACCAGCGCGGAAGCAGCAGCGGTCACTCACTTCTTGGCAGCGTTGTCCGGAGCTTGATCTGCAGGAAGGAGGAAGAAGAGGAGCAACGTCAGTCACCAGCCAACAATAAACACTCGTAGGCTGAAGGGATGACTTTTGACAGCGGTAGAAAGTTTATGGAAAGTTTAAAACCACAATATTAATATACAGTATCATTAGAAAGAAGATGCCTGACAGCCAGTCTACCACGTGTCTCAGCCTCCGCAGAGACAGCAGGATGGCTCAGGATCAACAGAACACCATGTATGGGAAGAATTCCCTGCGCTCCGACGCTACAGTCGCGGCTCACCGTTCTCGGTGCCGGTCAGCTGGGCCAGGATACGGAAGGAGCGGGACTGGGAGGTGCCTGTCCGGGGTTGCCAGTCCTCCGTGTCCTCAATCAGCCGCTTCTTGCTGGGGTCGCCCAGTTGATGGTCAGATTCCAGGTTCAGCTTCCTGTTGGACGCAGGTCAAACAGCAGAGTGACGATGCAGCAGAAGCAGGATTTTTTTATTATTTTTTTTTTAAACCGACCGAGCAGATGGTAAGGACGTTTTAAAGTCGTACGTGCGCGCAAAGCAAAGCTGACGACGGTCTCAAATAACCCAGACGGCCGCCACGCCACGCTTCAATGCACATGGAGGATTATTCAGCGATTTTCTTCGTATGAACCAGACGGTGGTTAGTTGTCAAAACTGTCTCCTGCATCTGTCAGGAGGCAGTGAGTTCTGCAGGCAAGTGGTAAGTAAAAAAAAATGCATGAAAAAAAGTGAAACAATAAAAATGTGGTCGACAGAGGAGCTTGTCCTGACCATCAAGGAGAAAACTGCAGATCAGGAGGCACGGTGAAAATAATACTCAGGAAATAAAAAGTTAGTTGGCGATAAAGCCATCTGCTTTCTGCAGGTCATTCACTCGGTTGCATTCTCACCACTAGGTGCCACTACATCCCCGAATACGATCCTTTAAAACGCCACAATGGCCATGAGAGTAGCTGCCGTTTTTCTGAGGCCAACGTGACAGTGATCAAGACCCTCCACAGGGGGGCGGCAGAACGCTGCTGAATTAAAAAGGGATTTTTCTTAACGTCAAGCTACTTGAAAACGCAGTTGAGCAGCTGCGGTCCTGCTTCAAACTGCACCTCCATAGTGCGAGTCAGTCAAACGTCAGACACCTGAGAAGCTGTCTCGGACTTTCTCTGTAGTTTGAGAACCGTTTATAGCCTGCTAGCAGTGTGTCAGGTGAGGCGAGGTGACGACTGATCAAAGACGCCTGCCTCTATTCTCAGCCAGGGCACAACGCATAGTGGGCAGCGAGCAGACGCGCTGGCGGAGCTGCGAGTGTAATTGTACCGTTGGCCGTCGCACAGCCCTCCCGTGTCACCGAGCGGCGACGCCCGCCCGACTCCCAGGCGGTTTATTTTACGAGCTGTAGTTTGTTCAGACCTTGAAGACGAGCACGTACTGCCCGACAGGGCGAGGGCGAAATGTGAGGGTTGTATTTTTTTCCCTTGCTTCGTCACGGGCCCTCAAAGGAGGTGCAACGGCATGCCTTCCTTAATCATAAACCAGAGCGACGGCAAAGGCTGTAATCACATTCCGCATGGTTAGAGAGCCACTCGAGCGTGCATGTCATCATTTCGCGGCACTAACTTGGTGTCGTCGTCTTCGTCCTGAGGGCCGAGGGGGGTGGAGTGGAGGAGGAGGAGGAGGAAAAGGAGGAGAGTTGAAAGACAGAGAGGAAAGGACACTGTGCCTAAACACGACTGTTTTTTAGGGCCACAAGAGGAGAAAAAATGAAGATAGATTTCTTTTTTTTTCAAGTTTTCAATTCGAGAGTTGACGTAAAAAAAAAAAGACGAAATTTTGAGAATAAAATCACAATTTTGCAATTAATGTCAAAGTCAAAATGTCGAGAATAAAGTGGCTCTGCGGGGAAGTGTAGTGGAGTACTTCCGTTTTTGCCAATTTCCCGATTACTGTGGGTGAACCTTGTAGGATGCACCTGTTTTCAGCAGTTTACTTTTAACTGTGGGTAACTGGGTTCATCCACCCTCAATCCAGTCCATTTGCCAATTTCCACTTTAATTGCATCGACTTCATTCATGAAATTTCATCTGTTTTATGTCGACTTTTTTCACGGAATTTTGACTCTATTTCCGAAATTTCAATTTAAAACTCAAAAAAAAAAAAATTTAATTAAAAATCTCCTTCCTGTATTATTTTTTTCTCTTGTTGTGGCCCTAATCCTCTCTTTCTTCTGAGAGGCCGTGCATGAGAAGAAAACTCCCTAAACGAAGCACTGCAAGCCATGCAGTCATGCTGCGACTGGGCTCTGCAGGAACACCAGGCAGACGGATGAGAGATTGTCTGCCTTCACCTCTGGGGCCTGACAAAACAACTCCGTTTCCCAGGTGTGTTTGAGGTGTGAAGCAGCTTTTCTCACCTGAAAGTCAAGAAACAAACTGATTTTTCACCCCCGAACAGCTTCGAACGAAGACGAGTCAAACTCCGCCAAGGCCCGCCCCGCCCCCGACCTCCCAGACAGACAGAGCTGCCAGGATTCCGGCTAATCAGGAGCAAGTGCTGCACCAGCAGCACCAGCAACAACAGCAGCAGCGGCAGCTCCTGTGCTGCTGCCAACTCAACTCCCAATTACCGACAGGCAGCATCACTTCTCCTCCTGTCTAGACTCTCCTCCAGCCCGGAAGATTCAAACAAGATGTGCAGTCTTTTCCACGCGTGCAGCTGCACCAAAAACATTAGCGAGGACGAGCCCTTGGCCTTTCACATTAAGACGCACAATCGGGGGATGGAATAATACAGAACAAATAGGGTTTTATACTGAGAAAGAAAAAAAGAGGGCGGGGGGCGGTGAGGGTTGGGGAGGGGTGGTGTTGCGGCACATAATATTTCATTTTTCTCTCAAGGAGCCTGAAAAAGTTTCCCAATTATCTGTGGCCTGGAAACCGCAGCTCCTGGATCCGACGCAGCACGAGCGAATATTATTAAATCTTCCAGTTACCACGTCTGTTCTCCGTCCAGCACAGGCGGCGCTGGTCGCTCCGCCTAAGCGTGTATGTGTGTGTGTGTGTGTGTGTGAGGAAGGAGGAAAAAGAAAAGATGTGGAAAGTGTTTGAGGGATACGTACTCGCTGAAGTTCTCCGAGAGGCCCTGGCTCTCCAGGAGGCCTCGCCGCTGCCCCATGGCCACCTCGCTGGCGTTGTTGGAGGAGTAGAGGTTGATGGGGGTGTTGTAGACGGACGGCTGCGGGACATTGGGGCGGGACGAGGTGGCGGAGGAGGAGGAGGAGGAAGAGGAGGAGGAGGAGAGGGGAGGGGCCGTCACTCTGGCTGGAGAGGAGGAATTGGACGAGGAGGAGAGGGAGGGGGAGGAGGAGGAGGCCGGGTACGGGCCGACGCCCAACTTGGCGGCGGCTGGGCTGGACCTCAGCGGGAACGGGGGCTGCGAGGGGGCGGCCGGCGTGAAAGCGGAAGACGGCGAGGGGATGGTGGCTACGGGGGCGGGGGAGGCGCGGCCGGCGCCGCCGAAGGGCCGCGCCGTCTTATTGTAGGCTGGCTGAGGGGCGGGGCTGGTGTAGGTGCTGCTGGTGGCGGCGTGAGTGATGGGAACGGGCTTGATGATTTCCTGCGGTTCATCCTGGGTGATGGTGAAGTCACGCAAGCATGCACAAAAACACACAAACACAAAAAAAAACACAATCAGGACTCATGCGCGTGAACGGCCGCATTCCAAACGTCACTGCACAACTGCTGCGGCCGGATGAGAGGTGAATCCGCTCAGTTGCACAAAGCAAAATCATGCCAGCCAGCGCCGCCGACTTTAAAAGGTCCCATATTATACAGTTTTAATCTTTTTAATGCTTCATTCCTTCCACATGTTTGGAACGGGACAGGGACATTGGCTCCCCCACTCTCAGTGGGCGGAGCCAATGTCACCTGCCCCCAAAATGGATTTTTGCATCAATGCGGGACCTTTAAAAAGTTTTCCAGCAGGTGAATGTTTACAGGGTGCGATTCGTACGGAGGAAGATTAGGACCACAAGAAGAGAAAAAAAATTACGATTTTTTCCAACTTTCCAATACAAGAAAAAGTTGATTTTTTTTTTCTTCGTCGACTTTATTCACAAAATTTCATCTTTTTACGTCAACTTCTTTCACGAAATTTTCAACTTTATTCACAAAATTTCAACTTAAAACAAAACGAAAACTTAAATAAAAATCTCCTTTCCTGTAATATTTTTTTCTCCTCTTGAGGCCCTAATCTTCTTTCGTAGATTCGATACCTCAGAAGGGCACCAAAGCACGCGGTGCAATAAACGGCAGCAACACGTGAATGAGTGAAAACTGTGAGCGACTGAACGTCTCTTCGTACCTTCGGGACTCCGTCTCTCGTGACGCTGGAGGCTCTGCGGAGGGAAACAGACAGAGAGAGTTTTGAGGACAATGATCTTCTGTGTTTGGCCCGGATTCTTTCACTCCGCAGAATGTAAAGAGACGGAGAAGAGTTCAGTGAGTCAGTGCGGTTCCAGACTAGAATGTGTGGCACGAACGTCTCGCTGCCATATTAGGGAAGCCGACTACAAACATTTCTCTCTGTGGCAGCCCAGAGCTGGCACCTCGTTAAGCCCCGCCCACCGGGCTCGAGACGCAGACGTCATGTGCGCCTGCCGTACTTGTGCATGTTTTGCACTTTCCACGCGACACTCGATACAGAAGTGCGCCGATTTTCCAGCCGTTGCTGGAGCTGCGTTTGGAGAAAAACAGCAGCTGGCGGCAAGAAAGAAGGGCTTAAAAAATTAGAATTAAGGGGAAAAAGCTCAAAGGTCAAACCGCATATTACACATGATGTGTTGTGGAGAATGATTGTGTGTGTGTGTGTGTGTGTGTGTGTGTGTGTGTGTGTGTGTGTGTGTGTGTGTGTGTGTGTGTGTGTGTGGACGGGACGAGCAGGGCGGGTTCCCTCCCGTCTATCTGACTTTTCCCAAAACAGCCTTAACAAACACTGTTGTGGTGGTCCAGCCGAGCTGGGACCCTCCGAGCTGGCCAGGCCCAGCGGACGGACACATATTTATTTTCTGGCGTGGCCGTGTTTACGTGTTCATGGTAAAAAGAAAAAAAAAATACAATAAAATAAAATCCCAGGGTAAGCGGATAGTTTAGATGCATCCCGACGACAAGGATCTTCTCGGCCCGGAGCTCCTCTGATCCTGTTTACGCTCGTCTCCCCGAGGATGTGATGTTCTTTCATCCCGGACTCTGGGTTAAGCAGCGAGTCCAACCCAAGTTGTGCAAAAATAAAACTTTTTGGGTGAATCCAAGAAAGAAATATGTGTAAGAGTTGCGCAATTTCAAAAAGTCCACAAGTAACTGCGGGAGCTCAATTCAACATGTTCAGTTTGGTTCCCTGAATCCAGTAAAAACAACCTCAAGTGGCTGATTAGCCTCCCTCACCTCCCACAGGTCTCCAGAAAACAGGATATTTAGCCTTTTTAGCCTGTCCACTTAATCGACTTTATTCCCAAAATTTAGTCTTTTTTAACGTTGACTTTATTAATGAAATTTCGTCTTTTTTATTTATATTGACTTTACTCAAAAAAATGCATCAATTTTACATTGACTTTTTTCACGAAATTTTGACTTTATTCCCGAAATCCAAATGATGAATGAAAAAAATTCTCCTTCCGATAATATTTTTTTTCTCTTCTTGTGGCCATAATCCTCTTTCATACTGTTTGCCTTTTTGAAAAAGCGTCACACGAAAATAATATAGATTTTTTTCTCCGACAACTGACACGAGTTATTGTGAGGAGCGGTGGCAGGGAGGGACGTGGGCGTACTGTATATTTCGCCAAATATGGGCTCTTGAAAAATCTTTCCACATCTTGTTTGCACTTTTGCGTCAACACCGATTTCCCTGCGAGACACAACGCACAGCTTTGCTCAGGCCAGATGGCATTTTCAGCCCGTCTCACATAATCCAATCAGGAAGCCTCGTGCTATTGAATTACCGCAGCTCATTTATAAAAGATTTATCTAAGGAAAGGACCTTGCTGATACGCAGGGAAATCTAAACTAAGCAACAACGTGCGCTGTAAAAAATAAATAAATAAAAAGAAGAAGCACATTCTCCACTGTTCATGTGGAGATAGGATGGGGGTGGGGGGGGTTCTGCGGCTCTCTGCAACACTGTCCTGTCTGTTCGCTCGTCCTTCACACGCACACGTGAGAACGGAGGGGGCGGAGACGACGGACGTCCTCCAACATCTCAACCCCATCCTGTCTTCTCCAGGGGCCAAGAGAAACAGTCACAGCCACTTGACCGACTGATGGAGGAGCAAATGGAGGTGGGGGGGTGGGGTGGGGTGGGGCTGGCTTTCACCGCAGGTCCCTCAGCAGCCCAGACTCTCAGATTTGACCACAGAGGAAAAACGAAAACAGTTTGTCTCCTTTCATTTCATTACTTTTCCTCCCCCTCCTCCCCCACCTCCCCCGCGTTGCTTTCCCTGCCCGTTCAGCAGAAACATCATTGATGAACCCTCACGATAACCTCCCGACCGCCAGCATCTGTCTTTTGAGTTATGCCTCTACTTTATATGAACTCCGGCTGGGGTGTCACATCCTGGCGCACGTATTAAACAGCACGTGGGCGGGGAGACATGAGAGGAATTTGCCGCGGCTCCTCGTGCTGCGCGATGGTTACACGATCCAGGTGGATTTAAAGAACGGAAAAGAAAAAAGAATGAGAGTGGGGGGGTGGGGGGGGCGGTGATGAATGTGATACGGCTGCATCCAAATGATCTTAAATCATAAGCAAATTTATGACAGAATTACTTTTTCTTTTAATTCATCCTTCGGATGCCACAATCAAGCAGTTTCCCTTCAGCTACGACAAAGCCAGGAAGCAGAGGGCGACGGCCAAATGCAGGAAGTGGCCGTCAACCTTGCTGCTGCTAAAGAGATTAGCATGGCTGCATCCATGGGAGCTGGATGGTAAAACAGCAACGTGTCCGACTGGCCGGCTTGATTTTAACAGTCAGGACGTCCGTCCAATCAGGTTCCGGGCTTGCGCCTGGCCTTCCCAAACACTTCCTGGAGGGTTTTTTTTTTCTTTTTAACCAGATGGATCCATGAGATAAAGGATTCCAAAGGATTTAGGAAACATTCCATCTGACATGCCTGGAAAAATCAATGTGGGTGTGTGGGTGGGGGGTGGGGGGGGAATAACAAGTGGAACAACCAACCAACCAACCCACGTAGAAAAAAACAGGAAGGCGAAACAAAAACAGAGGAATGTCGGATGTGTGCGGCTGGAAAATCTTCTTTTAATTTGTAATTTTTAATGGCAGCAGCAACCCGCCGCACTCGTTCTGAACTGGCCCAGCCGAGACTCGGAATGCGAGTTTAGCGTGAGACTCGACCGACGATGTTTATCCTGGGACGAGATTGCACCGACTAGTTGAATGAATCCGGGCCCACGAAATGGCAGGAAGTCGGATCTCCTGACAAGGTGACCGCGAAATGAATTAAAGGGACGAAAAAACAAAACAAAATGAAAAGTAACTTTAGCCAGCGGATCGTGTTTTACACGCAGGTCTGAGCTCCACTCCCCCACCCCCCCGAGTCTCCGCAGACCACCGCACCACAGCTGAGCAGCAGGGAGCTGAAGTGGATCGCCCTCCGCTTCACTCTGTTATTACCGACCTGAGGATTTACAGAGAGACGTGCTGGAACACACAAGTTCCCTTCATTTTGGTCAGGTTTTTTTTTTTTTTTTTTTTCCAGCTCAAAAAAAAACGACACAGCGCAGTTGTATACAGCAGTGTATGAAAAAAAAAATTCCGACAACCTTAAAATTTGACTCAATCCTAATTGTTGTCATTAAATATTTGCCAGAGCATTTTTGTGTGTGTTTCGAAAGGTTCTGGCTGCATCATAGGCACACAAACCAATGGCAATTATCTTTTGCTGTTTATTGTTTAGAAGAAAAGAAGAAAACGACACACTTGTAGTCCTTGCACTCTCTTGATGTGTTTCAAGAGAGTGCAAGTCACACATGTGCAAGTCACACACAAGTCTCAAGTCTTAACCTTCAAGTCTCAAGCAAGTCCCAAGTCACTGTGGTGAAAAAATCTAGCAAGTCAAGTCATTGCTCAGGTCAAGCAAGTCACAAGTCAAGTTATCGAAAAACCTAGCTAACGTTTGACCAATTTGACCGGCTAATAAGTTAGAAAAAGACACTTTGATAGCGCATTTTATTGAGAAGATAATAACACCTTACTTAGCTTTCTAGCCACGTTAAGTTTAAGCTATGTTAGTATGAGCAAACGTTACCTTTCTTTGTGGGTTTTGTAGTGACGGATGAAGTTGGAAGTTGTGGTGGTTGTGCCACTGATTTTTGAGTGGCAGACCTTGCAAACCGCTGTTCAACCCAAATTGAATTATTCTTGCTCGTCTTCCGAGTCATCTGTCTCAAGTCTAAGTCAAGTCTCAAGTCATGAAGACCAAGCCAACTCAAGTCCTCAAATTTGCGACTCAACCAAAAATAAACTACACTTGGAGACCAAAGACTGAATCTTAGTGCAATACAGTACATCAGAAATGCAGAGGGTGTCCGAAAACATTTTTCCACTGCTCTATAAGATGTAAAGGGCGCAGTGTGAGCCACTTTGCTGGCCAGGTTCGTCAGAGCCGGCGCAAACTCGGCCAGAACCGCCTCAGCGCTGCGGCTGAGGTTTTGGAACCAGGTGCCCGCGGCCGCAGCCTCTGCAGCAGCAGGGGGGTGCCGCTGTTTCATGTCGCTGGCGCCGCTCATTTCAGTGACAATAAACAAAAAGCCATTATCATTCTTTCCTAAGGACGCTTCCCGCAGGCCGGTGCCTGCGAGCGGCGTGGCCGCACTGTTTTTTCCGTGACGGCAGAACAAAGAGTTCCCCAGTGGGCAGAGAGCACAAACATAACTGGCTCCCGGTTCACTCGGGCTCAACCCAGCGGAGCTGCGCAAATGGGGGAGGTGAGCAAAGTCCGTTTCCTCCCCGATGGAACTCTCAGATCCATCAAAACTCCTGGAACTGCTCTGCGTGTTGCACTGAAGCACCGCAGTGTGCGGCTCTGGCTGCAGCGGATGGCATCACGGCTTCGCTGACGTCACTGCGGGCCAGTCCACTGGTCGCTTAGGCGTTTCCAACAGTGTTAGGTTGACTGCACGGGCCAGAGAAAGAAAAAACTAAAATTGCAGCATACAAAGTCGAGGGTAACTCGCACGTGTGGAAGTGTGCAGCACCGTGTGGTTGGATTGAAAAAGTGTCTCCTGTGTGATGAGTTAAACTCCTGCTGGCTGTCAGGCAGGCGACTCCACTCGTGTCCTACTTGTCGGCAGTGTTTGATGTTTCACTGTGCAGCCGTTAGCCTGCGCGGATCACATGCAGCTGTGGCGCGCGCACACACACACACACACACACACACACACACACACACACACACACACACACACACACACACACACACACACACACACACACACACACACACACACAACTATTTTCAGACTATTTTCCCACGATTAAAGCGCAGGGGCTCCGTTTTTTTTTCCCTTCTTTTTTTTCCCCTCCATGTGGTGGTGGAATAACAGGACGCACCAGGCGGGACTCGGGTCTCTCTGTCGAGGCGCTGGAGTGGTCCAGCGTGTGGGGGAGTGAAGTCTGGAAGCGGACGGATGGACGGCCGAGCTCGTCCTGGGCTAATTCCACGCTGTCACTTCTTTCTCGCTGAAGCGTGCGCTGGCTGAGCAGCGGTTCCGTCGTTTCAAGGAGCAAAGCAGCAGCTTCCAGACGAGGAGGAGCAGTCGATGAGCTCAGCAGGTCTGAGCCCAGACTCATCTGAAGACTTCTGCAGATTGTGCGACTGACACACGCACGCACGCACGCACGCACGCACGCACGCACGCGCGGCACGTTGTCGCGGAGCAGCGCTTTTGGCTGCGGTTGCCTTTTCTTTTTTTTGTCCGACGTAGAGCGAATCCAAAATTAGCATGTGGCTTTGTCGTACAGATGCGTTTATATGCTCACTACTGTTACAGCAATGGTTGAATTGAAGCTGAATGAATGTGTGATTATTATGCAGAAAATACTTGCGTCAAACTGATTTTTTCCCTCCTTAAAAATGTGTCCTTGGTCGCCAAAACACAACATTTGCAGAGTCGTGCGTGCGTGTCTGTGCATGTGTGTGTGTGTGCGTGCGTGCGTGAGGTGTGTGTGTGCACTACCTCTGCAGAGTGAGGCTGAGCTGGTTTGTGCAGGCCTTGATCTTGTTCTGGGCGTCCAGGTGGTTCATGCTCTCCGTGGAGACGCCGTTAATGGACAGGATGACATCGCCGACGCTCATCTTGGCTCTGGCTGCCTTCCCGCCGTCCGTCAGCTGCCAGAGAGAAGCAGAGAAAACAGGTTGGCCCGAGGCAATTGACATTGAACACGTTTGCCTGGGAAAGCTGTCTGTTTTTTTGTTGTTTTTCTTATTTTGTGTTGACTTTCAGGATTTTGCACGTCAAATGTTTCATGGAAAACGGGTCCATCTTTCATTTTCAGCCGTTATGCAACTTCGGCCAGATGAGAGCAAAATGCACCTTTGCAACATTCCTGGAACGTCTGCAGGTCCATGAAGGCCCCGGCGTCTCCCGTAAAAGTTATTTTAGGCATCGTAGAACAGGGGAAAAAAAAAAAAAAAGAGTGGCTGATGTTTTAGTTACAATTATAAAAGAAAAGACAGATAAAAAGGTCACAAATTATAAGCCGGAATTCGTCTCAACAATTAGACGGAATGTTTTTGTTGGTCAGACCGACCGGGTCGCTCCAGGATTCAAACTGCCGTGTGTTTAGTTAACATGCAGCGTTGACAGACGTGCGGCTTGCAGACTGTGTTCTCTAGAGCTGCACCAATTCACGCAACACTTATAATCTGTTTGTTTAAGTTTTGAAAACAATTTTTCAAAACCCGCGTATTCCAAAAAAATGGGGGGGGGGGGGGGGAATACAGACGTTACGCAAGAAACACTGTAAAACCCGTTCACAGGCTCTTAACTTCCACTTCTGTGTCTTTACGAGATGGGAGGGTTAAAGTTTATCACAACGTGTGTCGAGATGCGACGTGCTCAGACTGGCATGTGACGCATAAAAAAAAAATTAAAAAAAATACAAGGATGACGCCCAGTTCTGCAGGCCTCGTCAGTCAGCAGAAACACACCTGTGCAGCAGCTGCAGCAGCAGCAGCAGCAGCAGCAGCAGCAGCAGGAAGCTGCGTTCCCATTTTATGAGCCTATCTTGTTCTGTTGCCGGGCAGGACGGGGATGAAAAACCTGTAGCAGCTGCACAGCTGTTCCAGCAGGCAGATCAGGAGTGGCATCGACTTTATTATATTTATTATTTACAACCATGTGGGTGGAGTCAGAACCAGAACCAGAACAAGCTTGGTGAATGGTAACTGTCCCTTTAATCAACACTGACTGTTGAGGTTTTTCTGTTTTTTATCATTTAAATAGTGCAACAAGTATTCCATTGCAAACTTGTTAGTGGCGCAATACAAAAAAAAGTTGTATTCCTATTGTTTCTCTGAATGTTACTTCACTTGATGCAGTCAATTAAATGATTCATGCTTCCTGTTTGATTCCAATTCTAAATTCTTTTTTGGGGGGATTTTTTCCTGGATTGAAAACAAAACTACTGTGCTCTCAGCCTTGGCAGCTGTTATTATGAGTCAGACGTGATCTAGACAACAGAAAACAACTCATTCCTTTATTCTTCCCGCCGCTAATCAAGAAAGAGAGAAAGGAAGAAAGAAAGAAAAAAAAGCGCGCAGGTTAAGCGGCTGCGACTCAGATTTCCCGTCATCGCAGAAAGGAACCAGCGAGACATAAAGAATGTGCCATTGTGTTGCCCCCTTCCCAGTAAAATAGGGCAGCGGGGAGAGCCGGGAGGCCGAGCGGGACGAGGAATGAGGAAGTGACAGCGGCGGGAGCCACTGTGTTCCTCCCGTCTTTATCAAGGAGTCCATCGGTAGCGGGAAGTGTGCAGCCCGGCTGATGTATGCATACCGACGTCATGGAAACCTATAGCACTGCCACATGCACATAAAAGCGAGGGAGGCTGAGGGGTGGGGGGGGGCTGAGGCACATGCACCAGCTTGCAGCCTTTTTTTTTTTTTTTTTGGTTTTGTTTGGCTCCTGACTCAGAGGCTGGCACTTGAACGCACCTGCTGCCGTTTCCCAAACGCACCCTGAGTCACTGGACTTCCAATCAGAGCGACCTGACGCAGAGGCCAACTGGGACACAATGAGAGCTCCTCCTCTGACATCAACCGGCTGGATGGTTCCAGTGGTCATTGAGGGAAGAAGAAGAAGAAGAAGAAGAAGAAGAAAAAGAAAAAAGACAAGCTGCTGAATGATGAGGAGCCCGCTGAGACTTGGACTCTCGTCGCCTCGGCTCCCCTCTCGATGGCGCCTTTGTGTTGAGAGGACGAGAAGCAGCGAGAGGAGGGAGCGCCTCTCCTTGTATGGATGTGTGAAAAGACGACGCGGCGCTATATACGGCCATTTCCCCCCCAGCCAGTTCGAGACGCCCTGGAGGAGGTGAGGTCGCTCGTAACGTTCTCAGAGGGAGGGGAAGAAAAAAAAAAAGTTTCATTTACGGCCGCAAGTCTTTTGCTGGTCAAACAGTCTTTTATTTGCACACTGACGCAAGACAAATTTAGGTGGAGGCAAAGAATTCATGGCATTCCGAGGCTGAAACCAAGAGAGGGACAGGTGGGGACTGCAGGAAGTGGGACGATCACATGACCACCAGGTGGCGAGAGAACGTCTGAGAATCAGTCCAGGTTTTTCCAAAGTTAAGGTTGCGACGTTTGTTGGGTTGTTTTTTCTTAAAATCATTTGTAAACCTCTCCGCTGGCACAGCGCCCCCTGCTGGCCCACTATGGGACTAGACCACAACCTTGGAAAGAGGCAACTCCGGATCCTTCCCTCACGACACGCAATTTAAAAGCACACCTGACAAGTAACACATCGCCCCCTGATGGCCTGACATAGGACTGCATAACTCCGATTGCCTTCCCGCATCTCATCAGAAAGCATCTTCTTTAGTGCTTCACCCGCCCTCTCCCATTACAAATGCGATTGAGACTAGTTAACAGTCAGTCAGTTGGGGGTGCTGTTAACCTCTTAAAGATCAATGAATCATGAAAATGACTTTTTTCAAGAAATAAATACATGCTACAGTGCTGCTTTATCTTGGCCTTTCGGTTTGTTTGGAATGGACAGGCCCTTTCAAAATAAGAGTACCAGGCCTCCCACCACATGGCAGCCTGAGCCGCCGCGGTTCCCTATACGGTCCGGCACCGGTAACGACCGGTTCTCCCTTCAGCGCCACACATGTCGAGGGCCTCCTCTCCCTCGCTGCAGCGCACCGGCAGCACAATACTGCACAGTGTTCCTCCAAAAGGGATCACAGTGGGATTCGCCGGTCGACTGACAAAGAGGCGTTAGAAAGAGAGGCATTAAAAAGACATTACAGGCCAGAGTGACGGCGTGAATCATCGCTGTTAAAACAGGAGGGGGAAGGGGGAAAAAAAGTCTTCCGCTCTTTGTAAAGAGATGAAACGAACTGGAGCTTTTAGCAACAGGAGTAAAAGAAAATGAGGCGAAATAAAAGCAGACCTGACAGTCCGGGCAAGATTTCAAAGCCAAAATAAAAGAACATGATTTGCACCATTTCAGGAAGCTTTTTTTTCCTTCAAATTGTTTTCATTGGTCAAATGTATTCATCACACGACATTTCCCCATTCCAGTAGCAGCTGCTGCGGCTAATCTTTGTTAAAACCGCCACTCAGAGTTCTTTTATTCTGCCGCCGACTTCCTGCTTTCAGAGTGTGAGAGCTGTGGCACAGGAAGCGGCGAGCGAAGGCCAGTGAGACGCAGTGTCATGCAGGCGAGGAGGAAGAGGCAGACGACCTTATATGGAAAGACTGGAGTCCAATAAACCTTCACTGTAAACCCAGTCAGGACATAATAAAGATTATTGACGTTTTTTAATATTCACCTCCGTCATCGCTTTCAATTTGTGATTGTATCGAGTTTCAAAAAAAAAAAAGGCACTGGCCACATTTTGAAGTTTGATTGTCCTCTAACATCCTTGCAGACCTCCGACACCACACACACACTGTTCCAGAGAGGAAGAAGAGAAAAAGCGAGTCTTCCTTTTCATTTCCTTCCTGCTGCCAGCCAAGTCTCGCTATCAAGGGCCCTCGAACGGAGGTGGGACCCCCGGTTGTCATGGTTTGACCCCCCCCACCCCCCCGCCCCAGGCCTGCTAAATAAATCAATCGGGGCCGCTGCGAAAAACTGCGAGGTGCCAGGCGGCGGAGCCTGCGCAGGAGCTCTCAGCGGGGTCGCCATGACGACGCAAACAAAAACAAGACAAAGCGCCACCAGGCCGGCCGTGCCTGCCGGGTCAGAAACAAGCCGGCCGAGCGCCGCCACTGAAGATGATGATGATGATGATGATGTGAAAAGGGGCCTTTATCCTGGCGGAGACGAGGGGCCGAGCAGGCATTTTTTTCTCTCCAGAATCTCCAACAATAAAAAATAAATAATAAATACTTTTAACAAACCAAGAAGGTCCAACTCACGTGCCCAGTTACGGCTTTACAGTTAGGCGGACTGCTCCTTTAAATGTAACAATCGGCATTTTACCATCCGAACCTCCCAGAATTCTGCTGTCGCTTCAGTTTCCCCTCCGAGAGGATAAAAAAGAAAGATGCCTGCGAGATTTCAAAAGCCAGGAGGCGGGTGAGGAGACGCGCCGCTGGCAGCCGTGCAGCTCAGACCACACGCTATCTGTCGGGGTGATGTTCCCCAAACGCCACGGGAGCTTTTCAGCGCTAGAATTTATTTTCTCTGGACCCGAGCGGAACCAAAAGCTCTGGCTGGGCGTCAGACGGACCACAAGCGGGACGGGATAGTCATGCTGCGGCGAGCAGACAGAAACCTTCAACTTTGGCCCGTTAATGTGGAATCTTTAATGCACACATTTTAAAGGGGAAGTTCGGCCAAAATTTCCATTTTCTCAATAGCTGCGTTTCCATGACACTTTTTTCACAAAAATAAAAGCCATATTTCTAAAATTTAGACAAAGAACATTTGCGATTTGCAGGTGTTTCCATTGAATGGTGCGAAGCGCATAAGCCGTAATTCTCGTAAAATCTTGTAAAATCGTAATTCTAGCGGGACGTAATTCTCGGAAAATCTCGCCCCACGTAAATCTCGCGGGGCGAGATACTTACGTTTTACAAAAATGAAATTCTGTGGAATTCTTTCATTGACAGAAATCCTGCGATTGGAATCCATGCGACTCGCCTCAATGTGGCTAAATGTGGTTGTAAGCTAACTTGTGGTGTTATCGCCAAAGCTTCCATCAACCTCCCACATGAGGCAAATTTTGAGGGAACTGTGGCAAACAAATAGTTGTCAATTGGAATCACACACTTAGACAATGTTATTTTTTCACTGTGTAAAAGTCACTCAACTTTGATGGTGGGTGGAGTTTTGTGAAATGTTGGCACGGGCTGGATGTGAAGCTTCAGAATCAAGAAGGCAGGAAAGGAAAAAACCAAACACAATGTGTGCGAGTGACGGATGTGTTTACAGCAGCAGTAAAGGAAGTTTCCAGCGGATTTGAATCCACTGTGCATGCATAATGAACAACAGCTGCCTCGCCGGCTTCTCATTGGGAAACCCAGAGTGCAGCTCCAGAGAGAGTCCTGGAAGTTCTGAGCTTCACTGGACTTCAATTGCACAGACACCTGTGTGCACAGACACAGAATGTAATCCCAATGCATGAAGAAAAGAAATGAAAAGGGTTTTTTAAATGAAAAGGGATTACAGTTAGCAGTATTTAACAGTATTTAGAGGCGTCGCTGTCAAAGCAGGATCAGGGAGGTGTGGTCGGATCCTCACTGAGAGAACCCCCCCCACCCTCCTCCACACCCGACCCGACGCCGGGCTGATGTGTGATATACGCCACATCATCACATTTCTGAGCGGCTTGGCAGTATCAATGCGTAATTGGCCGGGAGCTAACAGGAAACTGATCTCAACGTCCAGAGTTCGAGGCTAAATTTAGTTTTTCTTTTTGGAAAAAATAACATTTACCAGCCAGTCTCGCGCAGAACTAGAAAAAATAAATAACAGTAATAATGGAGAGGCCACAAGAGATAAGAGAGGAGCGGGGGGCAAGGGGTGGGGAGGGGGGGGGGGATTAAGGGATCAGCGAGCAACCACAGGGAGGGGAGCCAAAAAAAATACAAAAAAATTCAGCGGCTGCCCTCCAACTGACCCCAGCGGAGAATTAGAAGGTCCAGGGTGACGATTAGTCTGTTTAACTTTTCAGAAAAATGACAGATTATTCCCCCCAACTTCACCGTGTGAACACATGTTTACACAACTTTTTTTTTCTTCTTCTAAATCTCCTGAGTGGGCACTTTTTTTTTTCTCGGAGCTCCATTAGGGTTCTTTCCCAGGAGGAGGCCTGTCAGAAAGAGAGAGAGAGAAAAAAAAAAAAGGTTGGAAGAACCGCAGGCGATGGGAACAGAGACCCCCGGGGCCTGAACGACGGACAGAAGAGGAGTGGGGCTCTTCATCCATAAATCATCCATGGCGTTATTGGGTGGTCCTGCTTTTTTAACAATGCAGCTGCGTCATTTACCTAGAAACACATTTTCGTTCAAAAAAACAAAACAAAAAAGACTGCCAGATCTTTATTTTTCATCCAGGACTCCAGCGGAGAATAAAACCATCCAAAAATTGCCCCACAGGACTCCAGAAAAACAGTCATTAGCCCGCTGTTTGCAGCCCCCTGCATAAACCGCAGGGTTTTCTGGATAATGCCGTTTTTTGCCATGTTTGGACAAAAGAAGCAAACTGCATTAAAAAAGTGGCTCAACTTTGATGGTGGATGAAGTTTGTGGTATGTTGCACAGGCCGGACTTGAAGCAACAGTCATTAGCCCGCTGTTTGCAGCCCCCTGCATGAACCGCAGGGTATCCGGCTAAAGCGGCTGTTTTGCCATGTTTGGACAGCGACAAAAAAGAAAAGGCAAGCTCAGAGGGCGGAGCCAACGCTGGCTGGATGTGCCCTCACTAACCTGGGAGAGGTATCAGTCCCCTTTGTGATGTCACAAGGTGCTGATTTCCAGCAAAGACTTTCTAAGTAGCAAAAGAAGTAAAGGATGGTCTTGTTGTTGCTGTTCTAAAACGGTGAAGTGAATGTTGCACATATTTGGATTTCTTGGAGTCCCACAGCAGGTCTGGACGGTAACGAGGAGGCTGGCAGCCCGACATCCAACCACGGCTGGAATTCACGGAACAGAGTCTCGGCATTGACAGGGCACAAGATGGATCGGTTACACACGGCGAGCACAAATCAGGTAATCATGTCATTAGAGGCTGATTGCATCCATCCACAGCCAGGCTGGTTGGCGATGCTGAGTGCATGTGTTGCTCCTCTGCTGCAAACCCGGCCTGTTTAGCATAGCGGCTCTCTAATGAACCTTGAAATGGCTCTGTGGCGTTTGTGATTTTCACCAGAGTGATGAGGGAGCTGCAGTCTCGGATAAACTGTTGGCAGATGTTTCCACCGACTCTCTAACACACGCACACACACACACACACACACACACACACACACACACACACACACACACGCGCACACGCGCACACACACACACACACACACACACACACACACACACACACACACACACACACACACACACAGATGCATCCAAGAGACGCATCGATGGAGACGAACAATCCGGGCGGGAGAAGCTCCAGATTTGACCTCCGGCATCTTTTAGCAGGCGTGGTCAGAAGTCCTGATGGATGTTTAATATGTATCAATCAGCTTTCTTTGCCACAAAAACACACAGAAGATGACTATTAAAGGACTGGTTGCCCAATAAAGCCACTTTGTTTTGTGTGAAGAAAAAAAAAAACCCACAGATTTGGGAAAGCTGTTGTGTGCCTTGCCAATCGGCTGCAGCGGCAAATTCCTCTTAAGCGGAATTAACAGGAAAGAAAAGAAAAAAGCGAAACCACTAAGCCTGCACCAGCGCAGCACAGGCTGTGGAAACCAGCATCCGAGAAGAACACATAAAAGCAAACTTATCTACATTAGTCTGACCAAAGGTTCTGAGCCTGGAGACTCGCGCATAGCCCCCTTTGTGACCTCATCAATGCGAAAGAACATCTTCTGAGGTAAAAGGTGGACTTTTCTCTTTTCTGCCGACACATGCCCTGAGAAAAAGTTGGGCCGAGTGAATTCCACACGAAACAGAGCCTTCCGAGCAGCTCAGCCCAACTGTAACATCAGCGCTTCGCTCCGACTGCACCGACGTCGAGATTGAAAACCTTAAACGTTGCGGCGTCTGAACCGTAGCGAGAAAACGAGCCGTTTGCGGTGCCACTCATCTGCGCTCAGGTTGCAAAAACAGAAGAAGAAGAAGAAGAAGAAGAAGAGATGACGGGAGGAGAAGCTGCGAGGGTTCCAAACTTTTGGCTCGCTTGGCTCGCGCCGCAGCCCGGTCCAGACCGCTGACGACTGACATTTGAGGAGACGGGAGGTATTCAACACTTTAACGGTCCGTCGAGTACAAATGACCAAGAAGACAGGAAAAAAACCTACCGCAGCCGACGAGCCGCAGCCAAGAAGTTGAAAGCTTCAAGGCTGGTGTCAGGAATCCTGACACCTTTCCCAAAGCCACCTGTCTGCTCTCATTTTCAAATCTCCCGTCCGGCCAAAACACGTCTGCTTCTCATTTTGTCGCCGCCACATTTGAGGAGTCCATTTTAAGATCTCACAAAAGATGGGTACGTATTATAATCTCAACATAATAAATAGGGTGGAAAATGAATGACTGCTGGCGCAGATGCTCGAATTCTTAAACCCATCAGAGAGAGAAAAAAAGCTCAAATGTGAAACTCGCAGGGTTTTGTGAGTCAGTATTGCGAAATGGTCATTACAAACCAGATGTGACAATAATTTCACAAGTCATTAATAAAACAAAACAAAACAACAGACTCTTGCTGTCACATCTTGTTCTCATAAAGCTTCTCAGTAAACGAAAGCAAGGAGAGTTTTCACCTCCTCACAAAAGGACCGATTGCAGGGTTTGATAATAATCAGCCTCCTGTCTGTTGCCGGGTGCTTGGAGACGCAGATTCTGTTGCAGATAGTGCTGGTCTTGTCGGGAGAGTCGGGTGTGACGTGTGTTCTGCACAGAAACTGAGGTTGTTTGACGGAGGGAGGGAGGAGCAGCCGTCATCATTAATAGAAATGAATGAGTTGCTTTTTCCAATATCAATAAATAGACCCGATTTAGTGACAAGATGTCTAATAGAATGTTTTAGCGTCATCCATGATGAGCAGGAGATGAGTTTCCAGCCCTTTTTATGAGTCGCGGTATCATCGTGGCAACGCCACGTCCTGCATTCCATTATTATCATAATTGCGGGGCTGTAAAAAGCGGCGGCGGCGGCGGCGCTGTGGACCCCAAACAGCCAGAGTCTCCGCAAAGCGTCCTGGTTCAAGTGTTTAGAAAAGGGAATGAAACAAAACTAATTCACCCCCTTCGCTCCACTAGAAAACGTCCAACATCCTGTAAGTGATCCGGATGACAACAAATAAACAGAGTCATTGACCTCGATGGTGACGCTCTGATTAGAGTTGCATAACAGGAAGCACCGCCTGTTCCTCAATGCCGCCGCTGCTGTTGTCAAAGCAAAGACTCTGCTGACAGGAAAAAGGATTTTCATCCACTCTAATCCTGTTTGACAGGACGATACAGTCCAATAACTCAGGCACTTCGGGAGCTCTTCTGGTGCGAGGGAAGGGGCGAGAGAAAGAGAGAAAAAAGGAAAAAAGAAGAAAGGAAAGAAAAGCGGCTGCTGCTGCTGCTGCTGCTGCTGCTGCTGCTGCTGCTTGGCAGGCCGAGCAGCGCAGCAGGCCTCTTTAATTACGCGCAACAATCCAAATGTTTTGCACAGAAGGGCCCTTTAAAGCGGGAAGCGTAAACAGCGGGACTATGTATAGGCGTGGGCCGGACCAGCTCATAAACAGCCACCAGCAGCACCACCACCACCACCATGGAGCAGGAGCTGGTCAGCCGGAGGCCCTGGAAGCGCCGGCGTGGGTTGAAGTGACGGTTACTGCAGAACCGCTGTGGTTGTGCAGTTCCAGCGGAGGAGGAGGAGGAGGAGGAAGAGGAGGTGGTGGAGGAGAAGAGCCTCCAACGCTCCCGGACGGCAGAGCCGTCGGCCTCCCGAGAGCTCCCCCGGAGGCGCATCAGGGAAGTTCGTCTTCGTCATGTTTTTTTTTTACCACGGCGATGACGGCCGGTCAGGTTGCGCAACAGTGTTGTGACAATAGTTGGAGGAGGCGTCGCGGCTAAATCCAGCGAGGGCGGTCACATGACGCGCCGGCGGCACTTTCATCACCGTCGAGGCAAACGGCATAGTGAGCATGGGCGACATTCCACAGAGGTGCCTGGCAGGGAGCGCATGTGTGTGTGTGTGTGTGTGTTTGTGTGCATGTGTCATCCACTCACCCTTGAGATGGTGAGGGGCAGGCAGAAGTCCTTCCCCCCCTGCAGCCTGAAGCCCCAGGGGGCGGGGCCAGCCAGGGAAACGCTGTAGCTGCTGCTCATGATTCACCTACAAAAAAAATGGCAAAAAAAAAAGAGAGACAGAAAAAAAAGACAGAATGAGAATCGCACGTTTTACAAGAGAAAATGACAGGTTGGCAGGGGAGGGAGGCAGTGCGTGCGCAAGCGGCAATTAGGGAGGATTCTGGAGGCAACACGCCGCAAAGTGCAAATTATCACCGCCAGTCGGGAACGAAGCCGAAGAACCTGACGGGTGATTTGCTCGACGTTATCTGCAGCCAATGCACGACTCTATTAATAGGCCTGTTTAAAGGCTTGCAGCTGATAAAGCAGCTGAGAGGGAAAAAAAATGTTTGTTGTGAATCAGTTTTTTTTGTCCTCCAAACAATGTGGAGATTCTTAAACAACAATTAATCAATTAATACAATTAATAGTAAACACACACACACACACACACACACACACACACACACACACACACACACACACACACACACACACACACACACACACAAATCTAGGATAAAAATCTGATTTGCAATCACAGAACCAGGATTAACATTATCATTCTTTGCCATTAGATGGTGCTAAATCTCACACACGGGGCCTTTAAACCACCATCCCAGAGTCTCTACGGGTATAAAAAAAATACAGAGCAGATGAACTCAACAAACGCAACGTCTTTCTTTCCTTTGATGGGGAAACTTTTTTTCCTAGAACCTATTCTTCCTCAGCAGTTTGCTGCTGCTCTCACTAATGTGAAGCGTTGCCCTGCGAAATGAGCCGCAGGAAGCGCAGACAAAGCTTTGTTTACCTTTGGAATGATCTCAGAATGGTGACAGAGCTGCACTTTGGACCCGCTGCCTTTTATAACCCTCGTGCCTGTCAAAGATATATTTAACCCAGACTGAGGCAAAACACAGTCCGGCAACAAAAAAGAAAAGAAAGAAAAACAAACGGGTTTGTATCAAATCGTGCCGGCGTCGGCCTTCAACACTGGCATAAGTGGTTCAAGACGAATGACAAAGGCGTTAAGAGGCAACTTAATCCCGCATGAAGTCACTTCCTTAAATTTGGGAACGCTCTGACAACCTCAGTCCGACTGCAGGCGGCGCCGCTGAGCCTCCACGTTGACGGACGAGCGACCGATAACTCGGCTAACGCACGAAAAAATAAATAACCGAGCCCAGCGGAAACAAAATAAACAGGTTTTTCTGTCTGCAGTTGGGCACAGTGAGGTACTCTGACACACAAACATCGCAATCTAACAACACGTCAATGCACCCGGGCTCAACACATCAGTCGATACGGACCAGAGTGCGAAAAAAAAAAAAAAAAAATGCTGCCCGCTATTGGGTTTCACTGCGTAAAGCCCCATTTCGGCTGCATTCCAAACAGCGCGAGAGCCGCAGGCCATTTATTGGAAGTGGAGGATAAGCGCAGTCGCATGTTTGAATTCAGCGCGTTATTACAGTTATATATAAGAATTTCTTGGACTGAGGCAGTCGGTGGAACGAATCGGCAGGTGGCACTCTCGCAGCTGTCGTGTTTAAAGAGGAGGAGGAGGAGGAGGAGGAGTTGTGCGGCAATCACGTGCACGTGCACCTTTGTCTGCGCTGGACAGAGAGTTGCAGGCTGACGCTAAATAAAGATGATCAAAAGAATCATCCTGAGGGTCTCTCAGCGCTTCTGAAGTCACTGGGCATCAACGTCTTCCAACCGTCTTCGGCTGAAATGGCTGAAATGTGGAACGTCCGCGCAGCCGAGCTCCAACCTCAAAGATTTTTCAGACCTTCTTCGCGCTGCACGGACCAGTTAGCATCGTCACAGTCGGAGAAAAAGCAGGACGTGAAGGTTGCTGAAGCTGCCCTTGAAAACCGCAGAAGAGACTAAAAAATAAAACAATAAAGGAAAAGGAAGCGACCGCAAGAGTGGCTGGAGACAGCGAGATTAGCGAAGAATGCTGCAGCTAAGCGCTAATTTATGATGTTTTTCCACTCACAAAGTTTGTATTTCCTGTAGTTTTAGAGGCAAAGTTGTTTTGACAAGTTTAGCTTTATGGCTCTTGTTTCATCATTCCTCTTGTTATCAGATCCAAGGTGTCGGCTAAATGCTATCTGAGTTTAGACAAAGCAATCTGGTGAAAAGGATCCGACAGGTTTTCTTTCTTCTGTCTTTTTCTCTCCCACCAGCTAAGAGCACCGCAGCTCCCCGGAGGGCTGCAGCTGGAGTCCTGGTCAGAGGCACAAATCAGAGGGTCGGCTCGACGAGCCGCCTCACCGCCAACCCCACCTGGAGGGGGAACTACACAAAAGAACCGCAAAGAACACAGCAACAAAGGTCGAGAGGGGAAACTTAGAAGCAAAGGGCCGAAGGGAATCACGTGGAAGAGTGACAGAGAGGTGCTGAACACCTGTACGAGCCCAGAGCACCAAGACACAACTATTTATACCCCCAACCCTCCACAATCCAACACAACACAACACAACACAACACAACACACACGTGTACACACACACACATACAAAATGTTCAAGTCTATAATAAGACCGCCGGCGAAGGAAGACAGCTGCCCGGCTCCTGAAGGTGACCCGGCAGTTAGGTGGGCCGGCCCGTCGAGTCTGAGGCAAAATTACAAGGCTGGAGCCAGTAGCCAATCAGCTCTAAGGTCCCGCCCTAATGGAGAACACGTTTCTGACGTTTTGGCCCATTAAAGGCCAATTGTTCTTCAGTGGAAACATGCATCATCATCATCATCATCATCATTATCATCCAAAAAATGCAGAGTAATTACAGTAGAAAATTTCCTGACCTCTGCTTTTAAAGAAACCGGCCACATATTTTCCTCTCCTTTGAAGTGTCTTCACACGCTGCCGCATTAGAACAATTACCAGACCTTCATTTTTCATCCAGGATTCCAGTGGAGCAGCTTCAATTGATTAATCCACCCCTGTGGTCCCCCCCCCCAAAAAAATAAAAAAAATCTTAAATCTGAGCATGTTTAGCCCTCTGGTTGCAGCCTCCCATTAAAAGTGCCACTCTGCTGGACCTGCCACCCGTTTGGGAAAGGGACAAAAACAAGGTGGTTCTCAGGGGGCGGAGCCTACACCTGGCTGATGGTGCTGTCACTCAGCCGCCAGGTGTATCACTTCCCCTTTGTGACATCACAATGGGGCCAATGACCACAACTCTTCAGTGCGTTTTAGCAAGGTGGAGCAAAAAGCAGCCAAGGTTGAACTTTTTTTCTCATTTCTGGAGAGTTTCCAGAAAATTAAGAACTTTTTGGTGCAAATAAACAGAAATCCACACTCACTATATGCCCATTCCTTGATTCTAAGCAAGCGGCAGCCATGCTTTGTCACGGGCAGCGCCGCCTGGCCGAGCCGGGGGAAAGGTCAAGGGTTACGGCTCAGCGGACAACCCCCTAGGAATGCACAACGTCAAATAGCTCGTTCACACCGCGTCGCTTATTTACTAAAACTCAGGAAAGGATTACGTTTCACCGGGGGGACAACTTGGCAGAGGCGGAATTAAGAAAGTCATCATCACTGTCAACATCATCATCATCAGCAGCAGCAGCAGCAGCAGCAGCAGCAGCAGCGTTTCTTTTCCAAATATGGAGAGGACAAACACAGCGAGCGCCGCTTGTTTTGCAATCGTATGATATCATGCAGAGACACGAGCAGACACACCTTCACACAGCTTCCAAAACAAGTGGAGTGATGAGCTCACACTCCGCTCCCCTACACACACACACACACACACACACACACACACACACACACACACACACACACACACACACACACACACACACACACCAGAGCCAGTTTCTTACCTCTGCTCATTTCCCACCTTATTGCTCAACTTCCTGTCATATAGCTTCGCTTTATTTTGCTCCATATTTCAACACCTCACCAGCGATATTAGACCGGCAGCCATTCATCAGCACGTTGGTCGGTCTCTCACACACACACACACACACACACACACACACACACACACACACACACACACACACACACACACACACACACACACACACACACACACACACACACTAGGGAGGCCATGCTGACCGAGCCCAGGTCAGACCCTCTGGGGCTGCTCTCACGCGGAGCTTTGCTCAATCTTTCACTGGACGAATGTCTCGTGGAGATGCTGTTTGTTGTTCTGATTCACGACTCTTGACAGTTTCTAAACAGTGTAAATCTACGTGCGGTGAAAATCCCACTACTAAAGCGTGCGTGTGTGTGTGTGTGTGTGTGTGTGTGTGTGTGTGTCACAGCTTTAATGAAGGCTTCTGGCGACGTCACAGCAGGATGTGATTCAGAGCAGCAGACGGTTTTCACACCTCGCCTCATCAAGAGAGCGACTGGTGCCAACAACTCCATCATCTGGACAGACGGTTACTCATCACTGACAATTGCGCAGTAAATTAAATAAATAAATAAATAAATAATAAAAAGCTGATTTGGCACTATTTTAACCCAGCGTGGCATCGTAACACCTCCTGACGGCCTGTTACCTGGCTGACTATGCGAGGAAACCATGTGACGCCACACAGTGTCATCACACACACACACACACACACACACACACACACACACACACACACACACACACACACACACACACACACACACAGCGTGTTTCGAGACTGGGGAAAGTTCCGCCCGGTGCAGAAACTTTCATCCGTTTGGCCGCAACTGGGTGCGACGCTTCGGACGCACGCGCGTCTGCTGCCTGCACCGCTGTGACTGAACGTTAACCGAGTTAAAGCAGACAGACAGACTGACTGACTGACAGAGCCTTCGCTTGGCTAAAGCAGAACAATCCGGTTAAGATTGCTTTTAATTGCGCCTTTCCTGTTTGTTCTGGTGTGTTTGGGTTTAGTTAAGTTAAGTTTAGTTTAGTTTCTATTGTTTGGTCTTTTTGCCCGGCCGGCGCTGATCTGAGGTTGATTCTGCGACTTGTTCGCCTCCCTGATGGTTGTGAGTGCGGATCTCACCTTGCCTTGCGAAGCCGGGTCTGCCGCTCAGAGTGGGGAAGCGTGACTGTCCTCCGTCAGGCTCGAAGTCGACTGGACCGTAGCGGAACTCCAACTTCCGCATGTGAGCCAGCCCCCTTTTTTTCTCTCCCTCGCGTGCGCGCGCGTTTGTAAGTGGGAGGGGGTGCCGTTCTGTGTTCTCCGTGCATGCATGGACCTGTCTCGCTCGCTCAGGTGCGCGTGCGCGCGCTCCGAGTTGTTGGAAGTTAGTGGTGAGATCCTCGTGCCATCAGGCGTTCGGAATGCGGTTGTTTCAGCTGATGTCATCCAATAAAAATATAAAAAAAAAACGAAAAAAATACAAATAAAAAAAACGAGCCGCAGCTTGTTTCTCATCGTCACATGTGGGAGTGAAAGTCATATTTGTACATGATGGGAGCCTCATTGTTCAGCTATAACCGCCGAATGACACAATTGTAGCCGGTTGTTTTGCATCTCGTTTTGCTAGCCTCGCTGTTTATGCTAGTCTCCCTCGCACTATATTATAATTTACTGTCTTCTGTTTGTTTTCCCCTTCCATTTGCCTACATCTTTCCAATATCTCCTCAGAATAGAGTAGCGTTGCCAACTTTCATTCAGATAAATAAAGGAGGCCTCCCGCAGTGCTCGGGCCCATGACCATCCCAGGCCAGCGGCTTGCCAGTAGTGGTGAATCATAACTTAAAACAGGGTTTCCAAATAGTATATGCTTCACATAGTTTGAACTGCTTTGTTTCCAGTAGACATTGGAAATAAGATGACAATAACGATCAATGAAGTGCAGGATGGATGGCTTTTACAAAGGAATTAAATAAACAAAGCTGAAAAGAACAAGTAATCCTGATTCATAGCCTACTCTACGCAAGAAAGGCAGCCAGTGCGCAGTTGTTGCGATTTGGTTGCGCAATGGAATTGCCTGCAGCTACATAGATTACGGTTCTGAACGCCAACTCTATGGGAACAAATGTGAGTTAACATGAAAAATAAAATTACGTCCAAGACAACTCAGGAATACGGGACAATCCCCGTCCCGTATCGACTCAAAATGGGACGCACCATTTCATTGTCAAATACGGGACAGTTCTGCATATTAAGGGACGGTTGGCAACTCTAGAACAAAGGTGTGTATTCAAAACTTTAACCCCAAAAACGCTTCAATAAAAGGGTCAAACTGAAGCTTTGCAGTTATATAAGCTTTTAAATAAAGGCTCCCACTACTAACGGCCTTGTCTGTGACAGCGTGTTCAGACTTTCACCACCTGTTCACTTCACTGCAAGATTTATTTCCTCCTTGACGCCTTATCCCGTGCACTTCTCATAAACCATCAAACTTAAACTCCCAGCCACCCTCGCTGGATTAGTGTAAAGCCTGTAATAAAAATCAGAGTGTAAAAAGAGGAGAACGAGGGGAGTAGGAGGAGGTAAAAAATAAATAAAATAACAGTGCTGCTATTTTTGATTGACAGGAAGTTATGTCATGGAAGAAGAAGGCGGGAAAGGAATGCGTGAGGTAAAAGCTGTCTGCGTGATGTGTGATGTTCTCGGAGAGATATTTGGACACGTGAGTGAGAGGGGAGCAGCTTTTGCGTCAGAGGCCTGGTGACATCATCGTTTCGGTCAAATACCTGATGGATGCAAGAGACCAAATTGAAGAAAGGGTAAGTTAAGAAAAGGAAAAGAAGAAGAAGTTCAACACCTTGGACTTAACTCATTGACTCGAAGTTGACACAGAATCCAGCGCCGTGGTGTTGATACGCCCTCTAGTGGCCATCAGTAGAAATGCACGTATGTCGAATTTGTACCGCTTGGAAGAGCCACTTGCACAAGATGTGCCCTCAGGGCCCGTCAGTGGAACAACAATCTTTGCGTCATTCGCGCCTGAATACTGTGTCACTAGGCCTGAGGCGAGGGTTTTTAAAAAGGGTGCGTAGAAGATTATGAAATGCTTTCTTTCTGTTGAGTCTAGTCACATGACAATGTCTTGCCAAAAACACAGTGCAACGTATGTATTTTTTAAAATGAGCACTGTCTATGGCAGCAAAGGCAACAATCTCACTCAAATATGTGTTGTTGTACCTTTAAAAGTCTCATGTTGTCAGCAGACACTTGCAGCGTTACGCTCGGCTTCAGTTTGTCTTGACTGAACAGACAGCTGTGGCTACACATGTAGCTTAACACCACCAGCGTGAATGTGGTGTGAATGAGTAATGGCTCAACGTAAAGCTCCTTTGGGTGCTTTGAAAAGCCCTACTGTATATAAATCCAATCAATTTTTATTAACAGAGGCGGCCGGTGAATTCACGCAGGGATGTCCTGCAACTTTAGCTTCAGTCTCTTGACTGAGTGAGGCTAACGTCCTCCTTTAACGTTGCTCTGACCGGTCATTCCGCATGGCGCCACTGTGGCCCGATGTTTCCTGCAGCCTTTTATTACTGTGGCCATATGATATTACTGAACAAACTTGCGTTGACCTCTCAACGGCTCCTGGTGACTTTTTCTGTTGTTTTTTTTGCTCTCATCCTGCCGCTGCAGCGGTCTGCAGGTTTCTGGCCGCATGTGTGCGCGGCAAGTCAATATATGGGTATCGGCTAATGCGTAGAGCAGCAGCTGAACTCCCCCCTCGTCCCCCACCGCCCACCAACCCTGGCCTCGGCGCAATGCGATGGAGCTGCTGAAGTGTGCTTGTCCTTTTATGTAAAGCTGCGGCGTGCATACCTCAAGATCATTTTTTAACCCAAGTGGGCGAGCAGAGCGCTCAGGAAATCCTGGAATTCCAGTTCAAAGAGCGGTCGGGCCGTGACTCTGTGGGAACGCACAGAGCCGACGTTTGAGCCAACTATGTAATGTGATTGCTGCAATACATTGACTCCGTATAAGAATGACAAAAGGATGGATAATGTGCCGCAGTAGCCCCCCTGCTGTCGCTGCTGGATGTGGACATTTTAGCCGATGCATGCTGCCACAGACTGCGGTCCGGGGCTCACATGCTTCATGGGATTTCTCCTTTTGTGCCCCGGCTTTAAATCCGACTCGGGTGATTTACCAGTGATCATCTCCTCCTTCCCGGTCTGATGCCTCCTGAAAGGGGTGTTATAAAGGGTTGGTTTCACTCAAAATTGAACATTTCACGCTTTTCCTTCCGCGACTCTTAACCGTCTCTGCGTAACAGTTCTGGAGTTCCACAGCAGTCTCCGTGCCGCTCGCGGAAGATGCAGCAGTTCAGATTATTTGGAGGCAGGTTGGTTGCTAACGCCACCTCATGGTCAAAGCAACACAAAACAACAACAGCTGCAACGCATGCAGATCTTGCAAGTGCGGCAAGAAATTACGTAAAATTGAATTTAGCTACTTGCAAGACCCAAGTCCTTTTTTAAAGCTGATTGATTGTTTCTTTTAACTGTTATGAGCATTAGCATTATTAGCAACATCTGACATTGATGTTGAAAGCCATTGCTGCAAGGTTTCACCGACATATTCCCCTTTACATTGAAAATATAATATGCATTTATTTAGGTTAAACTGTGGGAAATACCATCATAATAATGTCTCTAGTGTGTAAAAACAAACTGCAAGAAGCCCCACAATATTCTGTCAGCCTCCAAGAACATGGGAAACAAACAAAAACTTTATTTCCCGCCTAGAAAAGTGCTTGAAGTCATCACAGTGCGTCGTGTCAGCGCAACACAACACATGACGGCACGCCGCTGCACAGTTTCACGTGTAAAGTGCCTCAAAAAAAAAAAAAAAACACTTTGGCATATTATCCAGATTTTTGTTCCAATGCAATCCAATTCTCCGCAATTCCTGATTCTCCTGCCGTATCCACCGTCATCCCAGATGTGACCTGAAAGTCTTAGAAATGATTTGGCTCATCGTATAAAACCATGTCGCTTTAATATGAAAAAATATAGATAACACAGAGGCCGTGAGGGCTTTATCACTCTCGACAAGCCGCAGAAGTAGTGCACAACGGACAAGTGCTGCACAGATCTTTACATCTTAACTCGACACTGTTAACGGTTGAACAACTGAGCAGTTAAATAATTCAAGATGTGCTTTAAATCTTTTTTAAATCTTTAAATATATATTTGTAAAAAAAAAAAAGAAGAAGAAGATTCTTTTCAACACATTCAAACATTCAGTTAATAATAAACATTTAAAAGGAAACGCTGTGACTCCGCTGCTTCACCGTTGACACCGTTGGCAACAATAAAGACAAGTTGACTTTGCAGAGAAACGGCGGAGCAGCAGCAGCAGCAGCAGCAGCAGCAGCAGCAGCAGCAGCAGCAGCAGCAGCAGCAAACCCGGTGACTTCTCCTCTGGTGTGTTTGTGTGATTGTTGTTCCCTCAATAGCCGCGACCCTCCCGGTCCGTCTGGGACTCGGCTCTGTAGCTTGCTTTGTTAGGCACGCACACACGCACACACACACACACACACACACACAAGCGTGCACCTGCACATGAACACAAAGGGCAGAGGACCTGCGACTCCTTCCTCTTTCTCTCTCTCTCTCTCTCTCCCTCTCTGTTGTTGTTGTAACTTGCTGCTTTTCCCTCTTGCCTATTTTTTTTTCCTTCCGTCGCTCACTTTTCCCAAGTTGTCCCTTTAATTCCATCTTTCAGAATTCCCCTTGTTGCGCTCTCCTGCACCGGCAGAGGGATTCCAACAGCATTCAGCAGCTCAGGAGGTGGCAGCAGCAGCGGCAGCCCATCAGTGAGCGTCGCTCTGAGAAGGCAGTCTGCAACAAAAATGTTTTGGTCAATCAGTTTTTTTTATATATCTATCTAAAAAAAAAAAAGAGCGCCTACCTCACATGTTGGTGGCTCTGACTTCCTTTCGCTGCCTTCTGATTGGCCAGTGACTTGTACTCTTTGTCCCGCAGTGTTCCCAGAGAGCAGCTGGACTTGAAGCGGCGGTCCAGAGGATCCAGCTCCACGTCGCTCCACACCTGCTGCAGGGGACAGAGTAGTTAACCCGCTGTTTGACAGCCCTCCTGCAAAAAAAAGAAGAAAAAAAAGAAATCCTATCGTAGTATTTTTTTGCATTATATGGGACCTTGAAAAAAAAAAATATATATATATATATGTATATATATATATATATATATACACAGTTTATTCGCTGACTGCAGTGCAGCTCTGGCCACAGCTGCAGTCGGAGGTGCGCTAACTCACCGTGTCCATGGTGGAGATGGAGGACACTTGCTGAAACTTGGCCTTGGACAGCGACGACTGTCTGCTCAGCATGGACTCCCTGAAGGACGACTCGCTGTGGGACACCGACATGCAGTCCCTCCTGGGCGCTTGCAACAGGAAGTGCAGGCAGGGGACCCTCTCCGCCAGCGTGTCCCTGTTGGGTTGGTGGGCATTGGGGGGGGGGGGGGGGGAGGGTAAAAAACAAATTCATGACATCCAAACCTCTGTCGTTGGTTGGTTGGGTGACCCTGACGGCTCTCACCTGTACTTGGAGTGAATGATGGCGTAGATGAAGGGGTTGTAGATGGCCGAGGCCTTGGCGATGACAGCCGGAACCGTTTTGGAGTAAGGGTTGAGGAGGCTCCCGTACCTGGAAGGTTCAGATTTACACAAGTGAACAACAACAACAAAAAAACTATCACGCAATGATGTTTCGAGGTGGGATGTAACTCCTCAGCTCATTTCATGATTTATTCATGCTGCAGATTACACGCATGGTGGTAGACTCTGTGAAAATATGTACATCTATATACTGACCCGGCCCAGGCGATGAGGGTGACACATGCGTAGGGCGACCAGGAGAGCACGAACACAATGATGACCACAAAGGCGATCTTTGCCAGCTTCCACTCTGTCTTGATGGACTGCTGCTGGAGCAGCGTCGACTTCCTCACCTGGGAGCCCAGCTTCTCCACGTCCCTGCCGGGGAAGGAGGGTTTGGTCAGAAAAAAAAATTCTGTTTGTTTTCTTGTTCTTCTAAATTCCTTCTTCTATTATCGATCGCACCATTCCGATCTCTCGTTTCATCGTTGTTATTCTGAATAGAAGCGTGAGCCCAAGCAAAGTCACCGGTGAGGTCAGAATTGCTGGATATGAGCCAACGAAGAAAAAAAAAAAAAGGGCCGCTAACTTTAAAGGTCCGACATTCTAGTGGAGCAGCCTCGCACGATCAATCATCTCCCTCACCTGCTGGTGTGGCGGATGGCCAGGAACATGCACAGGTAGCAGTAGGAGATGATGCCCAGAGGGATGAAGAACACAAAGCAGCACAGCATCAAAGTGTAACTTTTATTGGCGGGAGTGGATGACATGTAGTCCCACGTGCATGATGTCATCAGGCCCTCTGGGATGTACGAACCTAAGACAAAAAAGAGAGGGGGGGAGGAAAAACCCCACGTTACTAAGATCAGAGGGAAACATTGTATCTGAAGGTTGGAGAAGACTTGAGATAGAAGAAAAGAGGAGATGAAGGGACTCAGACACTGACTCCAGCCCAGGAGCGGCGCCAGGCTCCAGGCCAGCGAGTAGAGCCACACCAGACTGATGTAGATGCAAGTGCGCCTCCTGGAGGTCCACTGGATGGCCCGCAGCGGTTTGGTGATGACGATGTAGCGGTCGACCGAGATGGTGAGCAGGTTGATCATGGAGGCGATTCCAAACAGGGCGCCGCAGAAGGCGTACATCTTACAGCCTGGCAGACGGGGAGGAACAAAAATCCCAGAAAAATTAGCCCTCTGTTTACGGCTTGCTGCTAAAACCAATACTTTAGTGGACTTGAGTGGTGGACACCTGTTTCGCCAAAGATCCAGCCCTTGTACAGGGAGTTGACGAAGAAGATGGGCGACTGCGTGATGGCCATGAGGAAGTCGCTGACCGCCAGGTTCATGATGAAGAAGTTGGGCGGCGTCCGCAGCTTCTTGTTGCTGAAACGAGACGTGTCAGCCGCTCAGGTGTGACATCACAAAGGGGCTGGTTTCTGAAACTGGACGTCACACCTTTGGGTGTGTATCTGTGTGTGTATGTGTGTGTGTGTGTGTGTGTGTGTGTGTGGGGGGGGGGGGTTCATTGCCCTCTATGATGTCACAAAGGGCCATAAGCAGCAGGCTAAATGTGCTGTTTTCTGGAGAATTTTGCAGAATTAATCATGCCGGGCTGCTGGAGTCCAAGAAGAACAATGAAGATGTAAAAAGTGTTACGATATGGGTCCTTTCAATTTTTCATTTGAAAGGCAGCAAATTCAGCAACATCAGCAATTCTCCCAAAAAGTTGATTTGTTTCTGTGTCCACAACATTATTTAAGAAAGACTGGACTCGCACAGAACGCCGCTTGGCTCCATTTCAGCGTAATCTCTGTCAGACGGACAATATTTTTTTCATTTTTTTCCACCGTCACACGCCGGGTTTGATGAGCATCAGAACGACAGAATGTGAGCCAGTTATTTATTCCCACTGCCAGCGACATAATAGTGCAAAATGCTTTTTTTTTTTTTTCTTTTTCTTCATAGTCGTTCCTAGAATGTTTGAATATTACATCGACGTGTATTTGTGTGCTTTGTTTTTAGAGTTTACACGAGTGCAGGCGGAGGTGGGGGTGGTCGGGGGGGCTTGGATTCAGCACTGCGTCATTTATGAGTGTTGTGAGTCACCAGAGGTCAGACGGTAATGCAGAAAACATGTAACGTGGCACTTTGCCGCGTTTGGCGGAGGCCGGCGCAGCAAACAGGCACTGTTCAGGTGGAATATCAAACACCCAGCAGCCACGTGGCCAAACGCTGCATCACCTGTACAGTGACTGCTTTTAGGCTTGGCAGGGGTTTTTTTTCTTCTTTTTTTTAAGGTTAAGATGTCAGTGGTCCTGGTTTAAAACACACAGGATCAGCTGAATCTGACTGATACACAAGCCGCACCTGGACGGGGAGCAGGTTTCTATTTATAACATATCTTGTTTTCAGTCAGTCATTCTTCAAAACACCCTTTGTTGTACAATAAATACGCTAAATATTTGGCCTCCTCCCCTCCGTCACAACTGGCTTTTCACCAAAAACATATTTTTGGCTCACAGCCGCTGTTTGAAATTGTAGCAGAAACATTTATTATATATATATATATATATATATATATATATATATATATATATATATATATATATATATATATATATATTGTTGTTTTTTTTTCAGCCTGAACGCAGCAGATGGGAAAACGAGAGAGACTTTGGAGATCTTTACTCGCTCACATGCATGAGTCGATGGGCGTTACCTTAAAAAAAAAGTAAGCCGCGGTGAACTGCGACACGGGCATTAACGCACTCCCAACTGCAAATGAAGGGAGCGCCTGAGCGGATTATTGAACGCCTGCATCGATTTATCCGGCAGGCTCAGAAAATCGCTGCGCCGCTTCCTGGTATTGAATGCCTGCAGGCGGCAGTGAACGCCTCTCTGCCTGCGCTGGTGGCAGCACCGCTTCCTAATGGCACAGCGACCCGGTTCCTCCCCCCACTGCAACCCGGCACCCTGGGTGTGTGGAACCTCTCCCCTTGTGTGCTGTTTCACCTCAGACAGCGGCTGAGTGTGATTAAGGTCAGCCAGGTTGGGGGGCCCGGGGTGAAGGAAACAATGCCGCCTGGTCACCGCGAGGCCCTTAGCGGAAGCTAACACCCACCGCTAGCTGGAACACGTCAGCCGGTCTCATGACTGGTGAGCAACCTTTTATTTTTACAGTTTTTTTTTTTTCATGTTTGTCTTTTTAAAACAACATTCCACTCACCAGAAGAAGGCGTACATCACCAGGGCGTTGCCGGCCACGCCCACCGTTCCGATGACCAGGATGAAGAAGGCCACTGTATAGTGGACGTGGTCCTGGACGTCGATCGGCCGGTAGAAGCCGCGATCGCCGTCCATTTCTGGGCACACAGCACAGCACAAACACACACAAACACACACACACACACACACACACACACACACACACACACACACAGCACTTTTCTTAGAAGTTGTGCCACTTTCAGCCTTCTCATAAAATCCCTGCCAACAATAGAGCTTTTCATCCTGCATCATGTGAACAAATGCATCTGTTTGAAAAATGCCACAACTTACTATCTCTGCGTTTCGAACTTTCTAACTGCCCAGCACACGAGCTCCACTGCCGCTCAGTTCTGCGATAGTAAATGAAACTTAAAGTTTTTTTTTTTTTTCTACCAATAATCAGAAAAGTCAGTCTTGGACCTCTGCCGTTTGCTGCAATTACAGGAAAACACTGACTATTTCAGCCCTCTATGATGTCACAAAGGGTACTGATACCTTTCCCAGGTTGAAGTGACCGCACCCCCAGCCGGGGGGTGTTAGGTGTCGCCCTGTGAAACACAAACTCCAAACACGTGGAGGGTCCTTCAGAGCCTCAGTTTTAGCAGGAAGGCTGTGAACACAGGGCTAAACATGGCGTCTCCTGTAACTGAATGGTATTGTTTCTTGTTTTCCAGGAATCAAAATAAAGATCTCAAAAATGGGAGTACCATAAGACCCCCCACACTCCCCTTTTTTAAATGGATTTGAACACCCCAGTTACTGTGGGCGGAGCTGCTATTTTATTTAGTCATCATTCCTTCATGCCAATACTTGCCGTGGTTTGGCTTGGAGTGGGACATTTGTGTGTGTTGGTCTCTTTGTCATAGCCTGGAGATGATTGGCCTATTTTTTTTTTAAAGCATGCACAGCAGTTACACCATAATGTTATAATGTACTATTTGTTGTGCTGTGCAGGAGAGCCGCTGAAGGATTTTCCGGAGTGGACGGTCGAGTCTTTTTTTCTTTCCTCAGCGATCGCATACCTCTGTGTAAGCAGCCGTGCTTTATTGATTTCTGCTTTGAAAAGCATTGAGAATTGTCAGTCTGGTGAAATTAGCTTTGGCGTTCGGGGACCGAATGAATGAGCGCAAGTCTGTCGAGGATGTCGGCTCGTCAGGGTCGAGGCCACGCCGTCCGGAAGACGTGGACGCAATTTAAAGGCGACACTTTGCAGTGACGTTCCGACCTTGGAGTGACGTTTGATGTTGCTGAACCGTTTGCCCCAATTCACTGACCTCTTACATCGACTCTGCGATTGAAACAGCGCTCCCTACTGGCCTTGTGTGCAGGACTACGTCGCATTGGTCGCCAGCCCGGCAAAAATTGTGTCAAGGCCAGGAGTGCTTCTATCGTCGTAACAAGTCCACGAACCAATAGCACGTCTTCTTTCTGTTGTTGTTTGGGATGTGTTTTTTTGATGCTGTTAGACAGCTATGAATCTGAATGAATCCAAAAGTTGGAGTGACTTCAGAGGGTTTATGGTGGCCAGTTACCCTTTTAATGACAAATAAATCAAGTAAACTGCTAGCCCAACGCTAATCCTGATCAGGGAGAGTAATGAAGCCACCACAAGATCTTCCAGAATCATTGGATTGCTTTTGTATTTTTTAACCCGACTTTCTAACCCAAACATTCTTCACTTCACACAACAATTTACTTGTAAAAAGCAAAAGCAGGGGTCACGACAAGGGCGTATTATAAACTGCCGCCACATGTTTTTAATCTGCTAATTGCAATGCTAGAAATGATTGTGAAGTAAATAAGGCGATTAAAAATGGGCTATTTTTATAATGAAAATGGCTACGACGGAGCGCCGAGCAGTAATGGATCTAAATTACAACACAACGCATCACAACTGCAGCCACTGTGTGGCGAACGGCTGGAGATTTTTTTATTTTTTGAAAAACACAATCATTTTTTGTATTTTTTTAATGTGTCCGCAACACCTGAAAGTCATCGCGTGTTGCAGCCCAGCTGCGAGTCGATGCAGCGGCGTTTTCTTCCGCGCCGTGTCAAAAGTGAACACACAGCCGTGCACATCTACTTTACAGCACGCTGGGCGAAGCACACAGGGGCCGGCGGACACGCCGAGCCCTCGCTGTGCTCACTGAAGCCTCGTGCGTCAGAGGAATCTCGCTCGATCGTCTCCCGCTTCCTCTGTTTAGGGCGCGAGGAGGGCCTCGTCTCATGCGAGGGGAGGCTCGAGTCCACATGCGAGATTAGCGGAGCCGCCGCTTCTACTCCATCACTTGGCTGACAGTTTGTGTCGACTTGACGCTGATTCACGCAGACGGCAAAATGTATCGCTGACCTTCCCGCCTGTTGGATGGATGGATAGAGTGGAATGGAATCATGCGGCGTGTAAAAGGGAACCTTATTTCCCCTTTGGGTTGCAATTCATTTTTTATTAAAGGCCCAGTGTGTCACTTTCAGTGGCCTCTAGTGGTGGGAAAGAACATTGCAGGCAAATGAACACCTGTTAGTTTCTCGCGTGCAATGTTCACGCTTGAGCTCTAGAGACCCTCTGTTGTTATGCAACCTGTGCAGCTGAGAAAAGATATTAAAGGCCGATACCGCAAGATTTAGAGCCATCTAGTGGTGAGCAAGAAAACTAACATTAGTATTCCTCGGATTAAGTATTCCATGATCCCTATTTTCTTGCACCAACTGTAAAAATTGCAGAGCAGGTCCACAATCCAGGCTAAACATAAACATAAACATAAACATAAACATAAACATAAACAGGATGCAAGGTAGTGAGTTTATCACATTAAAAGATATGTAACTGGGCCTTTCGGTCAAAATCTGTGCTGCAGTTTAACATAAAATGTAAAGCAAAGAGAAAAGCGCCCCCTCGATCGACTCTTATTCACAGATCACTGACAGCAGTCGCCGATTAATTGGAATTTAAATCCAGATTAAGTCAGATTATTCAGTCTGCAAACGGGGGAAAAAACAGAGGTTGTATTCCGGGAAGAGAAAGAACGGCCAAGCGGTGAAAAACTCCTTCTGACAACCAGCGACAGAGGACTCTCATCTCTCTGCCGCCACTGACGTGCTAATAAACACCTCACTGTGCATTTAACACCACAGGCTAGACTTCTCCACAGTCTGTCAAGTGTTGATTAGGGAGGACAAGGGGGATAAAACACGCTCGAAGAGCAAACTCTGCATCACAATGTTCAACAGGAAGAATTGCTTTTTTTGGGGGGGGGGGGTTAAAACACAATGTCAACTTGTTTTCTGTGTTTGCACAGCTTGAAAAGAACAAAACCTGCTATTTTGAATAAAGTAAATGGCTTAAAGTGACAGAAGAAAAAGATTTAAGAAGCAGTTCCCCTTAAATCCAAACCACACGATGCTTCTAAAACTTCTCCAAACCCTTTTTTCAGTTTTGTCATATTTCCATTCTTTCATACATACCTTATCAAACGCCTGAAGCTCCACCGAGCTGCTCGTCAATTTGTTGTAGATGATAACAAGGATCATAAAAAAGAAAGGATCTGTGCAGGATGAAGAGCTGCCGGTGAACGTAATGAGATTTTTAAAATAAAATAGAGGAAGAAGAGGGCAAAAAAATGAAGGAAAAAAAATCCACTCAGTTGAAGGTTCTAAATCCCCAAGTCGGACGGCGCCTCTCTCATGCGGTGCGGCGCAGCGACGCTCAGCTGCTGCTTCCTGCACTTGAGAAAATGTGAGAATGCAGACGGACAGAGTGGAAAAAAGCAACAGCAGCAGCAGCGGCAGCAGCAGCACAGAGACCCATCCCCCTGCTGGCTGCCCATCACACACAGCTCTCATATGGCAAAACGCATCGATCAGGCCTGTGTGGTGTGGTGTGTGTGTGTGTGTGGTGTGTGTATGTGCGTGAGTGTGAGCGTCAGGATGTGCGCGCGTCACTGTTTGCTTGTGTGGGAGAAGGTGATCTTGGAATAAAAACATTTAGTGGAAAAAAGCCACAGTTAATTCTAAACACAAGAAAAAAATATTGGTGGAACAAACAAGCAAATAAACAAACAAACAAACAAATGTTTGTGCACCACTGCCAGTCGCGTTATTAATGTGCACAGCCTGTTGTGCTGTTCCTGGAGAACATCAGATGCCAGGATGGATGGATGACATGACAGGTTTTTTATTTTTATTTTTTTTATTTTTGTTGTATACAAAGCACTCGCTGCTTTGAGAATTCTGCAGTGGCATCTTAAAAACAAAACAAAACAAAACAAACAAAGAAAAAAACACCCCAAACCTTTTAAAAGGCGTCCGACTTGTTCTCTCTTGCTCTCTCTCTCTCTCTTTCTCTCTCTCTCTCTCTCTCTCTCTCTCTCTCTCTCTCTCTCTCACACACACACACACACACACGAGTGCACGCACGGGGGATAGAGCACTCAGATAAAAGCCTACCGATGTTTATCACGTCATGCGCAAGTGAGCAAATCGCTGCTGCGTTTTTCCTGTTGCCCTTAATATTTCCTCTGGTGCGCGTGTGCCTGCCTGCATGTGTGTGTGTGTGTTGTGTGTGTGTGTGTGTGTGTGTGTGTGTGTGTGTGTGTGTGTGTGTGTGTGTGGTTGGAGCTGGAGAAGATTCAGCCTGGACATCAGCTCACAGGAGGCGAATGAGTTTTTACACTTCTGGGTCAGCGCTCTTTGGGGGGAAACAGAGCCGTCGCCGAGCACTCGTCCTCCACCGGTGGACAAATGTGCTCACTTCCCTTCCGATTCCTGTCGTCGCTAAACCTGCTGCTCCTCCTCCTCCTCCTCCTCCTCCTCTCCATCATCCTGTCTCTCTCTCTCAACTCCTTCACCCCAAATCCAATTTAGAATGAATACAGTGTTGGTGAACTGCATCAAATAACCGCTCGTCGATGCGGCTGAAGGTAGGAATTGATCCGGAGCTTCCGAAACACGATTACTGGCTGGAGTGAAACCTTCGACGGGTGGGGGGAGGGGAGGGAGGTGGGGGAGGTGGGGTTGGGCGGGGGTGGGGGGTGAGGACGTCCTCAGCCGCAGTCAAGGGTGAAGCCATGAGGCATCATGATGTGTCATGGAATGTCGTGGCCCAACTCCTCGGAACGTGTTTTGCCACTTTAGAGTCTTTCAAAGGGCACATGAGAAAATGTTGGTTTATATATACATAGAAATATGTATATGTCCATAAATATATACAGTATATGTATGTATGTGTCAAATGCTGCAGCCGATTATAAATGATCCAAAGAGAAAAACATCGAAGAGCAGAAAATAGCAGATTTAGCCATTTGTTTGACCCAACTGCAAGAAAAAAGCTGCAAAAGATAGAGCCGAATCACTTCCCCCTGTGACATCACAAAGGGGGCGTTTCCATATGTTTCAGTACACACTCTATGAAAAGAGGAGATGGATGTTCAAAATCCTGGATGAGTCGCAGGAGCCGAGCAACACGGATGCCACTTGTTCTATGGGATGTTTTTATCTCCTAGTTTATTAATGTTTATTTACTTCTTTATCTGGGTCAAACTACCAGCTGATCCACGGCGGAGCATCACGGGTACTGGGGTCCACTGTGTCGTCTTTGTTCCGGACACAAAGAGATCTTTCAGCAATGGTGCGTCCTGCAGAGTATGAGTATGTATTTTTTTTTTTTTTTTACATGAATGGTTCATTCCCAGTGATTGTAGACATCAGGATAACCAGGTTGAATTCCAAGATTGTTTGGTCACAAGGCAGAGCTTTCATTTTACGTCTCTCGCTTTCTTCCGTCCTCCTGCTGGTGGTTTCGGGTGAGAGACGAGAGGACTGCTTGGCTTGGACTTGGGCCTGCGTGCGCCCGAGGTAACCCCGCCGCAACAATCAAACATCCAATTACTGTCAGGCCAGTCTGTCACCTCGGCGGCTCCAGCTGAGGTGCGAAGGGGGCGACGGAAGAAAAAATAAACGCATGCCACAAAATGTGTTTTGGGCGGGGAAGAAGGAGCCCTGGGAGGGGTGAGGGGGTAAGTGGGGGGTGACGGGGGGCGACGGGGGGTGACGGGGGGCGGGATGCCGCTGAGTCCTCGTGTGAAAATGGAGAAAATCGTTACAGACGGGAACCAGGCTGGAGAGCCTTCTGAGGTAAAAGTTCACATCAGGGGTGCGCCGATAGATTGGAGGATGAGGGCCACAAGAAGAGAAAAAAATATTACTGGAAGGAAGTTTTTATTTAATTTTTTTTATTTTGAGTTTTAAGTTGAAATTCCCTGCATACAGTCAAAATTTTGTGAAAAAAGTCGACGTTTAAAAAGATGGATTTCGTGAATAAAGTCGACGCAAATAAAGTGGAAATTTTGTGAATAAAGTTGACGCAAATAAAGTGGAAATTTTGTGAATAAAGTGGATGGTGGATTAACCCATTTACCCACTGTTAACAGTAAACTGCCGAACAGGTGTTCTTTCGACTTTATTCACAACATTTTGACGAACTTCACGTTGACATGAATTGCAAAATTTCGATTTTATTCATGAAATTTCATCTTTTTTGCGTCAATCTTAATGTCAAAATTTCGCCTTTAATCTCGAAACTTAAAAAAAAAAAAATTCTATCCTAAATTTTTTCTCTTCTTGTGACCCTAATCCTCTTCCGTACTTAGATGCATCGCAATCCGACACGTGACGACTTTATTTGAATTCATTAATGTTCAAAAGTTACAATTTTCAGCCTCATCATGGATGTATCATGAGAACTGGTCACTGCTTCGTACTTCCAATATGGTGACAATTATCTTTTCCAGTGGCCACTCGAGGCACTGCAGCCAAAAAATCATTTTCCCACAGGTCTCAACACAGGTCACCTCGAACCTTGAACGCGGTTGAAAACAAAACTTACTACTGCATATTTTGAAGTGTTTATTCCTTCGTTCTTGCAGAGCACGACAAATAATTTACGGCAACCTCCCTTTTTCCCTTTGCAAAAGAAAACATTGACGCACAATTCACTTTATTTTTCTGAGACTATTGTTTTTTTCTTCCTCAACATTTGGCAGTTACATGGGCGGGGACGATGCTGACTGACTGACGATGCATGACATGTCCTAGCTTGTTTCCTTGGCGAGGCCTGGCCCGCCCGAGGCCCCTCCCCCATCGCTTGACCCCGAGCTTGGGTGACGGATGCCTGACACGCTAACGGCCAGTCACCTTCACGCCGTGTGACCGTTAATTTTGACGCCACCTTTATATTGATTACATTCAGATGTTGGGTAAGCCTGCGTGTGCACCCGCGGCAGCAGCAGCAGCAGCAGCAGCAGCAACGGGGTGGATACAGACAGACGACCAGATCCGACCTGTAATTATGTGAAACGTTTTATCTAATGGCCGGCAGGATCAGCCGCTCATTTATGTTAAGGGCCTCCGACATGGCAGGCTGTATGGATTAGTCAAGATTTAGTTACAGCAAGCGGCAGGGACGGCGGATTATCAATAAAGCTCTGCCAGAGCGTTGCTCAGTTATCGATGAATCGGAGCCATCGGTGCTCCGCTGTGGTTCCAGCGCATCGCATCACATGACTCAGAAAGGGGGCCTCTAAGAGTTTTAACAGAGTCTCCAGGCAAAAGAGTCGATTGAGTCTACTGATGACCGCAGGAATGCATCATGGGGATTCACAACCCCTACAAGCCAATCAGGTCCCATATGATGCAGATTTCCCTTCAGCAGAGTTTTTTTTTTAATCATTATCAGCAAACTGTGTCTCCAGCATGTCTGGGAACCCGCCAGGGCTGAGATAAGTCAGAAAATCAGCATCCTAAAAACACACAGTTCTAGAAATGGGACCTCTGTGACATCACAATGGGCACCGTTAACTCTCCAGGTTGGCAAACGCAGTCCCTGTTAGGCGTTGGCTCCGATCATCTGTGACCACCTTGTTTTTGTACCCTCTCAAATTTGTGGAAGGTCCAAAAGGTTTAGCTGGAGACACACAGGGCTAACTACGTAAATGTACGTAATACAAATATTGCTTCCAGGGAACCGAGAGAGCATAGTGGAAGAAAGCTGTTGTGGAAGTTGACAGTTGAAAGTTGCGATCACAGAGCGAGATGATTCTAGCTCAGATTTTCATTTTTTAATCTAAAACACTTTTGCAGCTTGTGCAGTTTTTCTAATGTAGCTGTGGTGGAAGTACACCAGCACTGCGATACACCTTGCTGCTTCCCGTCCATGATGTATTCGCTGCGTATCCTCTTCCTCTTCCTGTTCCCCATTGCAGTGTTATTGTTTTTTCAATTTAGGTTTTTCTTCACCGCCGTGTTCTTGGCACACTGTCAAGTTCTGCCTCAAAGCTTCTGAGTGCTTCGACTATAAACTATTTAGAAAAAGAAAAAAAATCCTTTTTCTCTGTCTTTGTGTGTTTTTTTTAAATTTCAGTTAGGCTTCCCAGAAACATCAAATAGTACAAAACGTTGTTTATGCAATTCGATTGCCACAATTCAATTGCGACCACCAGAGGGCAACACAATCAAGCTGCCGGTCCAGTGGCCGCCGGCGAATCCGAACCTTCCATCCGCAGGAGCAGAGACATGCTTTGAATGTTTTGATCTTGTGCTTCAAACATGGACGGCGAAAAACATATGCGAGTGATTTGATTTGAAGGACAATTCGAAGCACAGCGTTGTAAGCATCTGGCTATAGACGGAAAACTAAATGTTCTGTTTCCCACATACATATAACGTATTTTTGATGAATGATTTAACTGAAATTTAAATATTCAGAAAGAATATTTAGTAGGCGTACTAATATCATTTCACACGATGGACAAGTCCAGTCGCTTCTTTCCTCAACTCAGTTCCCCAACAGCGAACAGAGTAAAATAGCGTTGTGTGGAACTTTACTGCCCCCTGGTGGAATTAAACTCAAAGCACGCCCACCCCACCCCACCCCCCTGCAGACGCTGAGCGCACGCCGGCGGAGCAGCAGCAGCAGCAGCAGATGTAGGTGGTCCGAGGTGGGCCTCTCCTGTTGTAAATAGCGCTCTGACACGTGTGTGACCACTCCAGTGTTGGCGACCTCTGACCCCTGAAAGTTTAGCTTTCCCACCTGGCGAGGCGGTGGACTGTTCTTGATCTCGCGGCACCTTGAGACAGACTGGCACGCGGCTCTCACACTCAGTCATCCTGTGAGAGGAATAAAACCTCACACTTGACGTCCGTCTGAGGGCACGGATTCTTTCTTGGTGTGACTTTAACGTCACTTTCACGTTCTACCGGAGATGTTGTTTTTAAATGCTTCATTTTAGCAATGGATCAGCCAACACGGGCACTTAACAAACTGAGGCGAGGCGCAAACACGGATCTCCAGTTGAATCTGGTCAGCTGATGTTGCGGCGTTTAACCCGGAAGACGTGCAAGTTTTTCTTTATTTTTCTCTGTGTTTTTTCTTCCTCGGTGCAAGTGAAGGCCTGCCTGGCCTGCCGCTGCCTGGCCTGCCGCTGCCTGGCCTGCCCACCAGCGCCGTCAGACAGTAAAACTGCATCTGTCCACTGTTTATTTTGGGCTTAAGCACATCTGGGCCGCGTTTTGACTGAGGCACTCGGCCCTTGGATCCTCACGCAGGACTCGTCCTCTCCTCCTCTTCCTCCTCCTCTTCCACTAGCGGGCCGTAAAAAAGAAAAAAGAGAAGAAGCAACGCTTCTCCTTTTACGACACGCAATTCAGCAAATCACCAGTGCGGAGTAACAAAAAGCTAACGATGTAACAAAACACAAAACAAAACAATGTCAGCAACGCAACAAAAACTACCTTAAATCACAAACAGCCAACAACTTCTCAACTGGGTGTGTGTGTGTGTGTGTGTGTGTGTGTGTGTGTGTGTGTGTGTGTGTGTGTGTGTGTGTGTGTGTGTGTGTGTGTGTGTAAGCTTGAAGGAAGTCGGAGTAATTTGTCGGACGTCTAGGAGAAAAACTGCAACAAAATCTCATCATCCAGGTATCGGCCCGATACCAACATTCCACTTGGTATCGATAATATCAATGTTGCGATCAATACGCCCGGCCCCTTCTTACAATCAAAAGTGCCTCATTCAGGACGGGAATTTTTTTCTTCTTCTTATTGAACAGACAGCGGCGGTGGCAGCGGCAGCAGTGGTGGTGGTGGTGGTGGTGTGTGGGGGGGGGGGGGACAAAGAGCGCCGAGCAGTACCAGGTGTGGTATTGAGCTCTGGCCTCCTCAGGTGAATCCTTTCAAGATCAACAGGACGGAGGAGATAATGTGGCTGTTGATTCACTTCATCATCGGGCCGTGTTGCCCCGTCAGAAGCCTCTCTCTCTCTCTCTCTCTCCCTCATTCTCTCTCTCTCTCTCTCTCTCTGCTCTATTCACTCTCACTCTCACTCACAAGAGATGAAAAAAAAATAGAAGAAAAACCCCACCGCCAGCGGGGCCGTCGTGCAGCGGCCTTTGATCAGCGCCATATTTCACTTTAGCAGCGTTTTAAAAAAAAAAGGGGGGGGGGGGGGCAGGGCACAGACCCAGAGGCAACAATAGGACCAAGAGAAAGGCGGCTCGCTCGCCCGCTCTCTCTCTCTCTCTCTCTCTCTCTCTCTCTCTCTCTCCCTCTCTCAACGACTCCCCTCCCTTTTCATCCGCTCGTCCACTCGCGGCGGAGGGGGAACAATGCAGCAGGCGTGCAGGCCGACAGGGCGGCGGCCTCCTGACAGCGGCCGTAACATGATGACACACCAAAGGCAGGCAGGGGGGTGAGGAACCCCCCCCGGGGGGGACATGTGTCACAGACTCGTAGCGGCCGTTTCTGCCGCTCGAACCATGGCTGTATTATAAGAACTGCATACCGGAATGGCAATATGGCAGCTAGCCGGTTTTTCCCAGTGGCCACTCGAGGTACTTCAGCAACAAAAAAAAATCCCATGGGCCCAAAAAGCATTTTCCCCATAGACCGCAACACTAAAATAAACGGCTTTAAGACCTTTTAGGACGGCTGTGACCTGATAGCAAATCTTTCTATTGTAGATTTTTCACTTATCGTCTTTTAGTCGTTTAAAAAAATGATAAAGGCCAGAAAATCACCAGAAAAGAGTTTATTATAGTGTTATAGTGTCTCATCTCGTTCTGATTGGCTGCGTCCTGACGTGTCTGAAAGTGACGCCTCCAGAATGGTTCTGATTGGCCAAATAGATCACCTAAGTTACAGAGGCATGAGGGGAAGTGACGCTACTCCACATGCTGTATGGACCCATTAATGCGGAAGTCCAAAGCTTTTTTGGTGTATGCGCTGGGTGAGCAACTACACTGAAATGAATGGGGGCCGCCATCTTGGACTCTGGGGGGTGGGGGGGGCTGGCTCGAACCCCCTATGGCCACGGCTGCCGTGAGGCCCCTCCCAATCCCCCCACCTGCTGCTGCTGCCCTCCTCCCCCGCCTCCTCCTCTCAGACGTTCCTCCCTTTGTCACGTAGCGCCGATCGCGTTTCACTTTTGACACCTCTCCGTTTTAGCGGCGACAGGTACCCGGGTTCCTCTGTTCACCGCAAAAGAAACGAGTTGGAAACGTGATAGCCGCCTCTTTTCGCAGAAGCGCTGCCCCCTATGACCCTCTCCCTCCCTCCGCCGTTCCTCAAACTGTAATTTTTTTGTTTTCGAAAAAAAAAGGAGAAGAGCTGGAAAACAGCTCTTTAGGAAACGCCTGAGTGTGTTGATCCTCGCGAAAAGTTGGATCATTGACCTTCGGGGGCCGGACGGACCATAATTCATGGCAAACGGTGCAGAACGTGACGACTGCTGGGACCGAGTTGTTGTTACTGCAAAGTCTGACTTTCTGCACCCAGTGTCTCCCTGTTATTTTGTAGCTCTTGTAGTTAATATTCTAGTTTTAATCTGCGCCTCGAAGGAAAAAAAACCATCATGCGACAACAAGAGGTCCATATTGTCGGATCTTTATGTTCATCGCAGACTTTACTTGAGTACCCGCGCAACAAATTATCCCCAGCGTAATTACGCGCTCTTCAAAACTAATTAGCCCTCTGTTTACAGCCTGCTGCGAAAACTGAAACCTTCCAGGCAGGTTTGGAAAACAAGCTGGTCTCAGACGGCGGAGCTCACACCTGGCTGCAGGTGTGGCCTCTAACCTCTAACCTGGTAGAGGTTTTGGAGGCCCTTTGTGACATCACACAGGGCTGATTTCTAGAATTATATATATATAAAATATTTATTTATTTATATGTATTTACAGGCAATCTATGATTCCAATTTAACATCTCCAGGATCTCCATCAGCACGAACATCTATCAACACTCTGGATGCTCTTATATCTGTCAGTCACATCCCTTCATTCCTCCCTCCATCCCTTCATCCATCCCTCCGTCCGTCCCTCCGTCCGTCCAGAGTCTCCTCAGCTGTCCCGGCGCGTCAAGCGGCTGATTCTACACACAAACTTGTTGCGTGCCAATTGTTGGTAACACGATCCCGACTCAGCATCCTAACCTGCGGCCGGATCGTCTGACACAGGTCACAAAGACAGCTGGAGTGTTTTTGTTTTTTTTTCCTCGTCACTCGCTCGCTCGCTCGCCCGCACCGATAAAGTGTCTCGGAATGGGAGCGATGTGCGACACCGGTGGCCAGATTATCTTGTTACTGCGGCGACAAAGTTCACGTCTTCAGTTCAGGCGGGAGATTTATCCAGGAATTCTGCTCCGATGCTTCAAACCCTTCCAGCGCGGCTTGGACGCATTTACTGCCCCCAAAGCTCAGAGCCGAGTCACCGTTTGACACCTGAACCTTGATCTGTGAACCCGAAGCCCCCCCCACTCCCCCCCCCGCCTCCCCACTGATACCTGCGCCGGTCGTGTCAAACTCACAAAACAAAGTGGTGGGCGGCGGTTTTGCCTTGGCCCTGAATAACTGGCTGCCGTCTTGTGTACACAAGGCCGTCCTTCACATTACAAATTAACCCAGGCTCAATTTTCTGATAATGGCGATAAAAGGCCTTTGATAATCCCATCATTCTCTCCTTTCCGTTTTTTATGGCCCGTAGCGGAAGCTCGCGGTCTAAAGTGCCGCTTGTAGCTGTTAGACGGCGGCGCCACCTCGCTGAAGTTCTTTTCTTCTGAGGGAAGTCCCTCACAAAGCCCTCAGTGACGTCAGAAAGAGCCTCCGGATAACCCACTGACACGGGCGGAGGGCTCGCTCGAGCCAGCCAGCGCGCTAAACGACCGGCTTATGTAGCGGCTATCGCTAATTATTCTGACCTTGGGACCAATTTGACGCGGCAATTCAACTTTCCCACAGCCTCTCCTCCCCGTGAGCGCTGATTAGATTACCTCCAGTTCCTTTCCTGTCCCGCTGAGCTCCCTACTACAAAAAAAAAAAGCGCCTGTTGCCCCAGAAACAAAGTTCAAGGTCACCGCCACCGCCACCACCGTCCGCCAATGTGGTGGCGGCGGCGGCGGTTTCGCTTCACGACAGCAGTGACCGACTGCCGGGGCTCCGCCACGCTCTGCAGCCGTCACGTAATTCAATAGCGGTGACATATGGAACTCGCGGGATGACGGCTACATCCTGTTTTAGCGTAATCATGAGTCACATTTGTCCTGGGCCGGGGGAAAAAAAACCTCGGCCTCGCTCTCTCTCGCTCTCTCGCTCTCTCTCTCTGCCAGCCGTCCACATCTGTCCCTAATGGATTCGCAGTGCCTGGCACGGCCGGGAGTTTACACGTGAAAAAGGCGGGTGGCCCCCCAGTTAAAACGTGAACTTGTAACCTCGACGGCGTAAAGGAACCGCCGAGCGAACTCGGAGAGGTCCGGCGAGTCGCGGCAGCAGCAACAGCAGCAGCAGCGCCGGGTTATGAGCATCTCTAGCTCAGTGCGAGTGTTGCCAGAGTTACTGCGATGGGTTTTTCCCCCTTTTCTGCACCGCAGGGCTCCTTGTAAAAGTTTCTACACTGCACATAGAACACACAAGCATGGCTATAGTTGGACCTTCGGTGTTGTTGAAATCATAAAAAGCCTAACCGAGATGAGATAAGATGAGCAACTATGGAAATTATGAATTGAAATAAATTTATTGAAATACATTTTTAGCGTCACTGTTTTATATTAAACAGGACGTTAAACAGAGAGAAGGGGGAAAAGAAAATGCAAACGTGACTTCATTTTCTGCAGTTAAAAAATGTGTTTTTTGGGGAATGTATCAAAACATTGTGACCATGCAGTCATTCCGCAAAAATCAAGCCTCCACTCTTTATATCTATATTTTGTTTGCTTGTTTTCTGGTGCTAAATCACGACGCAAAACACAATACTTAAATAATAATAATTTTGTTAACAAAAAAAATGAAATAATAAAAAAAAACCAATCAAACCTTAATGTAACAATTATTTCATTTAATTTCTGTCATAAATGTATGCTTTGCTGGACATTACAAATGTTTGAAAGAGGGTGTCAATAAGGAGCTCTAAGCTGGAAGAGGTATCAGTTCCCTTTAATGACATAAAAAAAAAAAGTTTTTTTTTTTTTAATTTAAATTAAGCTAATAGTAACTCAGAAATTGTAAAGAACAACAACCGAAGGAACTCATGGACTTTCTTTCTCATTGCTGGATGCAGATGTGGAAACAACAACAAAGTGAATCTTGCATGACAGCGGCTCTATAAAGTTCAGTTCCCAGGGCTGGCATGCAGCGGGACGTTCTTACGTTACTTTCTGCAACATATTTGCAGCAGCGGATTAAATGTGAACTTGGCGAGTGCGACCGCTCCGACACCGGATGGCAACAGCAAAACGGAGCCGCTCTGATCCCGACACATACCAGGCCGGATTAGAACGGAGGACCGGAGCGGAAACAGGATCCGCCCCCTCTGCCTGCCATCGAGCTGCTAACCGCCGCCGCCGCCGGCGGCTGCAACCACCGCCTTCCCACAAACGCATCCCCGACGCTTCTTCCCTCTCCGAATTAGCCCGACCTTGTTTTGCAAGACGCTCGGGGGCGAGTCGACTTGAAGGCCAGGGGTCGCCGTCAAAATAGCAGCGTTTGAATCTGTAAACCGAGCCAGATACATAAAACAAACGGACAACGAGCGGCGCAGCGTGGGAGCCTCTCGTCTTCGCCCCCGGCTGTTTGTTTAGTAACACGGCCGGAGGAGGCGGCGGCGGAAGCCCTTTGAGTGGCGAAATCTGTAAATCCGGGCGCAGGGTTCCGGCGCTGGTTGCAGGCGGCGGCGGCGGCGGTGAGAATCCCACACGTCTCCGATATGGGGGCGGCGGCGGCGCCGACAGCTGCCGAGGGTCAAAGGTCAAAGTCACCGCAGGTAGAAGGAGGCAACTGTCTCAGACCGCGGAGATGCCGTCGCATACTACACACTGGAGACAAACGGCTAAAAATCCGGCGGAAGCTGAGACGAGGTCTTGGTTTTAGGATGCGACTTCATGGTCAGCAAACAAATTGATAGCGACTACGAGTGAAGGGACTGAAATTCTTTGAATTGTAGCGGAAATCTAAGACTGCGGCACTGTCAGAGGTTCTGTTTCAAAGAATTCTTCGCAAAAAAGAAAAAATATTAAAGCCCCGCTGTGCAAGCCATCTAGTGGCAAGAAAGTATATTGCAAACAATGTGCACGGTGGTCCCAGTTTTTCCGCATAAAACGATGAACGTATAACATTGTATTCTTTTTATATAACAAATTTCTCCTAAAGAGAGAGAGCTCTTACACACTGGGGCCTTTAAACCGCTGTGTCATCGTGCTTACGCCGCACAAACTTTTCCACAGCAATAAAGAAGAAGGACCTTGAGATCTCGGTTCCTCGGCTTCATGGAGTCACCGGTCACCGTGGGAGAGAGAGAGCGAGAGTGAGAGAGAGCGAGAGTGAGAGAGAGCGAGAGGGAGAGAGAGAGAGAGAGAGAGAGAGAGAGAGAGAGAGAGAGAGAGAGAGCTTACCCGGCCCGTCTTTGCCCAGGAGGTGATAATTCACCCTTGGCCAATAACAAGCTGCTCACACGGCGTGCATGTGCTGTTGCGACACGCAGCGCCGAGCCTTAAAGAGAGAGAATCCGCGTGGCGGCACCGAGGTGAGCGGAGCAGAGCGGGCCGAAGTTCGCAGGGCAGCGCGTCGCGTTGCATCGCACCGCGACGCAGGCGGGTATAAAAGGACGCGTGCATCTTTAAACGGCTCCCCTTCGACACATTTAGCATCTGAGTCTGAGAGATTTAACCTTCCTCACTTCCTGCCGCCGCTATTTATAACAGTGTCATAGTCCTGCCAGCACTTTGATAGTACCAAGTGAGCTCATTTACACACACACGCACGCACACGCGCACACAAGGGCCAGTGCATATTTTCGGACGGATAAAACCTGCATGGGAGTGACAGCGGAGGCGCTCATTAAAAAAAAAAGAGACACAACAACCTTTGCTGGACGACTTAAATGAATGGAAACGCTGCGGCGGAGGCCAGCAGGACTCGGTTGTTTGGTGTCGTGCCACATCTGATTCGCAGCAGACAGCCTCTAATGGATCACATGAGCGCTGTGCCAATCTGACTACCTGCCTGCCTGCCTGCCTGCGTCCCGACACTCCGTGCCAAGGGTGATGCTGCAGGGAGAGAGGGGTGGGTGGTGGTGGTGGTTGTGGTGTAGAGGGTTGTGTGTGTGTGTGTGTGTGTGTGTGTGTGTGTGGGGGTAGGGGGTGTTGCAGTGGAGGCCAAGGGGGGGCAGCCTCTCTCTTCCTGCCCCCACCAATTGGCCCCCCTGGGTATCAGCTGATCACATTCTGGCAGACCGGCGGATCTGAGCTGCTGTGTCACACAGGAGGCAAAGTCAGGAGGGAGTTTTTCTGTCTGTTTGCTTGTTGGGCTGGTTGCTTGCTTGCTTGCTTGCTTGCTTGCTTGCTTTTGGGTCATTGTGATTATAAAAGTTTCAATTTTTGCCGCTTTTTTCAGGGCTTTATTCTTCGTCCTGGATTCCTCTCAGCTTACAGTATAATTACATGATATAACATAACACGGTGAACTAGCTCTTAACCACCATTAGGAACTTTGGTAAACATGGGGAGAAATATTCAACTTGATATTTAACATGCTGATTATTAAATTGCAAAGTCATTCATGGTCAATTGTCTAAAACTCTTCAGGAAAACAGCATATTTAGTCTTGTGTTTGCAGCCTCCAGCTAATAAAACGCTTTCAGATTTTAGCTGCTGGGAGGGCGGAGCCAGCACTTGGCTGGAGGCTGTTGTCAACAACCTGGGAGAGGAATCAAGACCATATGTGACATCACAAAGGGCTAATGTTCAGAACTAATTCTTTTAGAGAACCAGTGAGGTAAGGCAGGTGAAGGCTCCCGCCTTGAATTTGGTGTTTTAGCTTCCCAGACTTTCTGAATAATTGACATCTTCCAAGGTCCACATTTTTTTTTTTATCGGAAGCCATCAGAACTCAGCCGGCCGTGACACCGTGAAACACGTGGCGGGTCCCTGGATGTCGCAGCCGAGTGATGACAGACTTCTGGCTGCGACGTCAATGAATAATTTGCCTGAACAGTCAAACGGAGCGGAAGACAAGCACGGACTTGAGACGAGGCGTTTACGCGGCTGGCGTTGTACGAGTTTGCGTGTGTTGTCGTTGGGATGAGGCTCATAAATTCTTTGATTAACAGGAACCAGGCACAGCTGGCCGGCGCCTTCTTGGAACTCGTACTGCTGCTGGTGTTGTTGTTGTTGTTGTTGTTGTTGTCCTTGTTTTTGTCGTTGTCACAGGGCTACGAAGGTCTCAGCCAAAATTCCTTTAACTGACTCGATTTGTCCTTGAATAATCGTCACGGTGGCTGGTAAATATTACAGATTTACAGATGTGCTTTCACTTTCTTTTTTTAAACTACCCAGAACCTCCTCTGAAAACGTCACAAACTCATCCGATACAGAATGAGGAGGAAACTACGACGGCTGAAGTGATCGGATCTTTTCCAACGAACCCGTTTGCAGAGCAGAGAAACTGGATGAAATGACGGTCCGGCCTGTTTTGCTGCTGCACCGTTTTCCAAGACGCAGACACGAGGAGCCTTTATAGCACCAGTGAGATCGTCCCTTCAGTTCAGAGCACCTTTATGTCCAGATGATCCCGCAGCGTCTGAGGGTCGAGGGTTCACGACCCGGTCGGTGCCGAATCAAAGCGGCACACTGTGCGAACTGGAGACGTGACCCCGGCGATGGGCTGCGGTCCAGACGATGATGATGATGATGATGATGAATCCTTCTGGGCGTCACTCAACTGTCTGCGAGATGCGCAAGGAGGGTGCAAAAAGGATTTCTAGGGAAACCTCAGAGCACTTAGTGCACCACCGGGCATCAGAAGAGGAAGAAGGCGAATCTGGAGAGGAAGTCCAGGGGGGCGAGCAAAACCGTAGCCGACCTCTCCCATCCTGCTCATGGACTGATTGTGTCTCTTCCCTCGGCTGCGGTCCATCAGGACCAGAACCTCCCGACCCAAAAACTGTTCTCATAAACAGTTCCTGAGTCTCCTCCCTCCCCCACTTGGACAATAAGCATTTCATTAACGCACCTCTCCTGCACACACATTTCTTTTATTTTATTATTACTATTATTTTGTAATTTGTTATTTAGTTCATGAGTAAAGTTAGCTGTTCTTTTTTTTTTTTATATATATACGCCAAAGCAAATTCCTTGTAAGTGTAAAACTAACTTGGCAATAAACGTGCTTCTGATTCTGATTCTGATCTGATGTAACTGGGACGGCACAAATCATAACCGTCACGAATCACAATAACTTCTGCAACAATGGCAGCGCCACCTACCTGCCGCACGTAGGATGGCGAGCTCCGTCCCATGAAAATCAAGCGGTGAATCCCGGCCGCATGCTTAGTCAGTGGGAGCCGGCAGGTGAAGCATGTCCTCCAGGGTCCTGAGTAAATCCCGACCTGGCCCGGGTTCTTCTTCTTCACACACTCGCTCGGCAGCCGTGAACAACACACTTGAACGAATGCAGCGAGCGCCAAATGAATCAGAAGTGGTTCATGTCACCCTTTCAATTCCCTCCGGATTTTCCAAAACTCAAAACTCCACGTCCAAGCCACAGCAATGCTTTTCAAATTTATTTATGGCTGTGGGAGTCTGGAAGAGCATGTCCTCATATATTTTTGTTTTCCTTTTTTCTTTCTCCCAGCCCTGGAACGTGCGTAACAAGTCATGGTATGCCATAATTTTAATGCATGTCACATGCAGCAAAATGTCTTATTGAATCAAGAGGCAAGAAAACGTGATTAAAAGTGGTCGGAAGAGACGCGCGGGAAGGAGACAAGATAGTAAAAACATGTGGGGCATTTGTTTCAAATTCTTCTGTTGATCTTTTTTTGTTGCTTAAACTATTCCAACGATAATCTGAACCAGCTGATTTGGACTGTTAGACAACTATTTTATGCTCTCGTTAATTCTATAATGAGAAAATTCTAAAAGAAAAAAGCAGGACCGCACAGCTGGACCAACACCATCGTCCGTCGCCAAGTTGTTGGTGTTTTTCCTTCTCCGGAACCCCTGGTTGAACTCCAACGCCGAGCTTCTCGTTGCCGCCGGCCACATAAAAGCTTCTGAAGGCTCGGGCCGCTCGTGCGTGAATGACGAGTGTCTTCCTCACTCCCCACACGGCGGTGAGTCGCACCAGCTCACTCCCGTCCCTCAGACAAATTAATATTTATCAGAGTAGCTCCAGTGTTCGGGCCCCCCGCCGCCGCACAGAAGGAACCCTGTCAGATGTTTCTATTCCGGGCCGCCATTATCTTCACAAGTGGCCGGGGGTGCGAGACAGAGGAGGGCTCAGCGAGGACTCCTCCAGGAGACAAGGAGAGCCTCTGTTCTGCTGTTGTGCCTCCTCTCCTCTGACTGACAGGCGGCTGACAGCTCATCGATCGGGAGCGTCCACAGAAAAAAAAAGAGAAAATTGGACAGACTGCATTTATTCCACACGTCCGCGTTGGAAAAATCTCGTGGAGAACATTTAGATATTAAATGAAACTGTGGAAAACCTGGAATGTTATTGGACAGAATCATCCGTCCGTCACCATCAAACAAAAAAAGACAAAGGTTGACATTATGTCATCATCAAGAAAAGTTTTCAGCGCTGCTCTCCGTCCTTCATCCAACTGCAAGGTGGCTTCCAACTCAGATCAAACTGAAGCATTTGGCAGCGAGACTTCTTTTTTTTTTCCACCTCTGTGCCTCTTATTTTCACCTTGTGTCTTAAAGGTTTGCTGATTCGTTGATCACGTGCATGTACGGAAACATTTACCCGCTAATGAATACTTGTTCAGCAATGTTGTACTCGTGTTGTAAGTAACAAGATGTACGACATCGTGCTCATCAAACGTGGTGAGCTGTCGGTGTCTAATAAGTCAAAAAAAGACCAAAACCCAAATAACTCGTGTGGCAGGTAATTAGCCGAGCGACTTATTTTGCTCAAGGCTCCAGATTTGGCAACTAGTGTTCCGAAACGTATCACATCAATGGGTTTTTTTGTCGATGAACTCAAAACAACCCCGGGCTACTACAACCGGCTCTGACTTCAGGTGAATGGGTCTTTCAGTGCATGGCGGCAGCTCAGACAGTTTGATGCGACATGGATGTGGTCGGGATTGTTTATGTAAGAGTCGATTCCTTGACATTCATTAACCTTCCAGAGTTGATGTGAGCCCCCGGGGTTATCGCTGCGTGCAGCGGCAGGAAACAACTCGCGGCACCACGCTGTGCTTTTTTTTCCCAGGACAGCTGAACTTCCCAGTTTTGGCAAACAAAATTGTTTGTAACTCCTGAATCACAGAGAAAAATAAAAACCAGAGAAACTGTGTCAGGAGGCCGATCAGAAGGGTCAGAGTTGAAGTCGACTGCGGGGGTCAAACAACGGCGTCGCCCAGAAATGCAGCTAAAAAGTTGCAAAACAAGCAGCTGTCGGGCTGCAAAACAGCAGCGGAGCCGTGCAAGAACACGACAGGGAGGAATCCATACAATGAGGACTTGGCACCGGACCACGCAGATACAATTTAGCGAATGGGCTTGGCGTGCATGAACGCTCCGGAGGAAAACGTGTATTGACAGGAAGTCTCAGACCTTGAGCAAACACACTGATGATGCCTCGCCGTGAAAAGAGAGCGGCGGAGAGCAGAGAGTCGGAGGATTTCTGCAGCCTTTCACTCAGCGGGGCCGTCATTATCGACGTTTTAACGCGTGAAAATAAAAGCCGCTAAGCCCTCGAATGTTTAGTTTCGGCTGGAGGGAAAGCTGTGGTGCCGTCCCGGAGGAGGAAGAGGAAGAGGAGGCGGCCCGGCTGGCTGCTGTGGCGAGGTGAAAGTGGGGTCGACCTCGACTCGGGCTCACCTTGACGAGCAGAAACCTACTCCCTGCAGCCACCACGAGCACTCAAATATATCTGGAGCGGCACATGTGTCAAAAGAGAAAAGAAATAGTCAACTCACGAGTTGCATTTTTTTTTTAACGCAGCTTTTGGAGGAGGACTTTTTTTTCTTTTTTTTTTTGGCAACTGGACACCGTCGGTGCGCGCGCCGCAGATCAGGTTTGGAGCAGGCATCGCAGCAGATCATCTCCCAATCGCATTCCCGCATACTGAAATCTAATCCGAGGACACCGGGATGTGTGACATAATCCCCAAGACATCTGAAAACTGCGCTCCCTTCCGACCGGGGGGCTGCCGGGGCTTTGCTTTGCGGAGATGTTTGGAGCTCTGCTGCGCACAGTGAGAGGGGGGGCTGGTGGGGGAGGGAAGGGGGGGCACAAAAGGGGGGGGGGGGCGGACACCGACGAGGCAGCGCGTCAGAGCGCCACTCAGCTATAAATCTCTCCAAACGGTCCTGCGCGCACGGCGCGGTGTATCATGCGCAGACGTCCGTCCCGCTCGAGAGTCAGCCGAGACCCCAGTGTGCGAGGACGACGCGTGCGGGAAGGAACATGGAGAACTCAGGCCGCCGTCTGACTTGTTTACCGCGACGAGATCCCGTTCGGTGCCGGCGGCTTTGAAACATCTGAACGCAGCTTTGTGGGATATAATATTTTTTTTCCTTTTCTTAACTTCTGCGGGAGGCGGATTTTTGCGCACCTCTTCCCAGCGCTCCCAGCAGCGGCTACCTCGACCCGCCAGCCTCCTGATGTCTTCATCGGACTCCGCTCACTTTTGAGATGGTGGAACTTTCTCGGATTTCCAGCGTGGAAACGTAGCATCCAATCAATCAGCGGCTGCAAGCTACCGTATCTCACCGCCCCAAGAGACACCCACCCACCCAACCGCCCCTCCAACAATCCCCTCTCCAACCCGAGGGCGCAGCGGCACTCGGCGCGCGCTCCTCGACGCCTCTACCTTTGGACTGTGCTCGTGCCAGAAGGAGTCGGTGCGCGGTTCGGAGGCTGGTTGCACCGGAGAGAGACAGAGAGACAGAGAGACAGAGAGACCCACGCGCACGCACACCTGGTCCGCGGGCGCCTCGAGCTCGCCCTCTTCCTTCCACTCGAGGCGGGAGACTGCGGGGAGGGGAGTTTGGAATTTTGCGCCAGTTCGCGCAGCTCCCGGATACTAAATGAGTCGCGCGTCTTGTGTTTGGATTTACACGCAGACGAGCCGAGCGAGTTCCAGGTCTGCATGGGCCGTGTTTAAGGTGAGTCACAAACGGAGGGAGGGAGGCATCGTTTGGAAACGTCCCACCGGTGCCTTCGAGAGGCGAGTGAATTGTGTTTAAAGGCAGGAAGGCAGGCAGGCAGGCAGGCAGGCGAACGAACGCGCCGCTCGAAGGAAAGTCCAACTTGTTTGGACCGCAGCGTGCGCGTCAAAAAGCCCAGTATTTACCCACACGGCGCTGTTTGGCTTGGCTGTAGACTCAACACGCCGGGGAGACAGACCGGAGTCACGTAAGCTCCGCAAGGATCGCCATCTGGCCGACTCACACCAGTATTTAGCCGACGGTCGCCAGCGCGCGCCTGCATGGCGCACGTTTACAACCTCCGCATTTGGTGTTTGTCTGTCCTTTCTCTTTTTTTTTTTTCTCCCCCCTGTGCGCGAGACGCCCTCGGAGCGCCACGAGCATCAGCAACACTTACAGCCGCGATGTGGTGGAAATAAACAGCTCGTCCAGGGTGTTTGGAGTATTAGAAACGACACTTTTACGCACGTTCCGCCCACGAGCACCACCAGCACCACCAGCACCACCAGCGACCTCTTATGTGATTTGTCTCTACAATTTAGTGACGGAAATGCGACCTTTTAATTTGCCTTGCTTTCGTTTAGAACTTGAGGGGGGGACTGTGTGACACTATGAAAAGCCACTAGCCTGCTGACACCATGACACAGTTATAAACGCGTAGTGAGACACGCCGTTTTACACACAGTGGCCGAAGTGAATTGGAACAGGAGTTGGCCCACATCTCCAACAGCCCCTTCAGAGGGAAAACTACAACAACAACAACAACCGCAAAACTGTCTATTATTTGTATGTTTCTGTGCAACAACCACAAAGCCCTCTCTTCTCTCCTCCCCGCTGCAGCTTTCTTCACAGAAACTGAGTCTAAGATGAAGTTATGGGATGTTCTGGCCACGTGTTTGTTGCTCCTGAGCTCTGTCGCTGCTGCACGGCCCCTCTACCAAAGCGCTCGCCCTGCCAAGAGGACCTACTACCCGGGCGGCTACAGTGATACGACGTCCCTGTCAGCGGAGGACCAAGAGTCGAACTTCCAGCTGGGCGACGACGACCAGCGCGGCCTGCAGGAGGTCTCCATGGAGGACGCATGTAAGACCAGACGCTGATTTGTCTCCTGTTGTAAAAAAAAAAAAAAAAGAAATCACATCAGAGTTTAGAGTTCTTCTGGCTCGGGTGATTTGAGGGGAGCTGTTGACAGCACCGGCTAATTACACCTGGATGTAAGGTGATATGTGGTCGAGTGGAATCCTGCGCTGATAAGAGTTCTTAAAACAGGCTCCTTATCGGAGACAAAGATCTTAATTTATGTTTTATTGCCGCGCTGGTTACATCACTCACATGTCAAAACAAGCCCCGGCAGCGGGGATAAGACAGGGACCACCGGGTCACGCTTCCCCTTTCTGCCTCTCCGTGAGTTTAGGGACCCCCCCCCCCCCCCCATACCCACCCCCCCTCACTGCCCCACCCCCCTCCCCCCCCTCCTGACCTTTACCCGTCTGCTAGAAGTCAGACCGCCGCGGCCGTGGCCTCCCGACAGTTCAGGGCCAAGCAGCCCTCGCAGGAATTTCCAGAGGAGTGGCTGCTGCGCCGCGGAAGCCGCGGGCCCGGAAAGTTTGAGGAGTCCGACGAGAGTCCTGTGTTTATGTTCCGGGGGCCGACGGCGACGGTGGGCAGGAATTTGTAATTGTTTAGATCCGCGTGACACTCTGTCATCCTCAAGCCAGGAGGCGGGCACGGCCGAGAACTAGATAAGGAATGGAACATTGGGAGCTTCATCCTCCATACGGTCGGCGGTGACATCACCGGCCCGGCTCTGTAAACGCAGGACAATTAACTGAGCGCTAATAATGGAAATGACAGCAGCGGACCCGGGAAGGGGCAGGTCATTCTCTCTTTTATGATCGGGTTTTCCTGTAAGGATTAAAAATGACAGCAGCCAAAAAAAAGATACGATTATTTCTCTCTGGATTTTGGGCATAAAACTTTGTGCTTAACGCTACAGAGTGATGATGATGCTTCTGTGGAACAGGTGCACAAGACCATATTTGAACATTGAACTATGAAAAAGTCCAGCGTGGTAAAGTGCTTATTAGCCCTGCTTCGTTTTTTCAACCCCTGTCTCATTTCCTTACAACGTTCTCGCCATGTGCAGCAGCGTCCAAAGCTTCTTGCACCACGTCATCTGCATAAAACAACATTTTTGAAACTGCCATGAAAAGACCGAGACACTTTTGACACAGACGACACAAATGCAACGTTGCAAAACCTGACCGAGGCGGGGAGCTCCCTGCTGAGAGCGAGCAACGCAAAGCAGCAAGGCTTTGCGACCCTCGGCGCCGCTCACAGGGCCGCACGGGCCGCTGCTGCGCATCCTGTAAACCAAACGCGCAGTAGAAGTCGTGCAAAATCAAAAGAGGAGGTGTGTCCAAACAAATTCACCTTGGCCCACCTGATACGCCGGTGGGAAACCCAATCAGCTGTGCCAGTCGGAGGCCGGATCAGGTGACCGGCGCTCTGCCAGGGGGAAGGTGTAAGAGGGGAGAGATGGGTGACAGCGCCGCCTGCCAAGCTTTACTCTACTTCCCCCCCACCCGCCCGCCCGGGATTCTTCACACACACTTCACGCACATGCACACTACAAGCAACAGGACGACGCACACACAGTTAGTCACACCGGCGCAGGTTGTGCGATCAGACTTGGACAAGTTGATTTATCTCGCAACAATCTGTCTCTGCGATCTCCGCTCCAGAGGCCCGCAGGCATCTGGTGCAGGAGAGAGAGACTCGCTCGCTAATAGAATCAACTTGTAACCCAGGACGGACAGACAGGACGGACGGGCCGTGGACACTGGGAGGCCGTGCGCACGGCGGCAGATGGCCCCAGAGCTGGCGCACACGTCCGCTTTGAGCGAGCGGCGGCGTCTGATTTCATTTCATTTTTTTGGCCGCTGAGGCCTCGTCGACCCTGCGATGCAACGGCGAAATCTCTTATGGCGTAATAAGCCGGCAGCGGCATGCAAAGACAAACCAGGTCACACACACGCAGAGGGAGACTCGTGGCTTGAGGCGGCGAACGCAGCGGCGTTATCAGCAACAAGTGCAGCGCTCCCGCTTTGCTTTTGCTCTCTCCTCGAACCGTTGACGCCCTCTGATCTTCAGCCTCTGACTCATCCCCCAGCCGCCGTGTTGGAACCGACACTGCGGCACGGCACCTGCACGTCCATACGAACAGCTCTGGACTGCTCGCCGCATTCCTCCACCTGAGACCAATCAATAAGTCCACACGCACCCTGCTCCGCACATTTCAGCCGTATTTATGGACATTGTCTGTGTCAGCACATGAGTTCCTTCTTTCTTTCTCTCTTTCTCTATATCTCTCTCTCTCCCCCCTGGACATTTTGGACTGTGGATGTCCTGGCTGAACATCTACCGCATGAGGAGTCGGCAACGTATATCATTCTTTTTTTTTTTTTTTTTTTTACAACAACTCAGGTCAACCTTCTGAGTCTTTATCTCAGGAACTTCACTTTCACAACTTCAAAAAAAGAGCTCACACACCTCAATACTAAAAACAAACAAAAAAAAGGTTACAGCTCTAAGGCTGTTTCATACATAGGAGGACTTCCAAAGAGTATAAAGATTTCTTGTGGCAGATGGTCTCATCTTTGTGCTACACTAAAGCTAAATAGCAACCAGCTGCATCATTTCAGTGAATAACAGTTAATGTATTCATCAGTTCAGTTCAGTATCAATACAGTCCTTATCTTAAAGGGAAAGTGACAGTCACTTTTCACCAACCAGTGATTCATCTGTTCTTTTCTTATTCACTATAAGCACTAAACAACAGATTTCCATGTTGTTGATTGGTTTGTGTCCTTACTTCCGATCTCACGACACACCTTAACCGACTCTCTCCTCTGTGTGTCTGCCAGACGACGCCACGGGTCCCTATCCGGAGCAGTTTGACGACGTGATGGATTTTATTGAGGCCACCATCGGCAGGCTGAGGAGATCGTCGGAGCCCCGGGAGAGCACCAGAGCCCAGAGGAGAGCGGCGGCAAACGGGGGGGCGGGGAAGGGACACGGCGGCAGCAGCGAGCGGAGACGCAGCAAAGGGCGGGCGGGAGGCCGAGGAGGTAAAGGAGGGCGGGGCGAGAAGACGCGGGAGCGGCTGGCGGTGCAGACGCGAGGCTGCCTGCTGAAGGAGGTCCACCTCAACGTGACAGACCTGGGACTGGGCTACCAGACCAAGGAGGAGATGATCTTCCGCTACTGCAGCGGGCCATGCGCAGAGGCAGAGACAAACTACGACAAGATCCTGAACAACCTCACGCACAACAGGAAGCTGAACAAGGACACGCCCTCCCGCACTTGCTGCAGGCCCATCGCCTTCGATGACGACCTGTCCTTTCTGGACGACAACGTGGTGTACCACACGCTGAAGAAGCACTCAGCCAGGAAGTGCGGTTGCGTCTGACGGCGACGACGCCTCAACAAGGATCTTGGACATCGGATCAGATTCTGGAGCATTTTTTTTCGGGACTTAAAAGGGAAAAGGCGAGTTTTTACAAATGTAAAGGTCAAATGTGGAATTTATGGTCTAATTTTCGAGACGGTAAACGAAGGAGGAGCCTCCTGTGTGACAGCGGTAACATTGGAGAGGCCTGAGAGAAGCTGGGACGCGCAGAAGGAACACTCACTCGGCCCGCGAGCAGTATTGGACGAGCATGATGCAAAGTTTGAGGCGTCTCCTGATTTGGAGGGGAAAAAAGATTTATTTAAAGATCATTTACTGTTACACCTCCAGTTTTTGGGAAATGACGGAGAACGGAGGAAATTTTGAGGTGACTTCTTTCTTTCTTTCTTGGAGAACTTTCCGTGAAACACAAGTTTGCTTCCAAGAAAGCGACAGTCTGGATGGTGATTTCATTTTCAAAGCCGAGCGTCGCACCGGAGCTCAGCGAAAACCTTTCGGCTCACGGATTATCCACATGAAATCCAATATATATATATATATATATATATATATATATATATATATACATATATATATATACATATATATATATGTATATATATGTATATATGTATATATATATATATGTATATATATATATGTATATATATGTATATATATATATATATGTATATATATATATATATGTATATATATATATATATATACATGTATACGTGTGTGTAAGAGATATATTTATTAAGATGGATTTAACTTATTATTATTTATTTCAATCCATTTTTCAAAAGAAATTGTCTTTTTTTTTCCTTATTTATTTAAAACAAATAAGCTTTTTTTTGCGACGGACGGTGCCAAAGTGGAGCATTTTTCAGTCAAGCAAAGTGTAAAACAGGAGGGGCGGGTGGGGTTGTCGAGAAATGCTTTAAACCCACCCAATTCTCGCGATACTCTTTTGCTCCTCAGAGATTCCAGACTTTCACGTCACCACGTCATCGCTAGCGACGGTCGTAGGAATGTGGAGAGACACAGAGGAGGGGGACCAACGGAGAGCATTCGGTGGGACATAGTGCCTCAATCCCATCTCACACTTTTACTCCGCCCACTTAGGCCCGCCCAACATTTTCGCGTTCACATTTAGGCGCAGGGAGGTTCCGATTTTTTTTGTGCGTATAAACGCGTCGAGTGGTGCGTCGGGGCTGAATAGTCTGGCGGCACGCTTCAAACACAGGGCGAAGGGTCATTTGCCAGAATGCCTTCTGAATCTACGGCGACCAAATGCATCTATTTTTCCGTTCCATAATGACTTGCTACAACCACAGGTGGAGTTCAACATTGTTCCAATGGAATTATGGGCGTCTTTGTTGACACAGTCCAAACTTTAGGTTAACATTAGCCGGCATTAACTGTTCATTTACGTGACTTGTGACGTGTGCATGAGAGTCCCACAATTTTTGGGGTTTCATTTCTTTATGAGCATTTTTAACGCTGCAATTCTACGCAATGATTTAGGAAAGGGAGTAATCTTTGAAAATCTACCTTGCAGCTGAAGGAGAACAGAGCACATTTTCAAGAGTAAAGGCGTAAACTGTTTGTAAAGGGGTTTCCCATTTCATAGGTGGGCGGGGGGGTGGGGGGGGTTAAACACTGGCCCTTGTGACTCAGTGCCAAGGGGCAGGGACAAAAAAAAAAAAAAAACGAGACATAGGATCAGGCCTATACTTTTCACCCCCAATGTCACCATACTGTGACAAGAGCAATTGCGGAATGATTGATTCGAAAACAGATTTGTTGTCACCGTTTTCAATGCCGGTTTAAGTCTGATTGACTTAAACACTCAAGGTCCAGATACATAACAAACACATCCCTTATTAAAAAAAAAAAGGCAGCGGCTCAGCGGGACTGGTTGCCTTCAGACAACCATCCTCTGAAGGGGAAGTGTCCACAATGCCCGCCTCTCCAAAATGTATGACTTTTGAGTAGCAGTGCACATCCCAAAGTTCTGGGAATGCCTATGTCTGTCTCCGATTTGATGGACGGGTCTTAAGTCACTGAAAGGGGGATTAGAAAATGATCCCCCTCACATGAGTCTTAACCAAAAACCCCAGCTAACATCGGCATTTCAGCGAAGGTAATTGAAGATGCATCCAGCGACTGTCATCGACATATTTCAAGATTAGACTTGGGGACAAAAGAGCCTGTTTTGGGAATTACGGTGGGGAAGCTCTGCGTCTTTTGGTTGTTTTTTTTTTTCTGTCCTGACACATGCAAGAACTCGCTTGGCCGTGTTCATTTCTGAGCAGCGCAAGAAATATGCATCCATGAAAAAGACGAAGGGCCCGCTGAGACCCTGCGAGGAGGTTCTCTTTGAGCGGAACAAAGGGAGCCGTCGGGAAGGTCTTGACGTTAGCACGGATTAGGGACCAAGGTATCTGTGCCCACCCAGCAGCGAGCCGGCGAGCCAGCTTTACTGTGTAATCCGCCTGCACACAGAACAAATCCACGGCATCAAGCTGAATTTAGGCCAAACACTACACAAAAGGGGGGGAAGTGGAGGAGAAGGAGGCGGAGGAAAAAAAACACAACCTCTAGCTTTTATCACAGCATACCTCATCAATTGGATCATCTCCCCCCTTTAACAACAACTGATTTGCGTGTAAGCCTTTCCAGATGAGAATGTGCAGTTAGGAGATTTCCCAGAAACACCCCCTTCCACCCACCCCGAGTGCCTCCGGGGCTACTCTTCGATACCATAGGTTAATGTATGTCGACTGTGACCACGCCCTTCCATCCCCTCCACTCGACGCTCAATCCGCTCCACAGTTCCTGACGCAAAGCGAAAGGTAGGGATGCAAAGGACGCCTCCGTGTGGAACACCTGCAGAAAAGTTTGGATTTTGTTGTTTTGTTTTGTTGTTTTTTTTTTTTTTTAACTCTCCTTGTCATAATGACTCCTCTGTGAAAGAAGAAGAAAAAAATACCTGTCATGTCGTCTCATTTTGTTTTCGTGTTACAGAACCAAAGCGCTCAGCAAACTTTATTTTTGTACAATATTCATTTTATAACTTTTTACAGAATTAAACTTGTTTCTATCAAAAAAATGTCTCTGTGTGTTCCACCCCGTCAGGATGGCACGGACGTGTTTAGACAATCGAGGGCCAGGATTCAGATTGGATGGACGGCTGCGGGGATAGTTTGACGTTCCCAATCCTCGCTTGGCATCGAGCAGTAAACCAAACTGTTGAATGCCGTTGCGCTTGAAATCAAAGTGCAGAGAAATTTTTCCATTACAGAAAAACGTGTGTAAATGTAGATGAGAATAGCGAGTGATTAGTCTGAGGCCAAGGCGTGTGTAACATAAGGCTGAGGTGCATTATTATAAAGAAGCAAGTCTTTTCAGGTACCAGGTTAATTTACTTTGATGGTGCCGCAAATATGTTGCCCTGGTTAAAAATGTAAATTTTCAAATTTTGTCTTTGAAAGTGGTTGAAATTGCTTTCGGGTGAAGACGTAATTGGTGCCCGTTAGTTTGACCGATCGAGAAAAACCTTTGCTGCCAACCATGGCCATTAGTGGCTTAAGAGTCAGACAGATACTTTAAACACCGGAGCAAAACACATCCAAGAGGTTTAATTAATGCAGGGACCAAAGGGGGGAAAAAGAACCCGCCATGCTGCAATTAAGCTACTCAAATCTTTCGTTTCGCATGTGGAAACACTAAGGACACTGATGCCATTAATACCTCTTTAAAGGTGAGGAGAGAAAAGTAAGTTAAAAAAAAAAAAAAAAAAAGTTTGGTTTGGAAATTTGGATGACAGAAAAGAGAGAAAGATTTAGGACCCGGACAATCTTTCTTCCAGGTTGATCTGCTTTTATATTCCTGTGGTTGTTTTTGGTGGAACCAACTGTCAAACAGACCCATTCCCTGAAATCTATGTTCCCACATGGTATTGTTTTAGTTCCGCCCCTACACAGTGGTTCTTCAGTTGTGAAGTGCACTTACTCATTCCTCACTGCTGCTATTATGAATTCAATCATCAATCTTTTCCTCTCAAGAAACAAATTTCCTATCAACTCTCCCTTTTGATCTCTCATAGAAAAAAACTAAACAAAACCAACCAACCAAACAAACAAAAAAAACAGTCACACCATATTTCTCATCCTGGGGAGTCTTTGCGCTGTTTTATGGCACCAGGATGGTTTCCAACACACTCAACTGTCTGCCTACAGCTTTGGTACGTGAGGAATTTCAAATTGGCATCCAGTTTGAAACACTTTAACGATTTAATTTCCAAAGCAAGGGCAGCATTATTTGTACAGCATCAATTTGTAAACAAAGTTGATTTATGGGAGCGACACAGCCAAACAAGACATTGGGGGCATTAAAACAGCGTGTAGTTGACCACGCGTCATGAAAAATAAGCTGTTTAAGGGCGAGAGGGGGGAAACCTCAGGTTCATCATGATCTTCAATATGTGGCTACGCTCTCTTTCTTGTGAAAGAGAGAGCGTGCGTTCCGCAGCATTGGCGAGGGCCGAGCACACTGTATATCTGCAAGTCTGAGTCAGCGCCTCGTAAAGAACGGAACGTCTTTGATCAGCTGCTGCCAACAAACCCGTCGAGCTGCATCGCCGAGGAGTGAAAATCAAAATTACAAGAGAGTTGAATCGCATCCAGAGAAACTGTACGACTTGAAGAAAAAAAAAAAAACTTTTCTAATGAGTAAGTTTTCTGTTGTAAAACATAAAAAAAAACACAATGGCAGAATTTTTTTTTTTTGTTCTTATAAACTCAGCTCTTCATAGCTGGTGAACCCGAGCAGAAAAAAAACTAAATCTGGAGGCAATTTATGAGGCATCAGCTGACTGTGGACAAGTGGGAGACGCTAGAAAGAAAAAAAAAAATAAAATGTAAGAAATAATCCAGACAGACACTAACGCAAGTTTTTTTTAAAAAGAAATATAAACCAAAACGACATTATATTGTCCCCAGCAAGTGAAAATGTCTCAATCTGCACGCGTGACATGCAAAAAGACACAGAAACACCAGCAGGTCTGTACAACTGACAGGTTTCACTGACACTGCAGTGCTCCAGCAGCCAATGGGTGTTCTGGGACTGATCCAGAGAATTTGTGGTTGGTTGGCCGCACGTCCACTCTGTCGGCGATTGGTCCATAAAACAGCAGAAGAGCATCAAATTTTGCGTTTCTTCCACTCGGGTTCCTTCTCAGCCTCCTCATCCTCCTCTGAATCCTCTGCAAACATGGGCACCGGCTGCGTCCTGACAGAAAAAAAAAGAGAAAAAAAGCGCAATGATTTAACAACTTTAATTTGCGGCGAAGGAACACAACACGTTTTGGCGCCTCAGACGTGTTGTTCTATGTCAACGAGGCGAGCCGAGAAAGCTGCAGGAAGCTTCGGCCGCAGCGGCGGAGAGAAATTCAACGTTACTCTGTGGGGGCGATGACCGCAGCGCCACATGTTGGCAATTCATCACAAGTGCATCTGAAATCATCCGTGCTGATCTGGCTGAGAGATTTCATCCAGGCTGATACTAAATCCAAAGCTGCCTGTGGCTGTCGTGATCCCCCAAAGTGTGCAACTTTACCCAAAAGCTGATATGCAGGTAACCAATCTGAGGTTTCACAGACGAAAGATCTAAGGTCTACTGATGTTGTAAGCTCGCCTACCTTTGTTTCTTAAGATGTACGGACCTTAGAATAACTTTAATCAAGCAGCTTACTGTCTCTCCTCAGGCGGCAGCTGTGTCTGATGACGATGAACACACTCCATCTTTACTCTACACTGGATCTTTGGACTAAAACTAGAGCTTAAATAGCCATTTTGAGTCAAACTTGGTCAGGTGTCGGTTAGGTGTGCAGCCACTAACCGACACCACACAAACACTGTTTTTTTTTTTCTGCTAATGGTTGGTGTCTCTTTCACCCATCCCCCACCACAAGGGTGTTATTCTCTCTGTCCGTGAAACCCCAGAAAGGTTACACTGATTAGAAAATGTCACCGGAGCCCGCATCCACAAAGTGGTGAGTGGTAATTAGGTGGTATATCCCTTTAAATATTCACAGGTGACACCAGACGGCGGAAACCCAAGCGCCTGCACACTATGGCGCTCGCCTTACGCCGCCAGCTAATGAGCGCAAAAAACATCAAAGGCGGGCCGTTAAGCCGGGCAGGGCGTCAATTATTCACGCCTTGCGACAGACAGACAAAAGGGGGCGGGGTCTCTGCTCACATCTTGTAGGCCGGGGCCACCCAGTACGGGTCCTCGGAGGCCGCCTTGGCGTGGCGCAGGATGGCCTCGCGCGGGTTGCTGTCGTCCGTCTTGTCCAGGGCGATGTTCTTGACGATGAAGGACGACAGGGTGCCGCCGTGGGCCGCCACTCGTCCTCCGCGACCTGCGGGCGAGACGCAGGTGAGGACCGAGGTGCAACAACAATAACAACAACAACAACAGGAGTCCAACGTCAGTCCGGTTAGAATAATTCTAAAAAACATTCTCGTCGTGAGGGTAAAAATATATATATATATACACACACTACCAGTCAAGTTATTTTACACTTTTATTGTTTACTACATAATTCCATGTGTATTCATACATAGTTTGATGCCTTCAGTGAGAAACTGCAATGTCAATAGTCATGAGAATGAAAGAAAAGACACTAAATTCACAGGGTGTGCCCAAACTTTTGACTGGTGGTGTATATGCACGTGAAGTCGACTTAGCAAAACTCTGTGTATGCACAACTGTGGCGCGTCCAAACCTGGTGACAACTACATGGAGAACAACAACAAGGGAGTAAAATGCAGCGAAATGCAATGCCGCGAAGCTACAGCAAAGCATAGAGTACTTACGTGTTGCCTGCTGAGCGAGGACCGTTGCTGCCTCCTTCTAGCATTCGCGGCTTCACGCTCGGTGCTTTATTTACAAGGATGTGACTGCAAATTACATCTTTGACGACTTCGCGAAAGGCAGAGTCCAAATATCCTGTCACGAGCCACGACGGCCTCAAATCCTGCGAATTATCTTTGATCTTTGGAGAGACTTTCCAGCTCCGTCTAGCCGAAGACAAACTATTTTTGTTCCGATGTTTGAGTCGACGCGACGTGACGGAGCTTTCTGGGGCTTTAAACGCTCTCAGGCAGAAGTATTATGTTGGTCTTAAAAGACAAAGGTAGATTCTGCTGCTGTCTGCCAGCAGCCAGAGTGTTTTTACTCTTGAAAGGCACCTCTTTCTCTTCCCCCTGTGCTGCTGCTGCTGCTGCTGCTGCTGCTGCTGCTGCTTGGAAGCACCGAGCCAAAGCAACCACCAAACGTCAGCTTGCACTTACGCAAAAGTCAGTCGACACCAGGGATAAACAATCCAAAAGCGGGCCGTCATCCAAAAAAACAAAACACTGGAGTGCCGCTAGACTTTAGTTTTACCGATTTGAAAAAAACACAAAACAAATAAAACTTGTAAAAATAAAAACTCAAGAGACTGCGAAATCAAATAAAATTCCCAAATCCAAAACTGTTCATGTTATTTAAGTGTTTCAATAAATCCCGCCAAGGACGACTTCCTTTCACTTCAACTCTGCAGTCGTCCAATTCTAAAATGTGATTCTGATGTCTTGCATACGAGACGCCCGCCAACACTGTTTTATTTCAACGAGACCAGAAGTCCTTTTTTTTTTTTTTTTTTTGGATCGTTACTTCTGCTATCTGCTCCTCTGTCAGATTCTGTTGTCTCTGAGCCCAGATCAGTGGTTTTGCAGTTTGGCCTGTTTCTCTATTGTTATGACTGTTGTCATGGTATCTACGCTAGATATTGATATACCTGCGGTCTGAGGTGATAGTCGTCCTGTTGTTTTTCAAGAAAGGCTGCCAGAGAGAGAGAGAGAGGAGGGACGGAGGGAGCGACTCGTCCTCTGACCAGCAGTCGTGCTTCAGGCTAATCTCTGAATGCGACCGGAGGAGTGACGCAAAATAAAACGAAAAACTCTCACGCAAATAAAAGCCTCTCGCACGCAGCGTGCGTGAAAGCACGAAAGACTGAACGATGTTGCATAATAAATGACATGTTAACCCAATGACGATAATAGACTGGACGCCTCCCAGCGCTAATGAGCATCTGGAGGCCACGACTGATGGGGTTGCTGTTGTAAATTAGGCCTAATTTGTTGTTTTGTGGGACTTTCTAGAGATCCGTCTTTCTTTTCTGGGTCTTCTTTATGTTTTGTAACATCTCCCGACCCATTAAATTCACTGCGAGTACACAATTTGGAGGGATTAAGTGAGTTTAAGTGGGAGACTAAAAATCAAAACAAAACATCGTAACGAGCCAGCTGGAGAAGAGAGGAACAGGAACTGGGGTCTGGCACCTCGAAATGGAGCAGAAGGCAGACTGCTTTGAAGGCCGTTTCACTGCATAGGTGGGCAGTGTTGCACGAATCAAAGGTGAAAAAATGAAAAAAAAAATCATGATGGACCAAATAAGAGAGAGTTGTTAAAACGTTTGAGGCACCAGCATGGTTGGTAGAATTCCAATCTGAGCTGGGCGGCTCTCAGAATACCGACACAAATACTGCTGAACTGGACATTTGTCTAAAGCAGTAGCTGCTGTTCCATCACAGTCCTTCGCAAAATAAAAGTGATATATATTTTTTTTTAATTTCGACAAAGTACAATTGCGATTTGCAGGTGTGTCCGTTGAATGGTGTGAAGCACATAAGCCTCTTCCTCCGTCCAAACACACTCGAAATTTTCACTTCAAGCGAACTGGTCACGCGACCCCGTATGTCACGTCTGGTGATGCGTAGATGCAACCTCAAGAGAGCGTAAAAACCTGTCAGCCATATTTGAGAGGTTTTTCAAAGTTTCCATGATCAGTTTTTTATTGCAACATTTAGCCAATTCTAGGGGTAATGGAAACGCAGCTGATGTGTATCTGACATTGTGTTAACACGTTTATGTTTAAGGTGAATGCTGTGCGTCTCCACCCCTGGGAATTTGACCTCAAACTGTTTCAGGTTGGTTTTTATTCCATCTTGTTGTTTTTACTGCCGCCTTAAATTGCGTTGGTTTCACTTTCCTGCACACGGCACCCTGAGAACCAAGGTTACAAGCGCGTGACTCAGGGCTCTGCACCTATAAAAAGCAACGGGGAGACCCTGGCGGCGGTGGAGGGATTAAAGGAACAGGCACTCTACCTGGTCCCGACACCGGCGGCTCGGGTTTGTGGGATCTCTTGGGGTCCAGACGGTCTTTCTCCAGCTGCTTCCTGGTGCTGCGCTGCCGGGCCTCTCGGAACATGGGCAGGGCGTGAGCTGTGGGCACACCGAGTCAAACGAGGAGAGTCAGTCACAATGCTGAGGTCGTGCATCTGATGCTGAGGTCTTCATATGTGCACAGGTGCACAAGATGAGCCCACATGTTGGCAAAATGATTGTTCACAATCTGCAATAACCTTTATGCAAAAAGTGCAAAATCTCTTTTCATGCATTACTACTACTACTGCTGTTGCTGCTGCTGGTACTACTACAGCTACAACTACTACTACTATTACTGCTTCTGCAAGTGCCACTACTAGTACTACTACTACTGCCACTACTACTACTACTACTATTACTGCTGCTGCTGCTGCTGCTACTACAACTACTACTACTATTACTACTACTTCTGCTGCTGCTGCTACTACTGATGCTGCTACAACTACTACTGCCACTACTACTATTACTGCTACTGCTGCTACAACTACTACTACTACTACTGCTGCTGCTGCTACTACTGATGCTGCTACAACTACTACTGCCACTACTACTATTACTGCTACTGCTGCTACAACTACTACTACTACTACTACTGCTGCTGCTGCTACTACTGATGCTGCTACAACTACTACTGCCACTACTACTATTACTACTACAGCTACTACTACTGCTGCTACTACTGATGCTGCTACAACTACTACTGCCACTACAACTATTACTACTACTACTGCTGCTGTTGCTGCTACTACTACTACTACTACTACTACTACAACACCCAGCAGAAGCACCGAGCACCTGTTGACCCCTGCAGCGCTCTTCCTCATGTGAACCCTCTCCCGCTCGGCAAACAATCACTTTGCTGCTCATCACACTTTGCTGAACACTATCACAATAAAAGCCCCCTCCCAAATACTCCTCCCCTCCCCCGACACATTCATCCGCACCTCGGTCCCCCCGCCACCCCGGTTTTAGGTCCACGGGTTCAAGAGTGAAAGTGTGCATGCAGCGCGAGAGAGTCAAGGTGCATGAGACGGTGTGTGACGGTGTGTGTCTGTGTGTGTGTGTGTGTGTGTGTGTGTGTGTGTGTGTGTGTGTGTGTGTGTGTGTGTGTGTGTGTGTGTAAAAGCCAGTGTTGGCTCTGCTCTTATCCACAGAGGTCACAAAGAGACACTTTAGCTGCGAGCGAGATAAAGTGATTTTCCATTCAGGAGCCGCTGGCCGTTAATTCTCCCCCCTGCACGCTACATTAAGCAAAAAGGTTACTGTTAACAGATTCCCCTCGCTTTTCTCAATGGGCCATCACCGGCTTCCTGCCCCCTCCACTTTTTCCAGCGCCGGGACATCATCACACCTTGTTGCCGTGGCGATGACATCACATGATGAGGCGGTCAGCGGCAGCCGCTTACGGCAGTTCGGCTCTCCGAGGGGTCATGGTCAAGTACAGGCTGTGGGGTTGGTGTGACCACGCAGCAAGGGGGTGGCGACCTCGTGTGCTGCTGATATGACGGGATGACAGGTCGAGTGGCGACCACTTTGTTTGTTTGTGTGTGTGTGTGTGTGTGTGTGCGTGCGTGCGTGCGTGCGTGCGTGCGTGTGTCCGTGCGTTCGCGTTCGTGCGATCACGCCGGCCGAGGCGGGAGAGGCAGCTGTGTGCGGCGTGATCGGGCCCGCGTGGCCGCCGTGTGGCCACCACGTGGGCGACGGCGCCCTCGTCCACAACAAACTCCATCAGCTAATGTGGCGTCCACTCAACCACCATCGCCACCGACGTGTCATGAGACGAAGGAGCGAGATGATTTTCTCTGATGCTAAAGGAGACAACTTGACACACTCGTTCTTCATATTTGATGAGGAGGAGGAGGAGTAAGAGGAAGAAAAGGAGGAGAAGGAGGGGGAGGAGGAGTAAGAGAAAGAGAAAGAAGAAGAGGAAGAGGAGAAGGAGAGAGAGGAGCAAGAGTAAGATGAAGAAGAGGAGGAGGAGGAGGAAGGGAAGAGGAAGAGGTGGAGGAGGAGGAAGAAGAAGAGGCAGAGGAGGAGGAAGAGGAGCAAGAGGAAGAAAAAGAGGAAGAAAAGAGAGAGGAGGAAGAAGAAGAGGCAGAGGAGGAGGAAGAGGAGCAAGAAGAAGAAAAAGAAGAGGAAGAGGAAGAAGAGGCAGAGGAGGAGCAAGAGGAAGAAGAAGAGGAAGAGGAAGAGGCAGTGGAGGAGGAAGAGGAGCAAGAGGAAGAAGAAGAGGGGAGGAGGAAGAGGAAGAGGCAGTGGAGGAGGAAGAGGAGCAAGAGGAAGAAGAAGAGGAAGAGGAGGATGGGAGGAAGAAGAGTAAGAAGAAGAGGAGGAAAAGGAGTAAGAAGAAGAGGAAGAGGAAGAGGAAGAAGAGGAGGAAAAGGAGTAAGAAGAAGAAGAGGACGGGAGGAGGAAGAGGAAGAAGAGGAGGAGGAAAAGGAGTAAGAAGAAGATGAAGAGGAGGCGGCCCCTTTTACTGAGACTCTTCTGTAGGGCTGGTGGTGGTTTTGACGGCTTCGCCGGCCGACTCGGCACCTCGTCGTGTGAAAGGAGCTCCGAGTGCGGACAGTTGAGAGGCTCAAGGTGGATTAAAGTGGGAGCGCGGCGCTCCGACCACTTCAATAACCGCTCGCTGGTTGAAAGGGCGAAGCGTGAGGCGACACGCCCGCCCGCTGCCCGCCCACCCACCCGCGAATCAACTCCACAATGCCGCTAAGTGGCGGCGCTCCAGTCGGCCGCAAAAGTGCGCACGCTAGCCGAGCGTGTTCCCGAGCGCCAGTGACCTACGTGTGATGATGTAATCCTGCGTCAGGGCCTCCGCGTGCTTCTCCTTCCGCTTGCTCTTCACCACGCACAGCATGGCCCCCCTGCGCGAGATAGAAAAGTCAGCGGTCAGCCACTTTTTTTCCTCTCATTGGAAGAGAAAAAAAACCCTGCTATTTATGTTTCTGTCTGAACCAGGGCTGAAAACCTGCGGTAGCGACCCGACGCTCAGAGGCCGTCTCCGTGCCTTTCTATCTAAGTGTTTGCAGAGGTCCAAAAAAAAATAAAAATAAAGACCATGTTGGAGAAACATTATCTTTGGAAGTCCAGAGCTAGAAATCTTTGCCGAGCCGGGAGCTGAAGGGGAAATTTGCAGCTTCCAGAGGATGAAGTCTGTGGCCTCTGGTGAAAAAACTGCTGCTCCTGACTCCACCAAGGTGGTTTCACCCCGACATCAAAGGCCAGTTGCTAGATCCCAACCCTTATACAGTAATGGAAAAAAGTTTTCGGACAACCTTAAAATGTTGTATGTTATGAGGAATTTTAACAATCAATGGATTATCGATTAATTGTCAATTAAGAAATTAATTGATTAAATTAAATTAGTCGCGATTTTTTTTACAGTTTTTTTTGGGGGGGGTTAAAAAAACCTGTACCTCACACACGAGAGAGGTGGTGTGCGATGCCACTGCCGAGGTTTATAACCAAGCTGGCAGAGTTTACCAGGGCGACCTCAGCGAACAGGCATGCAACAAAAAAAAAATACCTCTGTCACGTCGCCAAGTTGCCTCTGGTCGGCCGCAGCGATGGGAAAGAAAGCAAAATAACAATGCAGAGTGTGACGGCCAATCACACGCGGACGTACCTGTGGCTTTTTACCGGGTCGTAGTAGACCTTGGCCAGGCCGTTCGCCGTCCCGGCCATGATCTGGTTCAGCTTTGGGTGCCATAAGCAGCGGATGACGCTCTGGGAAAAAAAAACACATCAAACCCAGACAGTCAGAAGAGACGTTGGCACGTTTTTTCATCTGCATTTTTTTGGATAAATAGGTAGACTTTATTTGTAGGGATGTGCCTGTGTTGTAAAGTGTGCAACGCAGGTTGGTTGTGATACAGTAAGGGATGAGTCCCAGTGTGCTCCAGTTGACTATATTTGGTTTGTTGAGATGAGGACTGGATCCTTTAGCCCGTATGTGAGTGTGTGTGTGACAGATGGCCTGGTGCCAATCGGCAAATGTGTGCAGACATATCCAGAAGTGTGTGTGTGTGTGTATGTGCGTGCGTGTGTGTGTCTGTCACTGTATAAAAAAAGAAAAACTAAGGGGCTCCGGAGAAAGCGCACTTATTGTCATTTGACAATGACGAAGACCTTCTTCTATGCTTTCTGCAGAGCAGCCTGCAGGGTTTCTTCTGCACCAGCGTCCAATTGAAAACAAGAACCTGGTGCAAAAAAACACGCTTCCTTGATTCTTGGACACATTCGGTACGGATGTGCACAAGTTCTGGAGGTCTGGGATACATTTTCATTTTTTTTCATTGTTTAAATTTTTATTTTTATTTTTTTCAGAGCACAGTACGCAAGCTGGAAGGGTGGTGGGAGGGGGAGGGGCCGGACACCACGGCTGGGACGTCCAGAGTCTGTGACTGTGAAAGCTGCTTAGTGCCCAGCTGTTCGCCTTCCCACCAGGATACCAGGAAGACGAGTCTCAGTTGTGCACACACACATACGCATACGCACGCACAAAATGCGTGCGTGTGCACGAGGCCCAGTTTGCATGAACATTTTTCCAGTTTATAGTTTCTCCTGCGATATGAAGCAAACAGACCCAATTTCTTTTTCTAGTCTGGAATTATTAAAAGACTTGTGAAAAAAATGTTCACATTTTCACAAAGGCAACTGCACAGCGTTTTTTATTATTATTCGTGACTTGTGCGTGACAAAACGCATGCTTTTTCGACCAGATTTTGCAATTTCATTTTCCTTCCCCGTCTGCTTAAATTTGACAAACACACACACACACACACACACAAACACACACACACACACGCACACAAAAAAATCCCACACGCAAATTGACAGTAGGAGGCCGTCCCACCAGCTCTGCACTGGTATCTCATGACACAGATGAGGGTTAATCTGCTCAGGCAGATCATGAGCCGGCTGTAATTGATCGAAAAGCTGGGGTGGGGGAGTGGGGGTGGGGGGGTGTTTTTTTTTTTTTTTTAAATGCAAATCGCCACACAACTGCTTTTAACCTTAACCCTTTTAATGCGGCCGTGTTTAATACACACACACAACTGTAAATATGTTTGCACTGCATTGAATAGCAACAGATTATCTGTTAATTGGAATTGATGGCATTTCTTGTGTGTGTCTGTCATCTTCAGCTTGCGTTAAAAAAGGAAGTAGAGAGTCAAAAAATTAAAAGCGACAAAGTTAAAATTAAAATTAAAAGTCACACCCGACTGATAAACAACAGGAAGTAAGACAGAACCAAAACAGGAAGAGGAATTATCGCCCTCTTATGCTCTTCCAGGTGAAGAGGAAACAATTAAAATAAAGGGAACTAAAACGGTGTTGAAGTCTCGACCAAAGGTCTAGCAAGCTGCCACTTCTGTAAATACACCGGGCTCCAGGTCTTCTTCTTCGTCTTCCGCCTTCATAGGCTAAAACCACAGCGCCACATAAGGCCTGGCCTGAGTACTTTCCAGCGTTTCTGTGTACATGCAAATATTTTTGGAGACGGCTTTGTGTAATGTAAAAATGTCCCCTTCATGTAAACGGGGCCATGAAAATGGCTAAAATGTATTTCCATGTTATTTTGGGTCTTCTGGAATTTTTTTTTATCGTTTGCAAGACCTCTGTCCACCTTTGACTGACAATCTGCACAGCAGCACAAAATGAGCAGAAGGAGCCACAATGTGGGAGCAAAACAAAAGTCACAACAACACGTCAACGCTAAGTGGAAACCAATAGGGTTTGCAGCCACTTCACACGACGCACACAAACGATTCCATCAACAGTGAAACAAGTGGAGAGGGGTGGGGGGGGGAGGGGTGCAGAGCGGTCGACAACAGCGGAGTCCAACACAGCTGGAGCTTCGGCGAGGAGCTCCGAGCCAAGAGCAAGTCAGGCCGGGCCAACAGCGCCAGCGCTCTGCAGATATTCAGAGCGCCGTGTTTACACTCTGGGAACTCCTGTTTACGTCTCACGTCCACCAAAATTACATCACATCGACAAAGAGGAATCTTTAATCTGCTGCTCGCTCGCCAGCAGCAACAAAATAAAGTAAGACAACAAGCACAAGCAGGCGCGGAGGTGCGCACTGGATAAACGGGATGGATGATCGCTGTGGGAGCGTTCCCAGCTGCACTCCTCATTTAGGTCCAGAGCGTGAGCGACTCCAACTCAGACTGGGCCAAACAGGCCGAACAGGGAAAGAAGAGAGAGAGAGAGAGTGAGAGTGAGAGAGCGAGAGAGGTCTGTAATCAGCGCCAGTCGTCCTCCATCCACCCAGCCAGTGTTGTTTACAGGGAGGGCTTGGCAATGTGCACAAAAGACCAAAGTTAAAGCAGCACCCTCCACACCCCCACCTCCACCTTTTGTCAACTTGGCCGCTCGCGCTGGACATGAAAGAGCGAGCGCCTGCATCAAAGGGCCTCCCATGAGAGGGGCGGAGCTGAGCGCCGCAGCGCTGCACAGTTGCAGACCGCGAGAGACGACAGGTAGAAGTCACGGATGTGATGTCAGGACTGGATAACGAACTGGCAATATGGCGGCTAGCCGATTTGTCCCAGTGGCCACTCGAGGTACTGCAGCAAAAAGAAATCCCATGGGACCAATAAGCATTTTGAGCAACTTCATTGAATGAATTGGCCGCCATCTTGGACCCTGTTAGAAGTAGGTGGTCTTCACTGGACAGAAATGAAACGGCCATAGCCTAAATATGGACGCCTGTTTTAGCTGGCAGACCCTGACTGGTCTCTGCTTGTCCCAATTTTTGCAAACGTCCCACAAGCGACTTCCATCCAAAGAGGCTGGCAACAGCGCATTCCCAGCATGCACTTTGTGCAGCCGTTGTGTCGTCCTGTTTAGTTTTATTTTAAAAAAACAAAAAAAACGACTGGTTTCCTTCCCTTTCACTCGCCCGCCCGCCCGCCCGGTGCGACCCTTTTTGTAAAGGCTGCACTTAAACCCTCGGGCCGTCCCAGAGGCAGATGGCTGATGTAAACACAGTAAATCGCACTTTCATCAGGTTCACTGGGTGCACGTCGACCAGAAGTAACAGCTCTGTCTCAAAATGCTGCTAATAGGATGTCACGGATTTCTCACAATATTTCCTTCTTCTTTTTTTTTTCCGACTGCTGTAGCAGATTTGACAAAAGTAAAGCCAGTGGATGATTTCTACGAAATCAAAGGCGTCCTGACCCCAACGTGTTCCCCCCTCTCACAGAAATTGGCAAACTTTTCCTTTGTGCTACTCAGAAATTCCAAAACAAAGCGGTTATGAAATATTTACGATACAGAAATGTGTGTTTTATTGCAGCCAGCAGAAAAAAGCAGCACTTGGCGTTAACGTCAAATTAAAAGAAATCAATTTCTGTGTAAACTGAAACCCAGCTTTGGTTCCTCTCCTCCCTCCCTCCCTCCCACTCCTCCTCTCTCTGTCTCTCTTGTCTTTGCCAGGGAGACAAAGTTAGAAGCCATTAACCTCGGTCAGACCCCACTGTTATGACTACAAACACTCGGTGCTGAATCTGGTGGAAAGGATGAGCAGGAAGTCGCAGAAAAAAAAGTTTTATTTCTCCCCAAGACAGCGAGCGGCTCCGTCCCGGGCTGCGGCGACCGGCGGCCAGTGGCCAGTGGCCAGCTCTTCGTCGCCAAATGGATTCTCAGTGGAAGTGGGATTAGTGCAGAGTGCACGCCGCCGCGGCCCCTTCAGGTGCTGCTGATAATCCAGTTCCAAATAAAACTCCAAAAGGCAGCGAATGCTGTCCTAATGCTCGGAGGGAAAGGTCACATTTCTCCACCGTCTCCGATCTTCCCATCAAACGATTTGGTTTTTATCTTCAACTTTCCTCCCTTTTTCCTTTGCTCCGCCCCCTCTGCTCTGCAATTTCCAGCCCATCAGATTTTTTTTTCATCCGCCTTTACGACCAGCCAGAGATCTATGTCCCATTTTCCAGGCTGAACAGTCAACTGCAATTCAGCGGAACCCGTGGCCTTTTTTTTTTTGTGTTGCATGTTTCCGGCAAAACGTTGAAAACGGACAAAGCAGTTAACACTGTCGACAAATGTTCAATTGTCAGCCGACATTGGTTATTACAATATATGTAATTATAACATTAATAATACATTTTATTTATAAAACATTTTTCATTATAAAATCTCAAAGCGCTTCAGATAAAAACATGTTACGATGATGCATAGTAACCAAGTTTATCAGATGCCAGTAAAGAGCCAATAGCTGCGTTTCCATTACAGTTTTTCGCAAAATAAAAGAGATATTTCCAAAATTTTGTATAATTGCAATTTGCAGGCGTTTCCATTGAATGGTGTGAAGCGCATAAGCCACAATTCTCGTAAAATCTTACAAGAATTACGTGCCGAGCGCGAGAATTACAAGAATTACGTTTGCTTTTGTTTGCTGTCAAGAATGGTTGTTATATTTAGTATTTGAGAGACTTACTGCATTGGTGACCTCGACTTCATGAACCCTCTGGAATGACGTCCGGTCAAAGAAGACCAGCTTCCCGTTCCCCTCCTCCTTCTTCACCGACGTCCCCGTCAGCACGAGTCTGTCGTCCGGGCTGAAGCAGCAGTCGGTCCTAAAACGAAGCAGAAGAAAAAATAAATAAAAATAGCACAGAGGATTCACAGTCCTTGTGTGTGTATGTACTGTAAATCCATATTTGAAATTTTCATTACATAGAGAAGAAGTTGGTGAGGCCGGTGGCCACGTTCACCGGCTGCCTGAAGCTGCGGATGTCCCACATCTTCAGCGTGTCGTCGCCTAGAAAGCAGAGAGGAAGCGTCGGGGTAAACAGTCGGCCGAGTGATTTGCAGCGCCGGCGACATTTCTTGCATCCGCTGCCGCTTCTGCCGCACTCAGCCCGGCTGTACAACACGGCAGCGAGAGTTACTTCCATTTACATTACGGAAAAATGCGGCGTGAAGGACTCTCGAGGAGAATTACTCCTGTTTGTCTCAGAAAGACTCCAGACCGGATCACCAAACACAAGAAAAGCCACTTCTGTGTTTCTGTTTAGAGACCCACAGCCACTCGACTTATTTGAACACAGGGAGGGAAAGAAAGGGGGGGGGGGGGAGAGAGAGGGAGAGGGAGAGAGAGAGAGAGAGAGAGAGAGAGAGAGAGAGAGAGAGAGAGAGACATCTCGGATCTTGGTGCTTCTAAGAATGCGCGTGGCTGCAACAATACAAAGAAAAATATGGGCCTCACCTCCGCGTGAAGCCAGAGTGACGCCGTCGTAGGAGAAGGAGAGGCAGGAGGTGTCTGACCCCGGCGTGTGCGCCTGCCGACAGTGGAACTTGGTGTGGACCTGCCAAAAGGATGAAAAGAGAGAATTATGCACCAGAGCATCTGGCAGAGCTTTTGGTTTTCGCTGGCAGTGCAAAGCTGCCGCATGAGAACGCGACCGCAGTGAAGAGCCGGCGCTGACCCGCGACTCCGAGGAGCGCGAGGACGTCGGCGAAAGAGCTAAAAGCTGCTTTTTGCTATTCCACACCACGTGCGTGTGCAAAGGTAGGAAGGCAGCACAGATGTGACGGCTGCAGCTGGTACTGCTGTCATGCAGGGATCAAACCATTACATTTGCAAGTCGAAAAAAAACTAATTCTGCTCGCTTCAGTGGATTCAGTTGGACGTGCAGCTCCAGCAGGGACGTTGACAGACAGAGACGAGAGTTAAAAGCCATGAATTGTCGACTATAGAGGCAGATAGTGAATAAATAGTCCAGTCGTGCCAGCGTCTGTTTCCATAAACACAGAGCCCAAGTCAGAGATTGTTCATCAATCAGGCTTTTATACTCTCCCCTGATGTACTTCCACATTAAAGGGTCAGAGCTCTGGCTTTTAGGAAGCTCGAACTCGGATAGCTTTTACCCAAACCTAATAGAACAGGAGCTATTATCTCGGCTGCAGCGTTCAAAATGTAAATTCCCATTTTGTTTTTTTTTTTTCTTTATCAGCATATTATTCCTGCATTCAATCCAAAGCAGCAGCAGCAGCAGCAGCAGCAGCTACGTTTGAATGCTATCAAGTGCTTTCAAGGTGATGGTGGGTCCTTTAAAAAAGGCAAGTTCACCAGCAAGGAAGCAGAGTTTCCAGGCTGCAAAGCAGAACTGGTGAAAATGAAAACTCTTATCAGCTGGCTGCGTGTCTCAGCCTCCTGGACATTGTTTCGCCCGGCGCGGCGGCACTCTCTCTCTCTCTCTCCTCCTCCGGTCTCCTCGGGACGGACACGTGTTTGAATTCTGCCCTCGTGACCGTTTCCCCCCCGGCGGAATGCGACAGTCAGCTCGGCTGTGATGATCAGCATGTACGACTGAACACCAAGTAGGGCCGAGTGACATTTCCAGCCGGGGGTCGTCGCACGTAGGTGAGAACAGGCTGATGACAACAGCGGGTGGGAGGGGAAATCTCAACTTTATGTTCTGCAGGGGGTTGAAGAAAAGCAGCTAATGAGGCTTTCGGTGTCGCTGGCGGTGTCGCTGGCGGTGTCGCTGGCGGTGTCGTAAACTTTTACGAGTGAGGCGAAACGCTGCGCGGTATTTTAGGTGCCTTCAGCAAAACCAGCACACTCTCCTCCTCCTTCTTCTCCTCCTCTAGCCTCTGCCAAACTGAAGTCATCCGAGATATTTTTCTAATGAATCCCAGCCAACGTGGCTGCGCCTCCAGTGCAAACAACTATTTCAACTCATTGTCTCAGCAGCTGTTTCCACCACTGCCAGCACTTCTGTGCGACTTCTCGGCCCTCTCTCACCCCGTGCAAGTGCACTGCGGTAGAGTTTGTGCATGTGAGCGCGCCAAGGGTCCGCGTTCACGGGCTGAAAGCAGCAGCTACAATCCCCCGTCTCTCTCAAACATGCACACAGTGGAGCAAGACGGAGCATTGGGCAACAAACAGGAGGAGGCGGGACTGACCCAGTGAAGAGACAGCGGCAAAGCCGCGTTAAAGTGCCCTTTTAATGCAAATTCTCCTGTTTTTCAACCCAGGGTCCAGTGCACCAGGCTATTATTAATATTATTAGTCGTAAAAAGATGATTATTAGTCATAACAAAAAAAAACTTGAGAGCAAAGCAGCAAAGTTAGCTCCCCGTTAACCGCCTTCCTCCAAAAGCGCTAGCTTTTAGCCACCTTTCGACTTAAAAACAAGGCGTTCGAAGAGGGCGGAGCCAACACCTGGCTTTGGGCGTGGTCAACCACCCACCTCCGATCGCTCATCAAAGACAGCGGCGGCCGTGAGGCCACAGAGCCGGAGACGCTCAACCAAACATGACCTTGGTTTATACGCTGACGTTTTTGTTAACTTTAGACGTAATGCAAATACGCAGGTGAAAAAGGAATTGCAGCAACACAGGGCTTTTGACTCGGCGAGGTCGGATAAGGAGCCTGGGCACAAAGAGCGGAGCAGATAAGATAGAGAGACGCTGGTGAAATTAGAGCACGTGAGCGCTGGATGGAGAGGTGAATGGCTGATGTGTCTTTTTAATGCAAGACAGGGAAAAAGGAGATGATTTAATTTTTTAATTTTTTTTTTTTTTTAAAGGAAATGAAAGGAAGTTATTAGACGGGAAGAGACAGATAACACTGTCACCTTGAACCGGCAAGAACACTGATTACACTTTTTCATTCTTTGGCCGTTTCGCCTCTGCGGTGCGCCTGGAGACAATTTTTCCACCTCCCATCATCATTTATTAATGCATTCATGTCAACTCAAAGCCAATTGCCCACATTTATTATCTCAGACTATCTTCCCTCCCTTTGCTCCTTGCAGCACTGAAATGAAGTTGACAGTGGAATAAACGTCAAGAGGCCAAGTTAATATGAAAGCAAATGATGTGAGAGCAGCTTCTGGGGAGAAAAAAAAAACCTGGCGGCAGATTATCTCTTGCCAGCTACAACTAAAGGCTGGATGGACTGGGACGAGCCAGTTGTTTGAAAGGGTTTGAGGCATAAAAGCTAAATGATGAAGGGACTCGTGTCACTTTTTGATGTTTTACAAGAGAGACTTGCGATCAAACGTCGGCAAGATGTGCAAAAGTTGCAGAATTGGTGCAGGAAATATCTGGCACCTGGCCTCAATCAGGACTGCTTTAAGAGAAAAAAGCTCGCTAAAGCTTTTTGAGCTCCAGTTGAGTCACCGAGGACAGATTCCAGCATCTTTTTCTCTCATCTGAATGTCATCTCTACATGTGGCGTTTACACTGGCTGCTTGTGTTGCATCTTGAGGATCCGTTCTGTTGACACGATGAAAAGAAAGTGTCTCTGTGTGCCGATTCATATAAACAAACATCTTTTTATCTTCCATCCTTCCGGACAAGAGGGTGGAAGGTCAAAAGCAAGTATAATAGGAAAGAATTTTTCCTTTTAATCACATTACAAGTGGCTTTTATCATTAGAAAATGTTCTCGCTGTCGAGTTGTTTGTTCTCCGGCTTTTATTTCCAGTCTTTGAAATGTGTTTTTTCTTCACTCGGCATCGTGATACCTGTTTTTTGGTCATACCGGTTAACCTTGAGGACTATAAACGTGTCCAATTGCCTCCTAATAATTCTCTTTAGCACTTGCTGAAAGGATGCGCGCTGGACGAGCGGCTAATGGTTATCTCCGCCGCCCCCCCCCCACCACGGCCACCCGGCCGGCTCCGGCTATTCCAGGAAACACTTGCTGCTGTTGTTGCGAGGACGAGTGTTTACAGTCGCCGCGCGGGCTGCCATCGGTAGATGCCGGGGCGTTTCACTCACTGCGATAATCCATGCGGCGGCTTGGCGAAACCCGACTCTCATGCAGCGGCGTTTGAACTTCTCCCACGACTCCTGACATCATCGCCAAACGGCGCCCTTATAGCCGGCTTAAAGCGAGCGCCGGGGGCTGTAGGGGGGTAAATTGTCACCGCTATTTTTAGCGGCGGATGTGCATATTGCCCCCGGACCGGGTGGCCAGCTCTCTCGCTTTGGCGACGCAAACGTGCAGTATACTTACAAGGAAATGTGTTTTATCTGCAAGATGTCGTCCTAATTAATAGCTGGAGGAGCCGCGCTGGGTTTGGATCCTCAGCAGGCCGTAATAACAAATCTACAAGCGGCGCCGACACTTTCTAGCACAGGCTTTACAAGCCGGCGTGGCAGAAATACCGCGAGCCTCTTGGCTGCTGCCAGTGCCATTCTCACAGCGGCGGCCGCAGGCGAGCGGCACGGCCGAGGTCGCGGCGCTGGCACCGTCTGATTCTGAGGGGAAGCGCGGGGGGGGGGGCCGAGGGGGTCGTATGGCTGAGTCTGAAAACAGCTGCTCTGATCTTTCAGGGAACAACATCAACAAGTGGTGATAGTGAAGCCGTGTTTGTGTGTGTTGGAGGCTGTTGGCTGGAGCCGCTGACTCCCGACTTGACCGCCACGCCACGCACTCAGCGTCATTCCTCTGTCGGCGTCCCAGCGGGCTAATAGCCCCCCGACTGTGGTGCGGGCCAGAGCCAGGTATGGCAAGTCAGGCCTGTGAGTCACTAGATTGAAAAAAAAAAAAAAGACTATTGAAAAGGATTATTGTCTGGTCATGGTGCAGGTTTTTTTTTTTTTTACCCCAACCCTGTATCCCAACGGAAGATCGGCTGCAGCAAACTTGCCCGCATTAATGAGGTATAAGTGAAAATGTAAGTCAGGAAATTGGACCAGCTTTTCCGCCACTTTCCGCCTGCATTCCGACAATGCAGTAAAATTTGTATTTCCCAAAAAACTGTCTGCTTCATCAAAACCGCCTCCTTCCCTCCTTTTCGCTCCGTCTTTGAAGTCGGGAGTCATCCGAGTTCACCGCTGACATCATAGCATTCCCAGGGTCTGGGGGTCGTGGTCATGCTTGTGAAGGAAGGCCTGCCCACTACCTGGCAACCATTTTAAATAAAGCCTCATAATTCTGGCAGGCCGGCGTGCAATCACTCCCCCCGTGGCAGCTCACCAGACTGAGACCCGTCTGACTGCACACCCCCCCACCCCCCAGCCAAGCCCTCTGCCTCCGCACTGGGGGGATCAATCAGCCCGTGTCAGGGTTCAAGAGCACGACGTGTCAGCCTCAATAGCTCCTCGCCGGGCTGAGGCTCCAGATCAAGGTCGTGCGCGGGCGCGTGATTGATCATGATTGATCTGCCCGCGTGTTACGGCCGTGAGTAATTGGGGGGCCGATACGAGCAGTGGATGGGATGGGATGGGATGGGATGAGCCTCCTCTGAGCAATAAAAGCATCAGCAGGTCGACTCCTTTTTAGGCATGCGGCTCCGCTCGACTCGGCGGCACAGGTTGCTGATTAGGGCAGAGGGCGCTGACTCAAGTCTCCAACCGCTCAGAACGGGACAGGCTCCATTGGTCAGGCAACAGGCACGACTATTGTAAGCTGCTGCAGGACGAAGGGTAAATATTTAGCTTGGAAAAAAAAAGAGGGCTAATAAATTTGGAACGCTTTAACCCAATCGCTCACAGGCTGCTGCGTCCGTCCGTCTGTCCGTCGCTGCTGCTGCTGCTGCAACAGCCCAAAAAATGAGGAGGCAGTGGAAGCAGAGGGGGAACCTCCAAAACACAGGAAATGGACCCGCAAACGTGGCCACAAAATCCGACGGCGTTCCCTGTTGCCCCCGCAATGGCAAAGTTGGAGTGTCGCAGTAATTATCATGTAGCCTACTTCCCATTTGACTAATCTGGATAAGCCCCTCTGTCCAAATCAGGCTGTTCCGACTCGCTAACTGCAGCTTAATTGTCGCCGTCGCTACTCGCTGGTGAAAATAACGCAGGCGTTCAACCTCGTCGGCACAAGGATGTAGGGGTTTGTGGTGCAGGGGGACCAACCAAAGGATGATGAAGTGGAACGGGGGAATTAGAGTAGAAAAGTGCCAAAACATCGGACGTCTGGTGTTCTGGAAACTGAACGCACTAGAAGGAAATCAGTGAGCAGTTTGCCGTTTTATGCTGTTTTGTTTTGTTTTTCCTGTGGGCTCTGCGTAGGTGGACAAAAGCGACTAACTCATCATCTGTACTACAATTAGCTCCACGCACGTGTTGTGTCTACAACTCGCATGTGCTTCTACTCGTTTTTGTTGCCCAAACTGCTCTGCTGCGAGCTGCGTTGCACCGGGCTCATGCGCCATCCTTCAAAACAGACGCTGCAGCTCAGCTTGACCCCCCCGCCCCCGATTAGTTCCGTTTGTACAGACCAACAAGGTGCAATGAGGTTGCACCCAGACAGGAGTGTAAAATGGGCTAAATATAGGTGCATCGAGGAATCCAGCCAGCAGCACCAAGTCGATAGTGTGGTTGTGTGCTGCCCCCTGTTTGTCTGGACTGACCTCAGACTTCTACATTCCACCTGTAAGATGCCGTTTCAAATATGCCAGAGCAGGCAGATGGCTGAGAGGCTGTTTTACCTCCGGTGACGGTGTGTCAGAGTGACTCAAGCCAGAGCGAGGCTTCCCCGGGAGCCAAGACAAACTCCTGCAAACTACGGGAATGTGGAGGACCGAGACGAACGCTTTGATCGCCTTGATTGCTTCGTCTGCGCAGGACGGCTAACAAATTACCTTTTTTTCTTCGTAAATCCACGCAATCGTCGCGCGTCACTTGATTGACTTACGTAATCGGCTATTTTGAAGGAGGCGCTTTGATTTCGGCGTTTATAATCTTAGCAGGAAGCTCCGAGGAAGCCCTGCAAAGCTGTTGGTTTGGATCCCAAACCAACAGCTTTGCAGCCGAGTGTCTGCGTGTCTGATGGCGACGGGGCAGGCGAGGGTTCAAACAAAGTCCTGAGTCGCGTGAGTGCGGACGCAAGACGTTTTAAGACTCTGCTCAGGGCCGCTCCATGAACTGTTGACCTCTCTGCCCTGCGGACAGATGACCCAGCGTTGCAATAAAACAGACATCCTGTGTTTACAGCCTTTTGCAACTGTGTGTCGGCCAGACGTGCATGTGTGTGCGTGTGTGTGTGCTTGTTGGAAGACTCACGCTGAGGTTTCTGTCCCAGATCTGGATGGTGCCGTCCTGGCATCCGGCAGCCACCAGCTTCCCGTCCCGGCTGTAGGTGCAGCACGTGGGGACGACCTTCTTGCCTTGCAAGGACCGCGGCTTGAACACCGACTTGTGCTGCTTCCCCGAGTTCACGTCCCACGTGCGCACGGTCCTGTAAAACGGGACACGAAATGTAATTCGTCCTCGCTATTTTGTGAAACGGGATCCGTCCCCGGAGGGCCGTTTCAAGTCCACGGCGGCGGCGGCGGCGGCGTGCACCGATGTAATAAATATGAATCACACGGAGGAACCGTGCTTCCTCCACTGGGCCGCGGGCTTCGCCTCCAGCAGGCCTGTAAATCAGCCTGACAGCTATGTCAAAGGCTTCCATGACATTCTTTACCCATGACACCAGCGAGCAGCTCGAGAAGAGAGAACTTAAGACATTTTAATTCAGTGTAGAATATAGAGAACGGCTATTGTTATTATAGAACAAATAAAAGTTAAAAAAAAAAAAAAAAAAACAACAACTTTGTATTAACTGTGATATTTTGGAAAAGTAAAAAGCAAATATACTTTCAACATTCTTCAGGTGGTGAAAAGTTGCTCTGCAGTGTGTCGATTGTTCAGTGAGTCAAAAAAAAACAACAACCCTGCATTCTTGAGATGACAAAGCAGAGCGGACAGTGATTTAATGACATCAGTGTGTTCAGTTTACAACAAGGGGGGAGCAATTGACCTTTGACGTGGTCAGCGTGGCCTGCTGCCTCGCTTGGCTGCCCTTGAGTTTGTTCAGTTTTGTCAGAAGAAATGAGAAAAACTAACCTAGGAGAACAAAACTGACGGTTGGACAAGTGAGAAACGGGGCAAACTGGGCCGCTGCTCGCTTTCGGTTCCAGCCGGCACCTGCCGACTTTCATTTCCTCAACCGTCCCACTGAACACAAACATGTCGGAGTGACCTCTGACATGCCCACTCAAACACTCAAACCACACCCAGCGTGTCCAAATGTGTCCGTAACCCGCGGCTCGCTCCACACCGAGCATCCTGACCTCCCGGGGTCACGGGGTCGGCCCAGAGGAGTATAAACACACACACGCTTCCACTGAGAGCCACTGCGAGGATTCTTTTCCGTGCCCGGCGGGCGGCGGAGCCGCAGAGTTGCGTCTCTGTGTCTCCGCCGTGTTTGGATAAGAGCAGAGCGTCGCGATACGGATGCCAGCCGAAGACGTATGGCTTGAGTGAGAACTGGCGAGACTCAAATTAAACTCTGCTTGATGCACGGACGTGTTTAGCTGAAGCTACTAATAAATCAGAGGGATAGCGGTGGGGAAGAAGGGGGTTTCTCTGCACACCCCCCTCACCCAGAATGAGAGCGGACGCAAAAGTCGAGAGACGCTCGGCAGGAGCGACGCGCGGCCAGTTTCCGAGTTTACATGGAACAGATATGCATTCTTATATGAGGGGCACGGTGATAGCCGCGGACACGGATGACAAATCGGTCCACCTGCCGCCTCACACGGATGTCTCTGTTGTGTTTACAGGAGGACGCCGGGCATCCGTCAAGCCAATAAAGACAACACAGCCTTTTCCGTGCAGTGCACAAAGGCTGGAATGCTATTTATTGTGAGGGCTCTTTCCAAAACACGGCAGCGCCGGCTGTCAGGGGAGGAGGATAAGGGGAGGGGAGGGGAGGGGCGGGGGTGCGGAGACGGGGAGGAGCCCCACCAGTGTGGAGAGGAACGGCAGAGTGCGGGCCAGACACTGCACACTCTCACCTGTCAAGGCTACAGCACGGAGCAGGTCGGCGGAGGGAAGGGGGTAAACAAAAAACTACACCTGCCATATTAAAGTCATGGGTCGTATCTGTCTTCCAATCTTTTCTGGTTTAAAGCAGTACAGAGGCAGGCGTGCAACATTTAATGTCAGAAAAATTTGAAAGAATACAAAAAAAAACCAATACCCAACATATTAGTCCTCTGTTTACTACCCAAGAGGATTAGGGCCACAAAAAGATTTTTTTTTAATTTAAGTTTTCATTTTGAGTTTTAAGTTGAAATTCTGTGAATAAAGTCAAAATTTTTCGGAAAAAGGTCGACGTCAAGGCGAAATTTTGTGAAAAAACTTGACGGGAAAAAAAAGGCGAAATTTTGTGAATAAAGTAGAAGTTTTCTGAGTAAAGTCGACGCAAATAAAGTGGAAATTGGTACAATAGTACAATTTGCATGTTAGGGCATCTTGAGCAAACAATTTGTTCTCGTTTTAAGAGAAAGAAAATAGATTTTCTAGAAGAGAAAAAACCTCAGAATATTTACGCCCGACCGACGCTCAGGACAGCGGTGGAGAGCCGGTTCCCCTTCCCTGCTAATCCTGCTTTCCCTTCAATCGTCAAACCTTCCTTCCCTTCCCACAGACGCCTCGGAGGCGGAGGGGTGAATGCAATAAAATGAGAGCCATACATCCTCAGTCAAGCGTGTGCACTTTACGAGCTCGTACAGTCATTCACACATTAACCGAGGAGTGACAGCTCACCCCCCGATTTTTATCAGTCCGTCAGGCAAGCGGCCCGGCCGGTGGGAGGCGGTTGCTGGGATCACTTTTCCAGATGATGAGATAGTAGGTGGGGAGAGGAGAGATAAGATGCTCACGCCTTGTGCAGTGTTGTGTATTGGTCAAATTCGTGTGTGTGTGCGGGGGTGATTCTCCCGGTGGCCGGTTGACTGACTAACTGGGGCTTCTCTTTAGAGGAGAGAGGATTAGGAGGCTGAGACGCTGCGTCTTGCTTCTAAAAGGAAGTCTGGGAATACCAAAGGGGTTTCTGGAGCAGCTGCGGAGGCACTCATGCAAGACAGGAAAGTGAAAATACGCTGAGGTCTGCAGCCAGCCGCAAAATGTCAAGTTTAAATTCTTTTTCTATTTTGTTGCAGAGCAGGAAAGAACACAGAGCGCAGGTGAACCACAACCCGAGTCCTGTTCCAAGACATCGGGGCAGCTCCTCAGATTTTATGCCTCATTATCACGTCCCAGCGAGGAAACGGGCAATTTTTTTTAGGTTTGGGTGAGAGAAGAAGAAGAAGAAGAAAAATAAGAAAGAAAAAAAAAACAACAAACGCCGTCTGCGGACTCTAAAGGCTGCTGTCAGTCAAAGAGTCATCCACGACTGCGGGGCGAACAAGGGGGATAAATGCGGCCCCTGCAGATACGGACGATATGTGCGTTCCTGGGCAGGACACGGAACACTTGCAGTCTAAGGCGGCCGACAGTCGGAGACGAGCTGGACTGCGGCTGAACTCGCCGCGCTAATCGCCCCGACATGCTGCTGCACACCTTGTGGCGCTTGTCCTGATTTTTCACTTCTGTTCCGTCGCATAAAGAACAAAAAAATAAATAAAAATCCCACCTATTTGGTCAGACAAAATCATTATAAGCTACCAATTCTTACCATATATATATATATATATATATGTATATATATATATATATATATATATATATATATATATATATGTATATATATATATATATATATATATATATATATATATATATATATATATGTATATATATATATATATATATATATATATATATATATATATATATATATATATATATATATATGTATATATATATATATATATATATGTATATAGGATTAAATTGATTATTTTGATCCTTGTTCAGAGCTCGTTCAGATGGGCTTTTGGGTGGAGTACGACTGCACATCCAATATCCAGCTGACTCCAAAATCCGTGCCAGCGTGCCAAAGGGAATCCCCGGTATTCCGAACCTCCTGGAAACATTTTTGACAATTTGTGTGTATTTATGTACGTGCACGCATGCAAGAGAGAAGCACCACATGGACCTCATTAGGACTGTGGCCGTCGGGTCCCATCCTCTCCCTGCTCCACTGAGTGGCGTCTCAGTCACAGAAAGGGCACAACGTGGGTCCGGACGGTTCTTCTCCGGGGGAACCGTGAAAACGGCAGAACGTATAAACAGGAATCGCGTCACGTCCATTTAACCGCAAATGCCCGGTTTCCACGTGGTTAGTCATGATTCAGCTGTCTTGTAGCGTGCGATAGGCCGTTGTTTGTTAGAATTCAAGGCAATAAATAAATAAAAAACTCACAACAGTCCCGGTCGTATTTTTAGTAGTCCACTCCCGTCCTCAGCGGAACGGGAGTGGACTCTGCACATACCGCCATCACTCTCTGAGAAATAAATCAGGGCTTCTTAAAACAGGTGTTCAGTTCTCCAGCAAAGACTCGGCTAATGTGAATCAGCCTTTCGTAATAACAATAATAATAATAATAATAATGCGACTAATGCTGGAAAACGGTTTTGCAACCATGACCCGGTTGGTCTGTAGCCTCCAATCAAAGACCTCCTTCCTCCACACGAGTTGGAAGACAATCGCTTTCCAGCACCGCAGCATCACAACCCTCCTCTCATTCAACTCCTCTGAGCGAAGGAAAAAGAAGTCCGGGTAAATGAAAACACTCGAGGAACTGGGTGGCATTTCGCCATGAATGACGATCCCGGCGGCTTAATTAAGGAGCTGGGCGCTCCAGTGATCATCCTCAATGAGCTTTTCAGACAAGAAGCGACAAAAGAGGTTGTCGGCAGCGCGTCGCAGGAAAGGAGGAGTGAAAGCCGACGGTGGACGGAGGTCCCGGGTTCACTGTGGTCCGACTGGTGAGCCATTGATGAGGAGCCCACTCACCACAGCGAGGAGCCCACGGGACTCCGAGGTTGTTCAAAGGCCAGTAGAGAGTGAAAAAAAAGAAGGAGAAGAAGAAGAAGAAGAGGAAGAGCAGGAAGAGGAGGAAGAGGAACTGGAGCATAACTGATGAGGTAAAGCAGGAGAAGCAGCAGGGAACCAAGACAAGGCTGGAAACTCCAGGCAGTCAACAGAGGAGCTCGGTTAAAGGAATAGTTCACAGCAAATGAAAAACGCAGCCATTCACAGTTTTTTTTTTTGTTCGTTTCTTTGATTTTCAAATTAAATATGTGATTGAAATTTACATTTTAACTTTGAAATGTGTTTGCACAAACTCCTTTGATGGCGTGACCACCATGGAAGTGCACGCAGAGCCAGGACAGCAACATTCATCTGTGAGGCTGTTGAAGGCCCGGCGTGTAACGTTTCAAAAAGCGCCTTTTCGTATGAAATGGAAGATGAAAACGCAAATGTTGGGCTTTAGTCACTAAAAACGAATCACCGAGTCTAATAATAAAGAGTTTATGGAGCGTCAGAAAACCAGGATTGCTATCAAGAACTAATGAGAGGAAAATATTCGCTGGGGTCGCCTGCTTTCTTCCAGAGAAAACAAAACACATGAGCCTACTAGGGTGGAATTCATCGACTGGAAGCTGGAACTGACGTGGCAAGAACAGAACGTCGCCCATAATTAACATACGGGAATTAATGTATTTGCAGTACCACCCATTACCACTAGGCACTACTCAATGTTATTTTTATATGTGCATAATACCAGCAGTGCTTAGGCCTAATATGTAAAATTCAGTATGTAGTGCTGTAATATAATGGTGATATAACTGTAGTAATGTGGTGGTTGATGGTGTTTAATAGTAATTATCTTATCTTGAATATCAATATCTTGCTTGAATGCATGTTGGTGAAGACTGCTACGGGATGCAGGTGAAAGGTGAAGTGAATAGGGGTGGGTTTATATAAGTTTTGTACTTCTTCCTGCTCCTTTTCGAGCATATTTAAGTTTCTGGATATATGTTTTCTTTGAGTATTAGGCTTGTATTTTTTTTTCTTTATTCTTGTTTGCTTATTTTAGTTACGGTGTTTGTGTTGTTTTTTTTAATGCACCAATAAAGAATTCATTTCAATTCAACCGATGTTACATTTATTTGGCCACCCCAGCCGGCCTCTCTCTCCCTCCCTCTCTGCTCGCACGCAGCTGCTCGGCCTGTCAATGGCTCCCTGTGCGCTCGCTCGCTCGCTCCTCTACTCGTGTTCTCCCGCCAGTTTCGCCCCTGGGGCAACACCCAGCGCGGACGTGCCAGGGGAGGATTTCCAGAGCCTCGACAAGAGCTAAATAAACCAGGCTGAACATCTGGGAGGGGAGCGTTGACGGCGGTAAACAGCGGCTGGTCCACAGACCCCTGGCTGGTCCACAGACCCCTGGCTGGTCCCCTGGTCTCCAGGTGAGGACACTGCTGCCTCTCACTCTCACCTGCGACTCATCGCCGGGCCCTCACACACAAACATTCACGAGTGGGCGCAACGGTGAACGCTTTAAAATATTTTTAAAGGTGCAAGGGGGGGGTCGACATTTGGACTGTTGTAAGGAAGAAAAACAAACAAACGCTGCTCTGTGCAGAACCAGTTGCGTCATGATATAAAAAGCAGAAATTGTCATCATATGCTGTGTGCGTACATGTGTATGTGTGTGTGCGTGTGTTGTTCTCCTGTTCCTGGTTTACTAGCCAGACACATGACTCTCTCTCTCTCCTCTTCCTCACCGCCTTCTGAACTGCAACCACCTCGACCCCTCTCCCCCTGCTGCACCACCCAGCACGACACCTGGGTCATTAAAACAAAAATAGGCGTAAACGGACATTGTCCACAAAGTGGCGACGGTCACGTTACGCCCGCTATACGGCGGAAGGTCACCGGGGTTGAGGACGCGCAGGGAGCCTGTGTGCTGTCTCGTCAGTGCGATGCAAAGAGGACCGGCTGCACACCTTTCAGGCCAAGCTGTCTGAGCTACACTTCAACCCCTTCAGTCATGATCTTTAAAGCATGCACTGCATAATAACTATGATAGAGATTTTGATTGTCTGGATGTTTCATAGTGTCCTTGATGCAATAAATAGGAAATATTTGAATCACGGCTTCATCGGCTGGTCAAACATCTGTTTATAAAGTTGAAATGAGTGCCGTTCTTTAACTTTATCAGTGTTTTACATTTTACTATGCTTTAACACAGCCAACTGCATTTAACTATTGGTGAGTTAATTATTTACTGTGTATATATTGCATTATATTATAACATTTTTTTTTATGTATGGATATATTGTTGTAAGGATGTAATGTTGCATTTGCATCTTGGCTTCAGTAGACCGTGTGCAGGGTCATACCTGCCTTGTCTTGGGAGCAAGTTCCCCAGTTCAAGCACAATAACGAGAAGCTTGACAGCAACTCACCCGTCGTTGGAGCAGGTCATGAACTCTTCTTTCGTCTTGGGGTGCCAACAGCCGCAGTTCAGCATGGCCGTGTGGCCCTGGAGGGGAGAGGAGCACAGCCGTGAGGAAAAACACTTCTAAGGGTTATAGTTTTTTACCAGTGCAAGAGAGGCAGCAGCAGTCATTGTTTTGTTTTGTTTGCTTCAAACACAAGAATAAATCAACAAAAAGCTTAAATTCTTCGCCTGGACAACGGACTGAATTCACTCCCTCGGTGCCTTAATGGCCGTTTGACTTGATTTTGATTCATTTGCTTTTGTTAGTTCAGTTTGGATATTAAGGACAAAGTCAAAGAAAAGGACAAATGGCCACTACAACCATCACCAGTTAAGTGTGTAACAACTTCAAACTATTGTGAGACACAAAATTGAATGGCGTCACTCTGGAAGCTGCTCTCAAAGTCCCCAGCACGCTGCTGTGCTGCAACGGCGAGACAGTGAGTGATGCGTTTTGCGTAAAACCCTTTGGCGTGATCGGAAAGCGTCGCAGTCGGGCTCAGACAGCGAGCAGCAAGAAGAAGCCGTGACTGGAGGCCTCCTGCAGAGATTTACGCAGGACGGATGGCTTCAAAGTGGGACGCGGCAGGCGGCGGCCTCCCTGCTCCCACACTTGAGAGCCCCGCAGACATGACATACCGCTATTTGACAAGATGCTTAAGGAGGCAGAGTGTTGCATGACTTGGTTCACCCAGTCACACCGGTGCAGCAGAGTGTGCATGTGTGTATGTGTGTGTGTGCATGCATGCGATGCGGCCCGTCTGCCCACCGTCAACCACTTTAATAAATCGGTAAAAAGAAACTGCCGTTTAACGACTTAAAAGGACAAGAAACAAATTGCCAGGCAGTTAAACTTCATGGTTAAATACACAGCCGCTCCGCCGTGAGGCTCAAATGGGCTACGAATGGCCGCCCGGCGCAGTAAAACTAAAGCAAACAGAGGCGGACATTCCTCTGCAAAACAATATACAAGAAAAAAATGGCTAATTAGTGGAGAAAAATGGGGATAATTGGACGAACGGGAATCCCTACGAACCTGCTAGCCGCCATTCACAGACAATGGTGCAGCACTGCAAGTTTATTTTCTGTGCAGCCGCATTTAACGTTGGTCTCCACGTTTGCACTAAATAAATAGGCAGTCCAGAAATAACTTCTGGATAATTATCAAATGATTGGTGCAATTGGTGCTGGAGTCCAACTTGCTCTTGGAAAGAGCCGATACCATCTTTCGCCCATCGTCGCTTCAGCTCGAAGCGCCAACGAAAAGCATTACCACATGCGACAGCTAGTGGGCGGCCAAACACACACCGTGGCCACCTCCAGATGGGAACCAGCAGCAGAGCAGGGACGGCAGCAGCAGCACATCCAGGAAAACACCGGCAACCAATGGGCCTTTTCACTTGTTGTCTGCAGCCACTCGTTCGGCCGGTATAAGCCGTGTCTAAATGGGCTGCAGCTGCTGCAGACGGCTAGTGACGGCCGACGCAGCTTCCTCAAAGCAAAAACAACCCCCAGAACATGGGGCAGCCAATTAGGACTGCCCCCCCCCCCCCCAAAAAAAAAGAAAACGCGCTTCGGAGATGCAGACACAAGAGAAGATATGGGCGACGATGGTATGAAGTTCCGGCTGCACCTTGCTACCATTAAGAACCGACGGGCTGTGCAGACGGAGTCGAAACATGGATCCAGCCTATGTTTAGAGCATGCAGTCACTCCGGGGCACGCTGCTATTGTGGTGGAAGTGGAAACATATCTTCTGTTCATCTTTTACGTATTCATCTATTTACATACAGGCTTTCTCCTCTGAGGGAGGTCAGGACAAGAAGGCAGCCTAAGCAGTTCAAAAGTAGGACATCGTGGCAAACGATAATGGAAAGAGCAACGTGGAAAAGGTTCAGACCGAAGGCCGGAATCTTTAGGTTTTCTCTCTCTTGTCTCTGAAGTGGTTTAGCTGCAACTTCATCTGTTTGGTTTACACCAATTTCCAGATGTTTATTATTGGACCTCCAGCCTCACAGCATGAAGAATCCGACAAACTCTGCAGATGTCCAGGAGAAGAGTCTGTTTAGCCCTCTGTTTACAACCTTCTGCTGTTTTTGGCTTCCTGCTAAAACACTGCTGGACCTTTCACGTGTTTGGAAGGGGACGAAAAAAGCTAGGTGGAGACATCACCTAACCAGGCAGAGATATTGGTGCCTATTTCCACAACTCTTTGTCATAGCACACTTTTTTTTCCAACAATATCTTTATTTATTTCCAAACACAGTAAGTGCTTGAAATATTTTTCAGGAAGTGAACTGACTAGAAACACACGCTATTGCTGGTAAACATTGCCAACATCAATTCTGTGTGTGTGTGTCTGTGTGTCTGTGTGTGTGTGTGTGTGTGCAAGTAGTGCTTCACCTTGGTGTTGGCCATGTCCACGATGTACTGGTCTCCCTTGGTGCACTCCATGACGTTGAAGCCGTCGCGGTCCAACACTTTGGCCTGAGCATTGCCTGACACCACTAGGATGACGTCGCCGGTGACGCTGTACTGCAGCGACTTGATCTGGTGGCTGGAGGTGCACACACACACACACACACACACACACACACACACACACACACACACACACACACACACACACACACACACACACACACACACACACACACACACACACACACACACACACACACACACACACCAGACCAGTCGAGTCAGTTTGTTTCGTCGGTGCTGATGATTTTTTCGTTTTCTGATGTAATCCCTCAAAGTGTGCAGAAGAGGGCAGTTCCACAACAAGTAGGCACATGTAGCTATCGGAACAAAACAGCACAACATCTAATGGGCTCATCTTTGATCCGTGACTGCAGCAGACAATTCAACAGACAGGCCGAGTCTTTGAAATGTAATGAAAGTCAGTCACACAGGGAGACACAAGAAAGACGTGTCCTAACGGGAAAAGTCATACAAATAGGCACAAAAAGAAATTTAATGACATTGGCATTTTTAAATATTTTTAGAGTGGAAGATCTGTATTTTCGGAAAGAAAAAAAAACCCAACACAAAAAATAAAACTTCTTTGGAATTTAAACTACTAGTCAACAGTTTGCACACTCCTTCTCCTGCATTTTTTTTTTTATCTTTACAACTTTCTAAATTGCAGATACTGAAGACATCAATTATATGAGCAAGATATATGTAATTACAGAATAATTACATATGCAATTACATACGTAATCACATTAAACAACTCTAAATTAGATTTTTATGAAAGGTTGCTATTTTACACTTTTTATTGTTTCCCACATAATTCCATGTGTGTTCATGGGTAGTTTTGATGCCTTCAGGGAGAAACTTCAATGTCAAATAGTCATGAGAATGAAAGAAATTTATGAAAATTAAATTCATATGGTGTGTCCAAACTTTTGACTGATAGTGTAAATGGACTTAGTAATAAACTTCTAAATACATTTAATTGATGTACATTTTCTTGTTTTTCATTTATGTTTTAATGTTTCAGGGTTTTCCCATGTTGTTTATTCAGAGTTTCTGGCCTCCTCAAGCATAAAAAAAAATCTGAAACCAAATGGGGCTTCTCCCTCTTTTTCCGCCTGTTTTAGTTCAGTTGGACTCAAATGTGGCCTTTTTTCCACAAGGACAGAGACAAAGTGGACTTTTTATATTAGGACCTGCTTGTTTGTAAACCAAGCAGGCTACTGGATCGCGCCATAATCACGTCTAATGTAGCATAGACTTGCGTTAATAGGCGAAGGCAGCTCCGGCTCTCAAGAAGAGAATCTGATCTTTGATGAGAGCCTTCGAATAAACAAGCTTGGACACATAAACAGTTGCGTAGCTCAACCATCTGTATCTGAAAGGGCTCATTTTGAATGAAACGAGAGGATGTCCATGAGTTAACGTGAGGCTCCATCAAGCCCGACAAATGTGTTTGTGTGGACTTTGGCAAACAAAAACACAGCGCCAACATTTGCACGGAACTGACGAAGCACATGTCAAGCAACTGCGCGTCGTTGCCTTCTCAGAAGTGGACTCACCAGTCGCACGGCTGGAGCGATCGGAAGGCCTGCAGAGCCTGGTTCATGCCGGCAAAGTCCCAGAACCGCACGTCATAGTCGTAGCCACCGGTCACCAGTCGGGCGCCAGAGGGGTCCAAAGCAAGAGCCGATACCTGAGGGGGAAAAAGCACAAAGACAGGGAATAAAGTTTAAATGATTTCAAGTCCTCGGTAATCGCAAACGTCTTTCTTGCACTCTGACTCAGGACGGAAATCCCCAAAATCTCAAAATTCAAAACAATGGAAAGAAATCGGCGCAGAAAAGTTAGCACAACAATAGGAACATATTTTGTTTGGTGATTAAAAGTTACTCCTAATGATTCAGATGAGAAAGACTGAACACATTCCAAAGACAAACAGGAACGACTTCAACCAGAGTCCTTACCGATTTGGTTCCGTGCTGTAGAGTGATCTCATGACTGTCTGGAATCTTCTTGACCGGATTCTTAATTAGAAGAAACATAAGAACACATTAATAGACTGAATACAAAACATGGACGTGTCACAACAGACACTACATAAATATTTCAGTAACTTCAGTAAAAATTTGCTGTCTCACCGACTAAATAAATGTGCTTTTGCTGCCATCTTGTGGTGAAACTTTAAATCAACACAAAACTTTCCTCTTTTTTTTTTTTTTTTTTTTTTAAGGTTGGAACTATATATGTACTATATATAACTAAATATAGAACTAAAGAAACTTTAAGAATGTCTGCTGATGAAATCATACATACATCATCATCGTCATCATCTTGTGACTCCAAATCTTCATCGTCATCATCCTCATCTGCTTGTGACCGAGGTTGTCTCGTCTCCTCGCCTTCTTTGTCCTGGCTATTCAACTCAGGTGGAAGTGGAGGTCCAATCTGGTCTGAATCAGAGTCGGAATCGCTGTCACTGCTGCTGCTTTCGCTCTCCTCTTTCCTTAAAAAGGAGAAAAAAGATAAAATAGCTTGAAATAAATATATTCAGAGAGGCAAAATAACTCCAAACACACACATAGAAATATTATATTTCTAAAAATAATAAAAACCTGGAAGAATTTGCAGCTTTGTCTTTCTGAGGTTTTCCTGATGACTTGACTGAGGCAGAACTCTCCCCTTGCTCCTCCATTTGACTCGCCTTCTGCCGCTCGTCTGTGGAAGATATCGTTTTAGTACAGTTTCACGCACAATCTGATAAACATCAATGTCATTCTGGAGCTGATGACGTACCCAATACATGATGACTCCTCTCAATGGCCGTCCGACGGGTCTGTTCAAAAATGGCATCAAGGTCAAACGTGCGGGCCTTCTTCCCTAAAACAACAAAACGACACTCCGTCAGTCAAGAGCAAACAATACCAAATGAGAGAATACGAAAATAATAATAATATTAATAAAAATGAATATTCTTATATACCAAAGCCGGAAAATCCCATGACGGATGCCATGTCTCCGTCGTCCATCATCTGGTCAGACGCTGAAAAAAAAGTTAAGTTGTCAAATTTTCTTTCTTTTTTTTATTCCCACAATTTAAACAAAACTGATAAACTTTATGTGACACTTTAGATAACTTTATTTAACTTTTAATGTCAAATATTTTAGTTATACATGAGCAGTGGAATGTCCTCTGCATACATGATTATTGTCATGTTTATTTTCACCATATTTTGCCCGGACTTTAGCCGTTCAGCACGATAATCTTCAAATAGTCGACCGAGCAGTTACGTTCACGTTTTAACGATTGTTGTTTGGCTCCGTGTTTTGAATAGTGAACACAACCATGTTTCAGACCACACAACGTTAAGCTAGCGATGAGGGGAACGCTGCTTCTCACATTGTCTGTCTCGTTTTCCGCAAACAAACTACACAGTGACTGTAACTACAGCTTAACGAGACTGAACGTAATCACAGGAAGTTGGGATAATAAATATTATACACCTCAAACTCGTTATAAGCTGAAAGTAGTTACCTTCATCTACTTTGTTGGGGTCCATGTTTTCAAAATGTTGTTGCTACCTTTGACACCGGAAGTTCTTCCTTCCTTGGCTTTGCCGTTTAAATCGTATGCCCCCCTCAGGCGGACAGTGGCATTGCATTCTTGTCACACGCAAGGGTCGAATCGGAACATATTATACCGAACATATTATCTAATGAAAATAAAGGCGGTACGACATGAAAATATTAATGCTCTAAAAAAAAAAATAAAAAAAAATAAATGATTGCTCTGCGTATTCCTCTTTTACTTATTTTTGTGCAGAATCTGTTAACATGTTTTTGTGAAGAAAGGACAACATGCAAGCTTTTCAGTAATACAGTTCAGGGATAGCTTTACTGTGTAAGTATGAAATATGAGGTTTTTGAATAATAGGATGAAAAAGGACAGGAGAGCGATTTCCAAAAAATAGAGACATTTAATAGTAAAAGATGGTGCTCTTACAAAATAACTTCACACACAATACTGGCACAAACATAATTTTGTCACGTCATTGTAAAAAGTGCTGTTAAAAATATGTTAAAAATGTGCAGAAACTTTTATATGTTATATGATTTACAGATATAACCAGCATTGATTGAATTCTAAATTGTTTTCATAGTTTGTACTGACGTTGTTGGTTCTTTCTAACTCTTTCAATGTGGAAGACACATGGAGTTTTTCTTCAGCTCAAGCTTCGCCAGTGGCCACCATCCTCTCAATGGCAGCCCAGTCTATTTTGCTCATGTTGCTGCTGCCCGACTCTGAAAGGTTGTCCAGCCAGTCCATGTTCGAGGCAGCAGGCTCCTGCTCATCAGACAGTTCAGCCAAAACCTATGAAATGCACCAGTTTTTCGTAAATATGTCAGTAAATGATAACATAAAATATATATATATATATATTTTTTTTTTAAGTGTCATGATATCACCTTATGGCTATATTGTTAAAATATTATAATGCCACTTATGTGGTTTTTACTCATTTTCAGCTTCAATCTCAAAGGATATCTTGCTCCACAGGATGTGACACTCACCAAGTCAGACTCCTCCTCTTCCTGCTGCCTGTTTGCCTCCCATTGGTTGTTCCGTCTGCGGTCCTCCATCACCATCTGCCTCCTTGGGACCCCGCCCCCTACCTTGGATCCTCCACCTCCTCCAGTGGTCGTTTTTCTCTGATGACTTGGAAAGCTGCGTTCCTCACTCTGGCTGGCCGAGCTCATCCTGGAGTGACTCCTCGGGTCACTGAGCATCCCACGTCTGGTCACGTGAGAGAGGCGGTCTCCCGGCAGGCAGGTCACTGACGCAAAAATACGCAAATCACAAGTAAGTTACACAGAAACTTGCACAAAATGTTTTTGAAAATAAAATAAAGAAACTTTAAAGTGACAAATATCATCACAGCACCTGGTCTGTGAAGTCCAAGCCTCCTCCGCTGTTCCTCCGTTAGCCCCGCCCTCATCACAGCAGTCCCGGACTGGAGGTGTTGGTTCTGTCCTGGACTGGGTTTTTTTCGATCGCTGGCAGAAACATCGTAAGTCCTAAAGATTTTTTAAAAGATTTACGCAGCATTAGGGATGTCCAAGACTAACTTTTTGCTGATATCCGATAAGCCGATATTGTCAATACGCTTAATTTCTGATTCCAATATATGCAGGTGTTTTCCCCCAAAACTAATTTTAGGTCACATCACATATCACTTTTCATGGAATTAACACACTAACTACTTTTATTGTGATGCCTAACTAGATGCATTCCACAAATTAATATTGTCTGTGGAAAATAAGAACACCACTCAAGTTTTAGAAAGAGTGCAATAATTATTCTTAATATTTTGTTTGGCGAAAGCCAGCATTATTGGGTTTTCATTATCAGAGGAAAAACCGAAAAAGATATTAAAAAAAAATGCTAATATCGTGCCGATATTACCGCCATCATCTTCCTATCCGAGCTATATGCATGACATACCTTTGGAGGCCAACAGGGGGAGGAGTGGCGCTCAGCTGTGACACTGAAGGTGTTCGTTGAGACAGCGGGCTGGTGGGCAGGCTACGGACCAGGGACCAGGCCTCGCTGGTCCTCTGCTTGTAGTGCTCCAGAAGCATCGACCTGTCGCATCAAGAGGTGTTTAGATGGTTTGATGATGGACATCAGACTTACTCAGACAGCATAAGGAGGTGTGTACTTTTCTCTTTCTTCTCTGGACCTCCAGTAGGCCATTGGATGTCTGTTTGTTGGCGTCTGTGGAGACACAGCAGAGGGAACAAATAAAAAATGAGGATACGATGTATAGGAAAGAAAGGGCAGAGATGAAGGTAAAGAGATAAAGACGTCTCACCGTCGTCCGAGAGAAAGGCTGGCGTTCACGCTCCCGCAGGCTTTCCCGGTGCTTCTGGTAAACTGCCAGCTGCTCCCTCTGCCTCCTCCTCATCCAGATCCTCAGCTCTCTCCTCTCGCTGTCCCTGTCCGATTCCTGCGACATGCGGCTGCTGCTCTGCCGCCGCTCCAGCCTGCAGGGGGCAGCATACGTTTTGTTCAAGGCTCTCTGGACAATGACAATGTGCTGGCACAGTGAACTAGTCTGAACTGTGGCGGCTACTTCACCTGCTGTTTTGTGCGGCACGTAAACTACTGGTGAAGTCCAGGTCAGCGCTGGATAAGTAGCCTTCCCTCACCAGCTCGTCTAGGATTTCTGCTGTATCGTATAACCCCGACTGAGCCAGGCTCTCGTCTTCCCATCTGGTGACGCAGCGGGGAGAGAAAAGATCATTGGTAAAATGATGACGATCACACTTAGAGATCTTAGATACCTGAAAATAAAAAAATAAAAAAAATAAAAAAAAACCTACAAAGTAGAGAGTCCAGATATGTCATCCAGCTCATCTGTTTTTCCTGTCGGGGGGGATAAAAAAAGAGTCAGATTTTTTTTATTTACAATAAGATGCTCAGCTCTTCATGATGTCCTGAATTTCGCATTTCTTACTGCAACGTTTAATTTGTGGTATGTTGAAAAACGGCAACATGTTTCTGGTTCACATAAATACGCAACAACAGTAAAACAGGAGGCTGCTGTGGATCTTCTAAATGCCAATGGGCCTGATTCTCGTGTCTGTGTCTTACTCGGGGGAGTGTGGAGGGAGGAAGGACCAGCAGTGGGACTGCGAGGAGACGAGGAGGCAGAAGAAGACGGTCTTCTCTGGGGAGTGGATGTGTCGCGGCGATGCGGAGGCTCTTCAAATTGACCTTTTTCAGCAACCGTGGAGGTTTTTTGTCCAGCTTTGATGTTTGGCTGCGGGCCCCAGGCTGTTTGTTTGAAAAACAAGATGAGGGTTATAACAGTGAATTGTTGTTTTTCCATTTATGAACTGGAGGGATGGTAAGGATGCAATGAAAGTGAAACCTTTCTGAGGGACAGATAGTCTGACAGTTTTCTTTCCAGCAGCCGCAGTTTTGCCATCTGTGGTCTTGAGCTTTGCAGGAGTTTTTACCATCTACAGGCAAAAAAAGAGAAAAAAACAGTCAAAATTACACATCACATTTGTTATTAAAGTAAATTCAAATTTAATCTTGAAATTTCAACTTTACTCTCAATTTGGGAACTTGAAAAAAAGAAAAAAACAACTTGTGGCCCTAATCCTCTTCCGTAGTAAACGGGAGGCTGAAACTCAGAAAAAAAAAATGACGTACCATCCTGGTATTGGAGAAGTCCGTCTCCAAAGAGTCTGCGATGCCCTGCAGAGCAGCTAACTGGGTGTCCATCTCTGACAGGTGGGAGGAGAACAGGCCGGCGGGACGACTGGGCGAGACGTCCTGCGGGGCAACATACGGGCTCCTAGCAGCCCGGCAGAGCTCAGAGTGAGACGGAGCCTCCAGATCCTCCACGGCGATTCTCTCCGCGTCTTTCCTGGGCTCTGAGCAGCTGGACGACGGCGAGTTAGACCGAATGTCGCGCGGTGCACCACTAAGACCTGTGCGGCTGGCGGATCTCAGCAGGCGCTGAGGACTTGCGGATCTGGACTGTGGGTCGGAGGGAGAAGCATGGCAGAGAACCGAGGAGGCGAGCGCGTGGAGCTGAGCAGAGGTGGGCGGCTGGTGGCGGGCGCAGCCGAGAGAGGGAGTAAAGTCCCGATGCAGCTCTCGATCTTCTACATCCCAGACACTCAAGAACCGACGGCCACCCAGACCCTGCAAGGTGAGGAGAAGTGCATTAATGTACAACCAGTGAAGGTGACACCAGAGTGGGTGAAACGGCTGTTCTTTCCCTCCTGGTTCTGATCAGCTTGTGAGAGTTACCTACCAGATTCCTCTCCGCTCTTCCTGAGACGACCTGAGAGTCTGGAACCAGGTGCTTGGTGGAACAAGGCAAACTCTCTGAATTTAGTGCTAGAATGGAGAAGATCACAGTGAAACTCAGGAACCAAAACTGAACTTTAGTCACATCCGAAACTGAAAGAGAAATCTGGGTTCTTCTAAATCAACTCACACTGACGTCTGCTGGCAGGTGCCGAGACGGAAACGGCTTTGTCAACTAACGCAGGAGGACAACCTGCAAGAGAGGACGAAAAACATCATCAAAACATCCTTAAAGCACAGCAACTGAGAGAAAAATAAAATAACTATTAACCCTGTTGGAAGACTGACTCTGAGAAACACTTACTGGGGTCCGTGTTTGTGAAGGCGTCGTGGCATTCTGGGGGATTTTTGCAGGTGGAAGCAAAAGCGTGCAGCTCAGCTGAGGTGGACGCGGCTTTCTGCAGGAGCCTGGCGCCCGTCAGAAGAGAGTCAGCGGACCCTGAAGAAAACACAGCGGCCGTCAAGATCAAAAGCACCAGGGTCTCATTTTCTCTGGTCTCTGGTGTTTGGGTCGCCCTCCGAGACGACCTTGTTTTTAGTCACATTCAAAACATGCATCTGTTTTAGCAGGAGGCTAAAATATGCTAGAGTACCTCTTTGGATAAAATCAAACATATTTGATTGATAACTGTTCAATATGGTGAAAATGTTTCATTGTGTTTCTTATTTTCCCCACTCACCAAACTGACCAGCAGCATCCCTTTCAGGAGTGACCCGCGGTTCAGCTGCAAGCCCCTGAATTACTGGCTCTTTAATAGGCTGCAGATACAACATATCACAGAAGCAATATTAGAAATGTATGGTGAATGGTTTATCACTCCGCAGAGTACTCAACCGAATCAGCCCATACCTGCTGAGAGGGGATGATGGACTCATTCGGCCTGAATGTGACCTCCGATTTTCTCCTCCTTCCCTCCTTCTCCTCTCTCCTCTTCTGCCTGTGGAGTCACACAGAGGCCAGGACACACAAAGTCAAAAACTGAGACCAAAGCAAAACGGGGCGACGCCGGTTGACGGGAAACGTGCGACCGCCTCCTGCTGGAAGCGGATCTGAGCATCGCCTCGAACCTGCTGACGCTTTCGGCCTGCGGCTGGACTCTGAGCTGCTGCGGTCGACGCTCCCTGTCGAAGGCTGAGCCATTTAGCTCCTCCACGGACAGGAGACGCACCAATGGAGCCGCCTGGGCCGGTGAGGGCAACATCTGTGTTAGAGGCACAATTTCACAAAGTTAAATGCAGAGAGGAAGGATTTATTTAATAAAATATAAAAGTTCCCCAACTCACCATTTTGGGTCCAGATTCAATTTGTAAAAGTTTGATGGGTACGTCTGCCATTGGAACTGAGATGCCTGTACCAGGTCTGAAGAAAGGCAGTCTGGGCAGTCTGGGTTCTGAGACGTGGTTCTGGGGAGGGGAGTAATACTGGAGGAGACGTAGACCCTGCGCAGGGGCAGGAGTCGGGGACGGTAAAACAGGAAGTGGGTCCTCTTGGCACCTGGACGTCTCTGACATCACAACCCTGGATGGAGCAGGGTCGGGTGCAGAACTAAAAGCGAGCCGTCCTCTCAGGGCAGCGTTTCCCAGATGCACGCTGCTTCTGGGTTCGGGCCGTCGGGAGGGTGGCGTCTGGGCGGGGGCGCCATCCAAGGTCAGAAGACTGGGGTGGAGCTGAAGCAACCTTGGCCCCGCAAGTTGAGGACCGTTCTGTGGCGCGTAGTGGAGCGACGGCGCCACCTGCTGGCCAAGAGCGGAGTCAGTAGGGGCCAGAAGCCCCTGTGAGGGTGACATCAAGCCCCTGCCGTCCTTCAGCTGGACGTCTGGTGACACGGCCTGGATGGACAGAGGCTGCAAGTCCTAAGGAGGAACATAAATCGCGATTCATATTTGAAATATCACAGTTGAGTACAGTGTCAGCAACGCTGTGGTATCACAGTCGCACACTTTTTCTCACCCTTCATTGGTACCTTTTTACTAAATCCTAGTATCAATTAGACCTTGGACTTGGTCCAGAGTTATTATGATACTAGCTGCGTTTCCATTACCCCTAGTATTGCGCAAAACCTAAATCCCACAATAGAAAAACTGGTCATGGAAACACCTGAACTTAGAAGAAATTGCAAAAAACTGTCATGGAAACGCAGATAGCGACATCATTTGATTGACTGAGTCTTACCTGATTCACACCTTCACCGTTAGCAGTGGAGGCCAGATTGGGATGATTGTAGCCAGACATCCCAGCGCTCCGGCCAGTACGTGCAGGGATGTGGCGGAGCAGAGGGTTGGTGAATCCTGGACCCTGAGCTCCTCCCACTGACATGTTGGGCTGAGTGGCTGGCGGGAAAACAGTGGCACCGGGTATCAGTGTCGGCTCGTCAGGGTGCGAGAAGTTCATGTTGGACTGAGCCAGAGATGAGTACTGCTGCTGCTGCTGCTGCTGCTGCTGCTGTTGAGCAAGCTGCAGGTTGGAAAAAGACGCTGCCAAGACCTCCATCAGGCTCACGTAGTTGATGTTCTGTTGAGTCGACAGAGAGAAAACGTTTAAAAAAATAAATTTCAAAATTAAAAAAAAAAAGGTTTATAAGTGAGAAACCTCTCAGTGGGACGGACAGTCGTTACCTGAACCAGCCTGATTAAGTCATCACCCAGACGCTGCGGAGGCTGCTGAGGCTGGCCGAGCGCTGCGGGGTTCCCAGGGGCTGCGGTGGAGGTGGAGCTTCGAGGGTGAAGACCTGGAGACTCCACGACGGGCGTGTTTGTTGCGGGATGGACAGCAGGAGGAGGAGGAGGAGGTGGCGGAAGGGAAGGGTGAGGTTGAGGGGGAGGAGCCTGCGGCTCTGGCTGAGGGACGGCCTGTGTCCTGTCGACAAAGACAAAACCCAGTTGGTTTAAAACGCAACTTAAGCGTCATGTAACAGCATATTTTAATCCAACTCACAAAAAGGACAAACTGGCTGCGTCATCCACGATTTCCGTCACCTCCAGATCTTGCAGCTGTAAACTCTGAAGAAGAGAGAACCAAACAGTCGTTACTGTGTTATCACAACACCAACGACACATCTGAATTATTGACACTCACTCTGTCAGGCAAGCAGCTGATTTCAGGGACGTTCCTGTCAGAGACGGTCTGGGAGTCTTCCGCAGCCTCACTGCTGCTGCTTCTGCCTACAGACCAAAGACCAAAATGTGTCATGAAACAGTATTTCTGCAATGGAGCAACAGTTCAGTTCGACCTCAAGTCAAACCTTCTTTCTCGGGCGTCACATCCAAGTCGTCCAGCGACAGCGGTTGTGGACTGGAGGCTCCCTGCTGAGCGTCAGCGGTCGGTTGGGGCTGGGCGTCGGGGGGCGGGGCCTCCTCCAGTTCGTCTGTGGGAGAAATGCTGCGGAGAAACACATAAAATAAAGCGGCTTTAGCAACATTTTATAATAACTGAGCCAATAACATTATAATATACTAATATCACTGGATTTAAGTTTTATTTATTGGATATAACTGTAATAAAACGCTCTCTCTCTGTCTGTATGACTTGTAACTCACGCTTGGATACATCATTTTTCGTTGTTCAGGATTTTTTTTTTGATTTGATTTTTATTGATTGCCTAAAGTTATTACGTTATCGGTTCAACACTTTTATTACGTTATTGGCGGTTACTACGTTATTGGCTTCAACAACTCACACAGACAGTTCCTCTTGGTCCAGAACGGTGAGCGGTGCGCTGGCCGATCCGGGGCTTCCTGCCTCCTCCATGCCGCTGTCTCCCTGCAGCCTCCTGTCGACCTCGACGGGCCGCAGCGCCGGCGCCACAGTCCACCGCATTTCCGGAACCTGCATGTGGGCCACGTGGCGGTCCGTGCCGAGCAGAGTGTCGAACCTTCGCCGCAGCATGTCGAGGGACATCAGGACGGCCGGCGTGGAGGCCTTGACGCGCATCACCACGCCGCCCTGGTCGGCCGCCGCCTTCTCGCTCCTGCTCGCCCTCTGATGCCTCGGCGGCACCCGTCTGTCGGCCCAGCGCACCATCCACTCCAGGAGCCGGCCCAGCTCGGGGAACTGCGCCTCCAGCTTGGGGTCCAGGCCCTGCTGGAGATCCACGGCGGCCTCCGTGGAGGTGGAGGAGCCGAGCACGGGGCTGCTCTCCGGCGGGTGCGCTGGACTGAACGACCCTCCCAGAGTCCTGCTGTCACCGACCACCGTGAGCTTCTGGCCCGGAGTGCCTCTGCTCTGCTGCTGCTGCCGGAGGCCAAACAAACCTTTCTGCAGGCCGGGAAGCGAGCTGATGGACACCAGCTCCTCGTTCCAAATGGACGACGTTTGCGACTCTGGCGCCCCCTCGCACTGCTGCTGCTGCACGGGCTTGTAGCAGCATCCGGCTCTGAACACCGGAGGAGGGTCTCTGTCCTTCCTCTCTCTCTGGCGCCGGTGCACGCTGGTGAGCGCGTCAAAGGCGAGCGAGTGCAGCTCGCCGTCCCTCAGCCGGGAGGAGAAGCTCCTCAGCAGGGGCAGCTCGCCACCGGACTCCCCGCCGTCAGCTCCATCCTTCCCCAGCATGTAGCTGAGCAGGAGGTCCAGGAAGCGGAGGTACTCCTCGTCCTCCAGCTCAAACTCCCAAGTGCCCACGGTGGGCAGGGGGGGACGCCGGGACCGCTGGCCGTCTTCTGGGAGACTCTCCGGCTCAGTCTTCATCTTCTGAACAGCCGCTGGCTTTGCATGTTTTCTTCCCTTTTTTCCCTTTTTACCTCTGTAAAAAAAATCTGTCAATTAATGTCAATTGAAACAAACAAAATGTGGGTCTTTACTAAATAGAATAATCATTTTATGACCTACTAACTACTAATATAATTTCTTCAAGTTTGACAGGCTGGATTAAAAAGCTTAACGGGCCGCAGATGGCCCCCGGGCCATAGTTTGCCCCGCCCGGCCAAGAGGGTGTGTTTGCTACCTGGCTGCAGCTCTGCTGCGTGCATCAGGAGAAGTCGCCTCAGACAAGACGTCCGCTGTGTCTCCGTCGTCGCTGCACACCGGCGGGAAGCCGCGGTCGCCGTGAGCACTTTTGCTGGGCGATGGCTGCCTCGGCGCCGCTGCCCCCCGCTTGCTCCCCCTCTCCTCCTCACCCTCCTTCACCTCCCACAGGTGCAGCTCCGTCTGTGCCAGGTGTCTCCGCAGTCGGCCCAGATGTTTCCTCCTCTGCCTGCGTTTGTCCTGAATCACAGTGCTCATCGACACGTCGGCCTCCTCTCTCTCCCCCTCTGGAGAATAAACACGAAATGCAATGTTTTTTTTGTTTTTTTTAAATGGAAATTTGTTTCATTACAACTGAGATCCTTGTTCAGCAGGAAACATGATCTTGAAGCATCCTGGTGAAACTTAAAGGAGAGACAGTTGTTCATACCGAGGACGTTGGACTGCTTGAGCCTCTGCAGCAGCGAGTTGTACTTTTCTCGCAGAGCAACTCTCACCGACTCCTCCTCCTGTGGAAACGCTTCAGCTACAGTCTCGGCCACCTGGGAACAAATGATACACAAAGGATTGTGACTGGAGACTTGTTAAATTTATTATCACACAAGGGTACAACAACATTTTTTCTGTAATGCTGCACTGACGGGCACCAGATTACCAGGGACAGAGGAGGCAGCTCGGACATGAGGCTCAGCAGAAGGTCCTGCAGGATCTCCTCGGCGTTGAGGAAACAGGCGAACGGCAGAAAACGGCGAGCCCAGCAGAGGGCGTCAACGCAGGTCGACGTCACATCTGAACCACCAGGGAGCTACGTGCAAAGACAACACACAGGTGTGTATTTACAGGTTGTATTTACATGCATATATAACACAGTCAGAGGAGTACCTGCTGATCGGTGTGAAGCTGCCTGGCAGCCTGATACTTCCTGCAGGAGATGGACAGTTGGTCCCTGACTTGAAGCATCCAGCATAAGGCACACAGCTCCCTGAAACAAACTAGTGGGGGGTGGGGGTGGGTGGGGCTGACCCACTGATAAATGACAACTGGAGGTATCAGAAAATGTTTTTGGAGCGACAGCTTACCGATGGTTTGAAAGCTATCGGGGTCCAGCTGACCGTCTCTAACAGACCCTCGTTTGAAGAATCCCTGCCGAGTTATGAACTTCGCCAAACCCTCTGGGAAATCCGTCTCCCGCTCGGGCACTGATGGATACGGGTATTTTTTCTTGATCTGAAAAAAACACCACAGCACACCAAGTTCACACAGTTAAACCTTCACCATATTTTTTTTTTGCTCTTATTTATCAGATTCCCTGTTCTTTCAGATAAGCACCTTGTACACGATGTGCCTGGCACGGCGCAGGTGGCTAATGTACCACTGAGCAGCAGGGTGGCAGCAGTGAGCAGACCTCAGCAGCAGGAGTAACCGCTGGAGAACGGCAGACACTTTGTGGCGTGACGCAGCTTCCGCAGACTCTCCAGCCATGCCCGCCGGATCCTGGACACAAGATCACGCACGACGCAGTGACTAGACGACCAGCGGGGATGTCGTGCGCATAAAGACGCGGATGTTTCCGGCGGAGTCGTACCTGCGTGTTGGGTGAAGGCTGAGGGCAGTACAGGGGCGGCGACGGCAGGTACAGTCCACTGGGGACCAAGATGGGCAAGAAGGAGCTGAGATTTTTGGCTGCGTCCAGCAGAGAGGTCAAAGGTGTGGACAGGACATCCACCCCCGCCATGACTGAAGCCTTGAGGATCTCTTGGATGGAAATCTGCAACACGTCCCAGTCTTCACCTTCCAGCAGGTCTGGAGGAAAAAAGAGTTTAGATTAAACTTGAAACAAACTCACTCCGGCTTCGGGTTAAACCAAACTGTAAAATCTCTCGTCACCGTTTTCCTCTCCGCATTTCTGGGGGTCAGACGTGTCCCCCAGCAGACGCTGCAGCTCGACCCGGAACAAAGCGTCTGGCTGCAGTTCGGCAGGGAGGTGAAACTCTGCCCTCCTGAGGAGAGCGAGGTCCAAGCTGCAGTAGTTTGAGAAGGCCAGGCTGAGGGAGGCGGCCGACTTCCAGTCACCCAGACGGGACGCCAGCCACACGCTCTCGGGCAGCAGCCCGCCCAGCAGCAGCAGGTCCTGGGTGTAATCCACGCTCCACACCTCAGACAGCTGCTGCCGGCGCACCGCTCTGGAAACCTCCTCCTGGCATAGCAGCAGCAAACGTCCCACACTGGCAGCTGAAAGAAGAAGCACGTCTACTAAAATCAGCACCAATAAATGCACCCGGTTGAGCAGTGAGAACGAGAAGGCGTGCGTACGTACGGCGGTGAGGGAGATGCAGAGGAGGCAGAGAGGCCACGTGGTGAGGAGGTCGGATGTAGAGCGGCTGGTTGGTGAAGTAGGAGGCCATGAACCTCCCCAGAGTCTGGATCACGGCAAGAGCTGCGTCGCTGTGCAGGTCCAGAGGCAGCCAGTGGTGACGAGACGCTGCAGCTGCAGGGAAGCGTGCACCATATTTAACCAAGTATTCTGATTCAGGGCGGCTGGTCAAAGTCAAGGGGCAGACGAATACAAATCCTGCTTGTTGAACGAGAGCCAGAATTACAGCTACTTTGCACAGATGAACGGAAATGCTAATTTTAGCTGATCTAGCTTGTGCATGTTGATAGAAAAATAAAGGCTTGTACTGTTGTTCAGGTGTCCGGTACGTTGCAGGAGTACCCGGGCCATGTGGTCTCCCAGCTCCTGCGCCTCCCTCAGCCGGTACTGGGACAGAAGGCCGTACAGGAGAGCCAGGCACAGCCGTGTCTCCCTGTAGATGCGGCGAACACAACCTGACACACAGACATGAAAGACAATTAGACTCGCTGGCTCGTTTCAGAGTGAACGGGACCACAAGGCTTCGTAGAGTCAAGCGGCTGCATGTCTTACTTCCAACACTGTCCTCACAGATCTGCGAGTGCCACGTTTCGCAGCTTTTCCAGTAGGAACCGCACAGGAAAAGATGTTCACCTGTGCCGTTGAAACAGACGTTACCAACAAGGCTAATCAGGCATATTCACATCTGGGCTTTTGATCAAGCTCTTATATTAGACTGAGCTGGATGCCGAGACCTGGGTAACTCAGCATCGCTGGACCCTCCTCCAGCTTCTCCCCTGTTGCCTGCAGGGCTGCCTGGATCTGTGACATAATGGCAGACAACTGCTGCTGCTCCTCCTCACAGCCGTCATGACCTTCAAGGCCCTTCAGTCCCTCCGTATACTGCTGGCTGACCTTGTAGAGCCACCGCCAAACCCCCTGCAGTCTGGGTGGAAAAAAACAAACCCCCCCCAAAAAAAGCACAGATACATGTCAGGCTTAATTCCAGGCAAATCATGACATTCACAACACACAGAGCAGACCGCGTGCCAATAAACATTCCGCCAGATGGTCTTTGTGCACCTGCTGGACGGTCTCTGGGGAACCGCTTGCCCCCGGTTCACCGTGCTGGATTTCTCCTCCTCGCCGTGTAACTGAGGCACGTGGTGAAGATCCAACGTCCAGAGCCGAGGCGGCCGGGGGTCCTTCTCAGGAGGAGTCCAGGTGGCTCTCCGCTGCAGGCCGTACGCGCGGTCGAGACACTCGGAGACCTGCTGCAGGACGAGCAGAGCTGTAGAGAGGCTACGAGAGGACACCTGGCAGCCGCGGAGATCGGGGGGGCAAGGGGTCAGCAGCAGGCGCACCAGCCGTTTGCTGAAGTCCACCACTGGCCCTAGGCAGCGCGGCACGTCCGGCTGAGCGCCGTCCCAGGGGAGGAAAGAGAGAAGAGACTGGAGAAGGTGCAGAACACCAGCGGGAAACGGGGCCCTCTTCCCTTTGCCGCTGCCGCTGGCAGCGGCCAAGCTGTGGCTCAGGCGAAACACGGCGACCAAGCGGCCCACGCAGTGCAGGCAGTGCTGCAGCAGGACGGCTCGCTCCTCCACGACTGCTCCAAAAGACACGCCCAGCGCCCAGGCCGTCAGCAGCTTAGTCTGGATCCTGCTGAGCTCTCGGTGCAGGACCGGAGTCCTCTTTCCTGGTGTGAGGGACTCCCTCTCAGACTCTGGGCTGGTTAGGAGGCCGGTGTTGGTCTGCGTGTCAAGGGCGTGGAGCGTGTCAAACATGGAGGCAAAGTCCAAGCGGCCGCCGTCCTCCAGGTGGGAACCAGCAGGAGGTCCTTCTAAGTCAGAGTCGTCCTCAAAGAAATTCTAGGGAAACGTGCGAGATTGTGGTCTGGGATGAAAAATAAAGGTCTAAAAGTAACAACAACAATGGAAAATTTAAATTGAAGGAGCGCAGTTTTTTTTACCAACCTGCAAATTTCCAAGAAGCTCCCTGGTGCTGCTGAACGTCCCCTGGTCCTGCAGGAAAAGAGGCAGAGCGACTGCCTCTGTGGCTGCTGACAGGACAGAGTTTGTGGTTTTGGATCCACGTCCATCAGTGGAGTTGAAGCCCTGCCGGCTGAGTAGATTCAGGGAAGACACCGAGTCCAGCCAAGCCCCCGCACCCATCTGAAAGGAACAAAATATTACTCTAAGAACCTTATGTGGTATATGAATTACAAAAATGTGAAGCTCAGTGAGAAGAAGGTTAATCACCTGCGATTTATCCAGCTTCTCCGTGACCTTCTGAAGCTCCTTTGTTGCGTCCTGCAGGAGAGTCTTCATCAGCAGAGCAGGGGAAGGTTTATCCAGCAGCCTCAGAACTGTGGCCATGTAGCCGTCGGACACAATGAAGTATGACAGCCGCGGGTGCCAGGTGACAGAATACCGCTGCCTGAATACATCTCGGACGGACAGGCTGGAGCTGGACAGGGAGGCATCGGCGTTGCCCGCCAGCGCCGGTGGTCTGCAGAGGGAAACAGCAGCGGGTAGGAAAACAGTCTGGAACAACAACAACAGAATATCAAGGTGTCTGGCAAAATGTTTAGGACCTGTAAGTGACGAGGGGATGCAACGGCAGGAAGTGGGCGGGTCCAAATTCAACGCTACAGCCGGTGCTTGCGAGAGTGAGCAGCCCCCCGAGGCGACACAGCATGAGAAGGGAGCCTCTTTTCAGAACGCAGGCGAGGAAGAGTCCGCCCGGCGACCAGCTCACGCTGGCCACCCAGTAAGACCTGAAGGACAACAACAATGTACATCCACTTCTGAATGAATTAAAGGTCCCGTATTCATGCATCCTGCCTTGTTCTCGTATGCGTCCAAATTAGCCCAATGTCTAACAAAGCATCACCGAGAGGCAGTTAATAAAGGGCTGACAGTTTTTTTAATAACATAACATAAGGCTTTCCTGCTGATGTCCAGGATGAAAGAAAACACATTGAATATGAATATCACTTAGGACAATTAACAATGTGCATTTAAGCTCTTCAGATAGGTAAGATATAGAGCATTCAGCACCTATTCGACTAGAGACGACAAGATGATTTAAGACAGAAACTTTACCTGATGTATTTCGAAGGGATATCCACCCTCCTGCTCCCACATCCTCCCAGGCCACTGGATACCGACACAAAGTTCTGCGTACTCACAAACAGAACCTGCGTGGCCTGTATTTAACCACATGAAATTCATTTGTCTATTAATAACTATGGGTCAGAGTGATGCTGAAGGTGTGAGAACAGAGATTCAAACCTTGGGCTGTCTCTGGTTCAAAACGACCGCTAACAGCCGGCCGTCTGGGGAGAAGGCCGACACCAGCGCCCCTCTGGACTTGACAGGTTGGCAGGGTGGGGTGAGGCGAGACAACGGGTAGGTCTTGGTGGCCCAGTGGACGCTGTAACCCACAGAACTGAAAGAAGCAGGTCGCCTTTTAACAGCCAAAAGACTTCAGATTCCAGTCGGTCACAGAGAGTTGTTTGTTTTTGTTTTTTTTTAACTCACCCGGCGCTCATGCAGTTCTCGTCCCACTGGATTCTTAAGAAGGTGATGACGAGCTTTTTCCCAGATGTGAAAACAAACGCGGATAAACAGGAGTCACCCATGACCTGAAGAAGATTAGTAAAGGGACTAGGTATGTTAGCAATTAATTGATTATCGATTAATTGCTGATTAAGAATTTAATCGATTAAATTGAATTAGTCGCAATTAATTGAACATTTTTTACACGGGTAGTTAATATCATTATAACAGTGTATTGGCAGGAAGGAGCAATTCATTCGATTAATGAATTAATCGATAATTTGAATCCCTAAAAGGAACAGTTCGAGTGTAAATACACCTTAAAGCAGTCTTATAAGTCAACAATACATTTTGACAAAGCACCTCCGACTTGATGAACAAGGAGGGCTGCGATGCTTCTTTGTCTTTGGCACATGGCAGAGCTGAGTCGTCGAGAGGAAGGATGTGAGTCCAGCGTCCCCTGGCCGTCCCGTCCCGAACACCTGACAAATCCCTGGCATCCGCACACTCCCAGAGGAAGACCAGACCAGTGACGACCACAAGCAGCACGCGCATCCCATCCCCAGACACCTGCAGCGTCAGTCGGGTGGGGTTCCCTGCAAGAGAAGAACGCATGGAGGACCGTCAAAAGTCGCAACTGAAAAGGAGAGCAAAGGAAAACCTGTTGTATCATCTGTAAAGTCAGAAATCCTTTAACTGGTCCACACGCACCTTGTATGGTCGCAATCATCCGAGTTACATCTGGCACTGCTGCAGCCGTCTTCAGCACGTCTCTGTCTCTACTCCACAGGAACAGCTCTCCTGACGCCAGGAGCCCACAGAGCCACGAGCCTGAGAGGAACACAAGGAGACGGCACCCCACTCTCAGCACGGGTATCAGGTGATTAGTGGTCCGTCACAGAGGAGCAAAACCCTTCCTCACCACTGCTGGAAGACGTCATCTTCACCACACTGTTGAGCAGAGGATGCAGTTTGGGTGTCCTCTTCCTGGTGCGGCCGGAGATCATGTTGATCTCACTGATGCGCTTGTCATCCAGCAGGAACACAGACTCCTTCTCCTGAAGAAGTGACAAAAACACGATTATGATGATGATGATAATGCTGGTGGTCTCCTGCTCTTCAATTCATTTGACTGCATTCTCACCTTTCCTAGCCAGCAGAAGCGCGGCCATGGTTTCTTCCGTTTGATGCTGGACGACAACACAACCTCCAGCTGTAGATCCATGTTCAGGCGCCGACATTGGCTCTTCCTCCTTCACTCTGCGAGCAGGGAGTAACTCGGGGGATCCTCATTAAGGGTGCAACGTGGAGCAAAAATGTGTATTTGTGGTGGTGTCAACAATCGTTCGGCGCTATCTGACAAGCCAGGCGAGTTTCCATTAAACACCCCATTATATCATTAGGTGCTTAACAAAACACGGTGTGTCCCCAACGTTAAAATAAGTGCCAACAGTGCAGTGTCATCCGTTGTGTACACTTACAAAAAAAAAACGTCCAGCGTAACTACGTCTTGTCACGGCTAGTTAGCATTAGCTCTGCGCCAATTTAGCCAACAGCCCAGATTTGTTTCGAAATAAACCCCAACTCGAGCAGCCGGACCGTCGCGGCAACACTTTAGCTGCCACAGCCTCATCTTGTGAACGCGACAGTGTTACTAAAAGCATACGGTCACACTTTTTCATCGCAAATCACGAAACATTTTGAAACTCCCTCCGCGTCAGAAGCTAGCATCGTTTCCCATGATGCTCTCGGAGGAAGCCAGGGAGCGTTGCCGGGGAAACGCAGGAACTGGCGAAGTTTCAGTTTTAGTTACCTCGTCGATGCGCGTCTCATTCTGTCTTATCTTATTTTATTCTATGCTGCGGAGGAAAGTCGATTTACGAATCTGTTTTTCAGAATAAAAACATTTTTGCTTTATTTCTTCTTCCTTTTTTTTTCTTTTTACATATACACCTTTCATATGTTCAGGAGTCAGAAGGGTAGTCCAGCTCTGCCTAATTCTGCAACCACACCCGGAATTTAATTTTCGGATGCTTTAGGATCATAAATATTAGTCATTTAATATTTTCGGCGTGTTTCCAAAGACTGAAATCTGTTCGCTGGAAAACCGTGTTTGGCAATGCTGCTCTTTCGCCAGCAGATGGCAATATCTGCTGTAGCCAAAGCGTGATTGAATGGGTTCACAATGAACGAAACGAGAGGATGACTTTATAGATGAACTGTGTCTTCAAAGGTTTTATGAGCAGATACAATCTCGTCGAGGTCGATTTCCACAGAAGTATATTTATATGTGTCTGTGTGTGCGTGTGTGCAACGAGTGTGTCTTACCATTAACTTGCTCTGGGCGTGTGTGTGAACTCTAAAGCAATAATGTCCCTTATTGGCTTGTTACAGAGAGTTATTAGGTTGGGCCCCCTCGGGCCCCTGCTGGTATTTAATTAGCCTTGCTCTGTCTCCTTTTCATCATGCTGGACAGAATGGCGGCCGATGCCAGTAGGTGAAAGAAGAGACTTCAGCGGAGCCTTAATTGCTTCATTTGCCTCTGCGTGCCAGACACAGATGGAGCTCTTCATTACTGTCACTTTCAGGTTCATTCTGGTCAAATGAGGGCCGCTTTAAGTAGGGGGGTGGAGGATGGGGTGGGGCTGGGATTAGAGGGGCGTCATCAGATAATGACATGGTGAAATGGTCATAAAAGAATGATAACGAGGCCATGCTGATTTGTTGTGAATGTGAGGCAGCAGTAATGTTGTGTTCAGCTTGTTTTAGATCCCTTATTTTGTTATAATGAACTGCAACACTCGAATTAAGAATTATGAGACTCTAGAACCAAAATGGTGAACAAATGAAGGTTTAACGTGACCAGAAGTGATCCAGTGAACATTAAACTGCTCTTGCTGATTGTATGAAAGTGTAGCAACATGTGCCCTTAAATCTTATCTGGGTTTAAAACAGAAATCATAGCCAGGAAACTGATCAAGACCATAAATCTTGATTCTAAGGTACCTTTGACTAAAGAAGCAGAGATAAAAAATGTTCTTGCAAGAGACTGAGGGAAATGATATATGATATATATAACAACTAGAACAACAACGATTGATTCCAACTTCTGCATGATCCCATTTGCAAATAAAAATACTGCAACAAATGGAGTTGAGATTCTTAAGTGTGTCCATTATGTGATCATATCTGCATAACACATCCTCCAGCATGTGCAAACACGGGCCTCTATCATATTATATTTAGCTGACAGGTGTTGTGACAACACAACATGGGCACTGTCAACCAACTGCAAAACATCTTCATTGTCATTGTTTGCCATCTGCAGGCCAGGGTAATACCGTAAAGTGACACCCAAGAAGTCGTAAAGCAACAATGCAGCGCTCCCTGAGTTGGGTCAGTGTGTCGGCTGGATTTCATCGCCCTGGCCTGGGGGGAGGTGAGTGAAATAATGATCGTCAGAGAGCGGTCAAAGTCAAATTTGGCTGGAAAATATTTGTTGACGTTTCCCCTGCTGTTTGGCTCCTGGGATATAAGGTCAGAGGGTGACGGTCAGAGGCGGCTTGTACAAGGGGACATTTCTGGATATAGACGTGTTTGCACCGCTGCTGAGAGATAAGATAAAATCTGCCACTCATAGCAGACACGGAGCTCTAGGCAGCTGGCTGGAATGCTTTGCATGACCTCACCATTTCCAACAGCAGTTTGCTAGAATTTGGACTTTGGTCGAGGCTTTATTTTGCATATTTTTCCAATATTACCCCCCTCATGACACTCACAGACATCGGGCATCTGTTGCGCATGACGCAACCAAAGCCTTTATCCACGCCATCGTTATTGTCTCGTGGATGCATGAGGAGAAGCGCAGGTGTTGCATCAATTACAGCGCATGCTGCCGTGGAAAAACCCATCGTGACAAGCGCAGCCGCATATTTCCTGAGAGACTGGATTCGTAGTAAAATTGCGTCTCAGTGAGATAGAAGGGCACGATCATAAAAAAATAAAAAATAAACCCCCAGCATTAAAAAGCATTTCCTGTACCTTATTAAATGTAGGGTGCGGTCTGCGAGGCAGCGGCGATGTGAATTAAACCTGCCGCACAAGGATTATTTTTTATGAGTTTCTGCCGAGAACACGGAGGGTCACAGTGAACCATCTGTGGCTTCTGATGCTCTGAAGTAAAGCACCACTTTATTGGTTTAGTATTTTGCAGGAGACTTGCGGCCTTGTGCTGCTGTGAACCTGTTATTGTGCTGTGTCACTGGCGATGGGAAGCCACTGTATGTCATTAAATAAGACTTATACATATAAAATATTTCTCATATTGAGGCACATTGGAGACTGTAGCGAATGAGCCTTGACCAAACACAGCATAACTGCCCACATATTTTGAATATATAATAAGCCAATATAATGTTACTGTTTCGATAAAAATGAGCAATTTTATGGTGTCTAATATGTCAGGCATTGCATAAATATTAACATTTTACACTGTGAAATATAAACCTGAGTTTTTACAGCTTGTAAACAAGTATATTCGCTAAAGTGTGCAGTTAAAGGTCAGATAAGATTTAGAGGCATCGAATCATGTTGCTAACAAGTTAGCACTTTATTGCATGAAGCTTTGTGCACATGACCGTGACGTCAGTCAAATTCCCATAAAATCTATCTATCTATCTATCTATAACATAACAACATAGATCCCCTCCTCAGATTAACAACTATTAATGGAATGTGATACAAGTTTACAACTATAGAGTCTGGGCCAAATGTATTTAATTATTAATCTGAGTGGGTGGGCCGTTTGTCAGTCTGGGTGGGCCGCCCCCCCACCCCCAACACACCCGCCCCTGTTTATTAGCGAATGAACGCGCACAAAATTAACTATTCCTACTATATTACTAAGTGGTCACTTCATAAGTATATACACACACATTGATTTTCAACTCCCTGCAAATGCTACACAACTGGGCCTATGTGATTCAACGCTTCCTCGTGCACTTGCACTTTGGGCCACTCACACACACAGACGTCTTCTCCTTTAAATCGCTCCGCGGAACAGCAACGTGCTTACTTTGACGGGTTTGGCATCACCGGCAGCAGCCGCCTTCTCTTTCATCCCATTGGTCGAGCCGTGGGAATATTCAAATGCAGCCCTGATTGATTGGCCCGGAGCCGGCGTCAACACACACTGAGCGGCGCACTCATTTCCATTCCGACGTCTCTCCGTGACGCACGCACACGCGCACGCACTCACACACACAGACACGGGCAGGCAGACGGCGCTCGCTCCGCTGCCGAGATGAGGTGCAGACGGCCGGCCGGAATAAACCGATCGGCGATATTATCTTCCTAGAAAACCGGAGCTGCGCTCGACGCTGGATGGATCCGTGCGCGTGAAATGGATTTATCTCCGCAGGTCTCCAGTGCGCATCGCGGGGTCCGTGGCGAGGATTGCTTCTGCGGAGGAGAGACGCCTTCCGAGGGGGAGCGCGAGCGATCAGCCGCGGCCAACCAAAGATAAACAAGCCTTATGATAAGACCAAACTCTGTAAGACACTCGTCATCTTCCCTTTCATCCATTCTAACGCAGGGGGCGCCCTCGATGTCGGGTGGTAGTGGTGCGGGATTTATATTTAGCGCATGGATTGTTTAGTTTGCCAGTTAACTCTGTGTGTCTATTTCTTTTTGTAATACGTATTTTTTTTTTTTTTTTTTTTTTTAAAGGCGATATTTTAACCGTCTGTGTTGTGCAGCTCGACGCTGAACGGAGCGAAAAGGCTTCAAGTGCTGAAAGGTCCTGCGCGCAACGCTCGCCGACACCGTCCACCTCGTGCGTTTGTCACAATCAAACTGAGAGCTTTTTTTTTTATCAACCACATGCACAGGCGTAACCGACAGCAGATTGTTTCCACGAGAGGTGTTTTAACAATGGTATAACACACACACACATACACACACACACACACACACACACACACACACACACACACACACGTGTGTGTGTGTGTGTGTGTGTATATATTTGATGAGGAAACGTAGCTCGGCGTCCACATCGTGGTGAGTTATGGAGCAGAAACATCTGCCAAACATCTGTAGGTCATAGACACCAGCCGACCTCCAGCCTCCACCCTTCTAAAGTGTCCGTCTCATCCTCCTCCTCCCACCCCCCACCCCTCCTCCTCCTCCTCTCTATCTCCCCCCTTTCTCGTCAGCTGACACCTTTTGTTTGAGTGATGGGGCCGCGCGCGCACCGAGAGCCGCTTTATGCGTCAGCGCCTCGGCGGATGGACGGGAAGTGCTTTGAAGTATATTACCGGTCACTACTGGGCGCCCGGGGAGGGTTTCCATTTCCATTGTCTGGGATCATCGCACCTCACTGCACCGGTGGCAGCAGAGGTTGAAGGTTAGCCCTGGATTATTGGTCAGGTGTGAAATTCCAGCCCCGTGTGCCCCCCCCCACCCCCACCCCCCTTCTTTTTTTTCTGTCTGTTTGGGCCACAGCTTTTATTACCAGTAGAGATGGGAGGAGGAGAAGTTTGGTGTTTCACTGGATGTATGTTCCTCACATCCTTCCATAAAAAATACCAGCAAAGAAAAAAAAAATCCCCCAGTTCGCTGCTGGTTTCAACTCATAGACACATGACTGTGTCCGCGCTATCTATCTTTATTTTCTGCTCTCCAATAAAAAAACAAACCAGGCACCGTGGCCTGTGATTTACCACAGCGTGCTCATAAAACATTTTAGTGTCAAGTCATGCCGCTTTTTATGATGAAGAATATTGGCCGACCTCGTTGCCTGTGAAGTCTGAGGCTTTAACGCAGCCGCTCAGCGTTTTACGGCGTGTTCTTTAACGCCGCGATAATGCGAGGAATTCCTAAATGGTTACAGGGCCCTTATTAACGCGCTTCCACACTCACAGGCCTATAGCAATCAGCCCCATGTGATGTCACAGAGGGCACCCATTCCTCCTGCACACCTCCTACAGCAGGAAGAAGTCCCACAGTATGACACAGTATGAGACAAGAGCAGATCAGTTGGCGACTAAACCACAAAGTGCGCAGCTCCAGTCGGATAGACTTTCAATAATGTTAAATTGCAGCTGCAAAGAGGCTGTTTCGGATGATTTGATTGGCTTAAATTCCAAAGATCGATGGCGCATCCCGTTAGATATTGGCTCCGCCCTATGTGACAGCCATTTGTTGTTGTTTTTTTTAATAATCTTCCAACTATATCAAAAGATCATCAAAGCTAAAATCCCTGCATTATAACAGCAGGCTGTAAACAGAGGGCTAAATAAACTTTTTTTTTTACCGGAATGTGGGACCTTTAAGCTGAAACGCCCTGTGGCTGGGATGCTGTTGTCGTTGTTGTTTTCTCTCTCCATCATGGTGCCTGAACGTCGCATTATGAGCTCGTGGATGTGCAGGTATCCCATTGGGGGAGGCAGGGAAGTGGGGGAGAGAGAGGGTGGGGGGTGTTCCCTCTCTGATCTCACATCACACCCCCGGCAGTAATTCCAGCCCTGTGAGGAGAGAGCGAGAGAGAGAGCGATAGAGAGAGAGAGAGAGCGAGAGAGAGAGAGAGAGAGTGAGAGAGGGATTTGTCATTTGGCTGCCTGCTTCCCTTTGCTTTCTGTGGGAGTGAAGCCCGGCTCTGATTTATTGTGAAGTTTCCCCCGGCTCGCTCAATCTCCATGCCGACCAAATTAGTGAATGGAGGAAACGGCTCAGCAGCGCTGTGACCTTTTCTCTGTGGACCGTTACCCGGGCCAGCGTAAGGACTGATTAAGGTCACTTCTTTACTATTTTTTTTTATTTTTATTTATGCCATGTCATCTGCGGCCCTCGCTTCGCTTCGGAGGCCCCTCCGCTCCGCTTGCAAGAGGAGGACCAACACAGAGGAAATGCTGATAAAAAGGCCTTTTATTGCATTTCTCGATGCACTTTTGGTGCGTGGCAATCGCCCCAATTCCCCCCACCACCTACCCCCACCCATTCTCCTGCTTCTATAATCACATTTTCATCTGCTGAGGGATGTCATGTGTAATTACTGGCAGCTGGCTATCTTTTGAAATCTGTCTAATTGGTCTTTTCATTCTAATAGGATGAAAGGTGGACGGGGGGAGGGGTGCGGAGGCGGTGAGACCGAGGGGGTGGTAAGGGGCGCTCGGGGTCGAAGGTCAAGGACCGGGCCTCTGAGGTTATTGGGCAGAGGGAAGGACCGCAGGGTTATTTTGCTGCCGCGGTCGTGTTTACGCGATGGCGTCTTGATCATTAGTCCCAATGAGCGATTAAGTGCATTTGATGCATCAGTGTTTGCCCTCAATCCACAAAACGCAGCGGGATGATGACATCTTCAGTCGGTTCACGGATCAAAGCGGGGGTTTTTTTTTTTCTTTTTTTTCCATCCCCTCCCCAGAACATTTTGATGTTTCACGGTAGAGAGCGTATCATTAGGTTATCTCCCGCATTAGAGCCGTGCGGGCCAGGCTTCCCTCAACAGATTCTAATCAGGCTCCCCTCCCTCTAAATGTTTAACTTTAATGGCACAAAGGAATCAGTGACCTTTTTTCTAAAGCTTAAACAGCCAGAGGAAGTGGCCTCGAGGCAAACGGGGGGCGGAGCTTTGCCCGAGAATGGAGGATGGAATAAATGATTGTATCTCGACCGCAGCTGAAAGTCAGAGCTCAGCAGTGAGGCACATTGTTACATCCTGATCTTTATGTTTCACCCCCAGGCTACAGTGGAGCCTCTTTGCATGATTAATTAAGCCCTACCCCCCTAAAAAAAAGAAGATCCCCCATATTTAGCCCTCTGTCTAAAGCATCCTGCTAAAGATTACTTTACAGCGTTCACAGAGTGCAGTTCTTTTCATGAAAACCAATCCTGAGGATCCATGGATCCAGGTCACAAAGCAGTTTCACTTTTACTGCCATGAAGTTTCTCTGCTGAAGCTTCCAAAAAAACGGCCAGATTCAGATCTTTGCTCCTCCGGAGCAGATTCTTCAGAGAATAGCACATTCACTCCTCTGCTTCGCACCCGCCTGCTTGAATTGGCACTTTGTTGGCGCGTCGGCAGGTTTGCAAGGACACAGAACCAGCGGAGGTCTGGACCACAGTTTCAGCACAGGCTCACAGCAAAGCGTCACAGATGAAAGAAGCAAAGGACGGACTTCAGAGAGAGTTCACTGACTGGATACAGACACAGAAGATTATTTGCCGGATCGTTTCTGCATCATGCGGGAGTTTTAAAACTAAATGCTGGATTCCTCTTTTGAGAAGAAGATGAATGGAAAAAAAAACACCCCTAACAACTTATCTCCCCCGACTGCGCTCCTATTTTTGTTATCTTTGAAGTCAAGGTTTTGTGAAGGCTGGACAGCTCGGCTCTCCAGCAGCGCCTGGCTGTGCACACTGGGCCGGGGATAAGATAAGGGCCGTGTTTACCCTCTAATGCTACCTTGGCGCTGGTCAGACTTCAGCCCCATGCGGAGAGTGTTTCTTTTACCTTGGCACCATCTGCAGGCAAGGGCAGATTTGGGTCAGTCCAAGGCTTTCCGCTCCCCGCCAAGGCTGCTCTCCAAGATAAGACTTAATTGTGCAGCTTTGGATTAGTGGCCGAATTTGCTCCCAGCATCTGTGAAAGTACAAAGTCAGAAACGCAGTTTTTTTTTTTTTCATCCATCCATCCGTCCGTCCATCCATCCCTGATTTTCAAAAACTGGGCCATAACGGCTGGATTTTATTGTCTGTCGTTTAGAATATGCCGTAAATATTATGTTTGGCTGAAGCTCGGGTTGCTTTTATTGCCCCATTTCTCCTCGGTGCTTGTACGAAACATTCTGCACCGCTTAAAACGAGGCGGCGATTTCTAAAAAGAAATGCACAGTCTAAACACAGCTGCGCTACTTTTGAGTAAATGATTAATCATTTTTTTTCCACTGGTCCGGAAAAAGTGCTATGTGCCCGTGAAAAGCAGCGGTTGCATTGGTCACAGCCAAGCATGTGTTGCTGCAGCGTCGGCTCTTAGCGCCACGATGAAATGATGATTACGCGCTTCCTCAGTCGCCTTTTTTTCGGAACGCGGCCGCCGGCTTTTGCGGCGCAATGCTGTGCAGGTGCTCTGAAGTGCTCAGCGGCTCCGTTAATTGCCTGCTGTTGATTTCGTGGGCGCCTTTTCAGAAGCGAAAATGTGACTCCGGCGTGGTGAAATGTTCCGGGTGGCGTGGATGTTAAGGGCACCAGACCAGAGGGGATGTGAAATGTGAACATATAAATGCATTAGTCTTTGCTTCTGGTTCTGGTTCCCTGCAGTCACATGGCAATAACGTCGTGGAGGCGAGAGTGTGTGCTGAGCTTTTTATTGCATGTTTGCCTGTTGCCATATGATTCAGGCTGTGATTTAAAAGCATTTCAGGGTTGTTTTTTCTTTCTTTCTCTCTTGCCTTAAAGGTCCCATATTATGTGGAATGCGCAAAATCCTACATGATGTGCTTTATAGTTATAAAGCAAGGCTGCCATTGAATTCCACAGGAAATAAGAAAAGTCAATCTTTTGCTTCTTTTAGCAGAGAAGGATTTTTCACTTCTTGGAATAAAAAACAAAATAAAAATCACAACATAAATAGGCTGAATAATTGCAAATTGATTAATTACAATGAGAAAATATTTGTGCGAAAGTGAGTTACAGCGTGCCATATTTGCCACTGGTTCACCGCTTTGTGATGCCCCGAAGGGCACTCATACCTCTCTCAGGTGAGGGAAGCATGTGCAAACATGTGGATGGTCCAACAACGTTTCAGTTTTAACAAAGTCATTATAAAAAATATTGTTCATACCAACCAAATGGAAGGTTTTTCTTTTTTAATTTTTTGGCAATAATTACCACACATTTAAAGCTCCTTTGGCTAAAATCCAGCAAGGAAGCTAAAAGGTTTTTAAGACGAGTGATTTAATACGGACGAAGGGCTGCATGACGTTTCCACGTTTTTTTTTTTTGTTGAAAACTCTCACAGACAGACTGGACATCTGTCCGAATATATCTGGCCGCTGATCGTATTTCCATAAATTTAGCGCTTGTGCAGGGGTTGTATAGGAAACGCTTCTTAACACTGTTGTAATACCGCCGCTAATCTCAATGGAAATGAGGCTCATTGTTATCAGCTGCAGGCCTGGAGTGTTCTGGCGTTCAGCGCCGAGCCGCAGCGCCTGCCGGCTTGTTTGGATTTGCTGTGTGTGAACCTCTGAGTCCTGGTCTTCTTTTTTCTTTTTTTTTGAGTGGTGGGCGGGGGGGCTTTGGTTGGTTGCTTGGTTGGTTGGTTTTCCTTTTGAGGAAGAAGAAGAAGAAGAAGAAGAAGAAGAAGAAGAAGAGAAAATCTGGGTCTCCTCTCTTCTACGGCACTCTGATACCAATTATGCAAAACTATTATAGAATTTAAGCAGGCCAGCTCTTATCGGCTAATCCAGAAGTAATAGATTCTATTAAAAATGTATGAGGGAGGATTGGAAGAGGGGGATCAGTGTGTGTGTAGAGAGGGAGAGAGCGGGAGAGAGAGGGAGAGAGAGGGAGAGATCCAGCAGCTGCACAAGCGTCACTGTCTAATTCCGTCTCTATACGTCAGGCTGCTCCTGTCTTGTCTCCATTACTGAGGCCTCTTCCTGCAGCCACTTCCAGCGCCGCGCAGAAAGACGCCTGGAATTCCCAGTTAATTGCGCGTGAAGTCGATTGTTGTTCATCGGCTGCTCTGCTAAAAGGGACGCTGCTGCTCTCTTCCCACTCCCCCTCCCTGCCCCCCTCCCCCCATCCTCCGCCGTAAAGCCAAATTGCTCCTTGTTAATCATTTATTTCTTCCCAAATTAACTCTCTTTATTATTTTTTCGTCTTCCTCCTCCTCCTCCTCCTCCTCTTCATCTCCTCCCTGGCTTTTGTGCTCTTTCTGCACTTTCTGTGTTTAAGACATTAGCATAGCACTCAAATGCTAATCCACCCTGAGTGCGCAGAAAAAGGGTTGGATGGGTGGTGGGGGGGGCACCGCTCTCCTTAAAGCTTTTTTCATTATCATCTAATTATTAACCGGGGATTCTAAGAACAGGAACGCAGATTGCTCTGTTCGTGTGTGTGTGTGTGTGTGTGTGTGCGCGCGCGCGCGCGCGCGTGCGTTGGCTGCTTTTTTGCAATTTGCCTCCATCTTCGCTCTGACCCTCGATGATGCCACACAGACTCGCAAAAATTATTCCAGAAGGTCGGACAGAAGCTCTTTTGTGATGCACCGTATAATTTCAAGGTCCCATATTATGCAAAATTCACTTTCAAGAAACCTTTTTTTTTTTCAAGAGAAACGTTTCTCTCGTCCATCTCGAGTCCAACCTGCACTTCTTTTTGCTCGCTCTTTCTTTTTTTTTTGTCGTTTTAGAAAGCCAGCAGCAGCTCTTTGTGATGTCACAAAGGGTACCGATGCCTCCCTCAGATGAGTGACCACCACCCCGACCAGGTGAAGGCTTCAGCTTCGGTCGCTGACTTGGTATTTGAGACAGTCCACTGAGGCCTCAGTTGTGGCAGGAAGCATAACCAGCAGGGTTTTTTTTTTTTTTTTGCGGCTGGTGGCTGTAAACAGAGGGCTAAATATGCTGTTTTCTGGAGCTCTGGCTCCAGGCTTTTCTTTTTGTTGCTGAAACAGCTGCTGCTGCACTGGAGTCGAGGATGAAAATACAAATGTCGGAAAATGGCTTCGATAAAGAATCCCGGGGGGCGAGGGGGTGGACGTTGCTGCTTCTCTCGCTGCTAAATAGGTTAAAAGCCGGCGCCGCATGTTGCCGATGGTATCATGTGGACATGGGCGGTCGAATTATCTGAAGAGCTGCCGTCCCCCCTCGGGGCCCAGATCAGCCTCAGCAGCCACTCAGCAGTCTTCCTGCCGCCGCCGCCGCTCTCGCAGCAGCCCCCTCTTGTATTGACCCTTATCTCCGCGCAAGGTCCCACCCCGTCCCTGGCCTCCCCCTCGTCCTGACCCCCCCCCCCAGGACGGACGACGCGGTGTCATTGTCGCACCCTGTCACCGGTCGAAGGCACCGCGGCTTGAAAAATGGATTTAGTTTGCCACGGCGCTCTTATCGGGGGGAGCGGCGAGGACGGCGGAGGCCACTTTGATGGACTGCGAGGCACGAGGTTGTTATCTCGCTGGCAGCCCCCCCCCACCCCCTCCCTCCCTCCCACCGCCCCGAATCCTCGTCCCCCCCTCACCGCGCCGGCCCGAATCACGGCAGCTTATCGGCTGTGTGGATGTCACCAGAGAGTGACGAGGATTAGACGTCCGCGTCGCTTAAACTCTACGCTTTTTTTTCCCTCCTCCCCCGGCACGCGGCGTCCTTGGATGTGCCGCTAACCTTGCAGCAGCCGACGCGCTAAGATTCCGACGATGAAATCTCGCTCGCCAAAAACCTGCAAACGGGCAGTAAAAAAAAAAAAAAGCCCCTTCTCTCTTTTTTTGTCCTACATCGGTCGTCGGTGTTCACTGAATCGTGGAAGCAGTCGGGTTCCTCGTAGTGCAGCTGCAAGAAGATTTCCTTACATTACATTTATGTGATTTTAAAAAAAATGACGATGTCCAATCACCTTTCAAGTCTGCAAAGCTTTTTTTTTTTGCATTTTACCTTTAGGGATTTACAATGTCATCTTTGCACAATTATTAAAACTGCATAGATAGATAGATAGACAGATAGATAGATAGATAGATAGATAGGTCTTTTTCCATGTATAATTTAGGTAACATTGGCAAACTGTGTGAAAGAAACCATCTTTTTTTGTGTGTGTGTGTGTGTGTGTGTGTGCATCATTGAGCGCTTCCTGCTCTTTTTAACCGCTCGACCTACGGGAAAAAAAGTCTCTCTTTGAGTCGCGGAGCCTTTCTTGATGCACTTCATCCCGGTTGGAAATGAGAGGCGCTCCGTGGCTGCAGGTACTCCCGTGCGCGTCTCATTCCCCTCCACTGAAGGGATTTCCCTGCAGATATCCCCCCCCCCCCCCCCCCCACTTCGGACGAGCGGTAATTGTCGTTGTGAAATTGCCATTATTTTCGAAAATGGAGCCTGACCATCGCGAGGCTTTCAATGGGCGCTCGCACATGCGTGTGCGTGTGTGCGAGCGTGTGCGCAGGATGAGGTTTGAAGTGTGTGCTTGTCACCGAGGGACAGATGTTGAGAGAGGAGGAAGAGGGTGAAGGAAGGATGAAGGGAATCTCTTTTCTCCTTTCTGTCTTTCTGCTTGAGTTTTCTCTGTCTTTCTTTCTTTCTTTCTTTCTTTCTTTCTTTCTTTCTTTCTTTTTGGGGGGGTGGGAGGAACCCGAGTGAACCCGAATGAAAGCCGCTCTCAGTCTCTCTCTCCCTCTGAGGCAAAAAAAAAAAGGTAATCGTGCTCCGGCAGCTTGTCACCGAACACTCTGTTCCGCAGGAACAGTGACTGTGTGAGTCGTCGCCGCCGACCCTGCAGACCCTCGGGGAGCGCGAGAGAGAAAGAGAGGGGCAGAGAATAAATCCAAAAGGAACCTTAAAACCTTCAAAGGGAAGCAGGGAGAAGCAGCCTGACAGCTGTTCGCCAGCCTCGGCTCTGTAACGACAGCACGCCGGCTCTCTTTCAACTATTAATAACAGCAACGAGTCCGTGCCGCCGCCGTCGCCGCCGCCGCTGCCGCCGCCGCTGCCGCCGCCGCTGCCGCCGCCGCGTTCAAGTCGCTCTCCTGAAGAGCAGGAAGGTGTTTTGAGGTTGCGCCGTGTTTTCTGTCTCTGACCCCACGACGACTTCCTCTTCTTTTTCTTCTTTGCTCGCTCGCATGCAAGATTTTCCGGAGGTGCCCAAATGAAATTTTTACAGCGATTTTGCCAGGGTGGGGAGTGTGGCTCTTTGCAGCGGTCGGCGTCAGGCCTCCTGCGCTGATCGATGCAGGATAAGCACCAGGCTTTGCGGGGGGAGAGGAGGGATGGAGGTGTGAGGTGCGAGAGGGTCCCTACAATTTGAAACGTGACGCACCGAGAGGCCTTGTAAACAAGCGGCGTGATTGCGGCCAACAGAGCGGAGGTTAATAGGCCCCCCCTCCACACACACACCCCCACCCCCCGTAACGAGCAGTGAGACGGGAAAAGGAGTCGTGCGGTCGCAGAGTTTTTAAAAGCTACTGAAGCAGCGTTTTATATAATCCAACATCACGGAAAGAGACACACACACACACACACACACACACACACACACCCTGCCTGCAGGTGCATAGATCCCACTCGCAAGCGCACTTTCAGATTCATTACCATGAAGTGGCAGCAGAAGGCAGCAGTATTTAGCCCTCTGTTTACGGCCTCCTGCTAAAGCTGAGGATTTTGTTGTTGCGGGAGCTTCCATGCACTTGCAAGGGGACAAAAACAAGGCGGTGCCAGAGGGCGGAGCCAACACGTGGCTGGTGGTGGTTGCCCCTAACCGGTCAGAGGCCGCAGCTCTCTTTGTGACATCACAAAGGGCAGATCCGCGCCCTATTTTAGCACAAACTTTCTGAAAGAGTTCAGCAAGAGTTCAGCGGCTAATACAGACGTGAGACACAGGTTATTGTGTTAAACAAATTTGCGGCGTTTAAGAATCAAAAGTTCTCATGTGCAAAATGCCTCGACAGCAACAGAAAGGGCGCTGCCACTCAGTAGGTTCAGTGGAGGCGGAGCCAGGTGTGCCCACTTCCTGCTCCCGCTCTTCCACTTTCCTGTCGTTTCTGCAAACTTTCTTTTTTTCCTTTTTTTCCCCCTCTCCCCACAGATTAATGGCTAACGGCTTTCTCCTCTCCACCCCAGCAGGTTTCCGCCGGCTCTGCGCGGCCTTCCTGAACTATCATGCTGGCCTGCGTCCAGAGGCAGCAGCAGAATCTGTCGTCGCAGCGTCTGGCCTGCACGCCCAAAAGCCTCGATGTTCCGCCGTCGCTGCTACTGCTGCCGTCGCTGCAGCCGCAGCCGCCTCCTCGGCCGCACGTCCACAAAGGTGAGCTCATGTCACGCGCTTTTTTATCTTCCTACCAAAGAGACAGACGTTTTTACAGGAAGCTCAGGTCGCTCTTCACGCTCAGAGGCAAATCGCCCTCGGATGTGCACAGAGCGTTCGGTGCTCAGCTACGCGTAGCGCCGATTGCAGCTGATTAAAAATAATGGGCCTCCTGATGACGATGATGTCTGCTAATTGGGCTCCTAATCAGGCCGCTCCCGCAGAGCAAATGTGCGCAGGTCAAAGTGGACTGGGCAAAATCACAGAGTTAATCAAGTCTCCCGACCCCGGCGCCGCGGCGGCTAATGACGCTCACATTTCGTGCAGGAAGGGAGTGTTCGCGCTCGCGCCGTCGCTGCCGTTGTTGTTTGACCTTCATGGTGATTGATTGCGCCGCATTCAACTGAAAGGTTGAGTGGGTGTGTTCGGGACTAACCTGGACTGACATTTGTGATTAGATTCCATTGGGCTAATTGATTGAATGCGACTTGTTTGCAGATTCGGGCCGGCGGCTCCGTCTCTCGCGCTGCTCGTTGTTTCCCTCCTGCTTTTCTTCCCAGCAAGTCTTTTTTGTTTATGGCTGGACAGCCGAGAGACACATAATGAGATCAGAGAGGAGCAAATGAAGTTATTCCTCTGAGAGGGGCCTTTTTGTGTCCCTTTGACTTAAAAAAAACGCAGCTGAAGCTTTATGTTTCTTTGCCAGGCCTGTTTTTTGAAGCTGCTCACATTTTAAATCATTCCCTTGAATGGTTAGCCGCTAAATGTAGCATCCCTGTTGCCCTTTGCTTGTAGTTTCTCCATCCTCTGCTGAAGTCTGCGCTGCATGCGGTGATCTTTCTTGGTTTGTTTTTTAAACTTCTCGCGGATCCAGTGCCACGAGTGGGTGTTTGCTGCCTGGCACAGATCGCAGTCGACAAAATGAAAGCGTGCAGCTGAGAGAGTGAGGCCGTGGCAGACGGTTCATTTCTTCAGATCAGGCTCATCTTAAGTCACACGGTACAGCCGACGGTCCCGGCTGTCACCTCATCCGCCTGCTGCACGTCTTCCTTTTTGTAAATATGGAAAGTTCTGTTCTTTTCTTGCCTCTCGGCTGTTTCCAAACTGAACTCCCAGAAATGAGAGAAGCTCTGACCTTCACTTCTTCCGCTCCCTCTTAACCCCTTCGCTTAAACCTCAAATCTTGCTTTTGTGATGTCACAGAGGGAGCTGATACCTCCGCCCATGTTGGTGGTAAACCCCCAACCGGTGATTGGCTCCGTCCTCTGGGACCGCCTTTATTTTTGCTTACGACCAAACACGTTTAAGGTCGCACAAAGCATCAGATTTAGCGGGAAGCTAAATCGGCGGGTTGTAAACAGAGGGCTGAATTGATTTGATTGTTTTTGCCAGGCTTCTTTAGTGAACTTTAAGATGGAAACGAATGTGAAAATGAGTCTTTGAAAGTCAGTCAAACGGCTTTTACAATGAGTTTCCTCCTGGTTCCAGATCATACAAAGAACCGCGCACGTTTATTTCCTCCAACAGGTGCGAACCGGAGACGTCAGCAGCGTGCGAATACCTTCACACCTCTGGTCTGCTGCGCCGAAAGAAGTGAGAACACCCGCGTGACTGACGTCTTAAAAAAAATAATAAAATAAAATAAAATGTAAAATCCTGGCGTGTTTTTCATTATCATTCCACCGTTAAACACCAGTTTAATATTCGCCCCCGTCTCCCACGCTGGCTGATAAATATTAATTATGAATTAGCGGACGCTTGTCGGCTAAACGCCCAGATGAGATCAGGCTTCTGCCTCAGGGCGAACCGGGGGGGGGTTGTGCTCCTCATCCTGTTCACCTACAGGGCCCGACTCCCCTCCCCACTTAACTCCCCCTTCCTCCAGACTGGCATTTCAGGCGCAGCCTGCCGGGACTGGAGAGCCGACGGGGAGCTCAGCCAGTGCGGCGCCCCCTCCTGCCTCCTTCTTCATTAAACCGCTTGTTTGTTGCGGCGACCGCCTTCCGAGCCGTTTGCATTTTTAGCTATCAATAAATGCAGGGGGGGGCAAGAAAGCTCGGAGCCAAACGAGACCCACGGCAAAGATTTCTGAGGGACTGGGAATTACGCAGGCGAGCGAGCGAGCGAGTGCAAGTTCTTCGCTATCTGGGGCTGGAAAACTCATCTTTTCTTTTCCTTTTCTTTTTTTCCTTTTTTTTTCCCACGCTGCCGGCCGGCCAGCCTGCCTGCCGGCGCCCCGGCTCGTCTCTGAGGAGGACGGGAAACTTTGCCCAAGCTGGGCCAAGCGGCACAGAAACAAATGAGGAGTGACACCGGTGCAAAGGAGTGTTTGGCTCAAGCGAGGTCGCTCCGTGTCTGTGACACCGGGGGGGAGATTGGCTCGGTGGGGGAGGAGAGAGGTGGAGGGGGGGGTGGGATGGAAACGATCCCAGGCTGATTGAACCGCAGAAGTGGACAAAAAAAAAAAAGTGTTTCCTGCGGGAGGATTAAATGACGACCCGCGCCGCGCAGCGTTCCCCAACTTCTGCCGCAGGAAGTAGGGCCTAAAAAAGGAAAAACATGCCATTTAGTGTACCAGTATTTAACCTTTCCATCCGCCCCCTAGTGGCCGCTTTTATCCACGTCCCCCTTGTCGGAGCTTGGCTAGGCATTTTGTATTTTCCGTGTGAAGTTGGAAATCTAGCGAGCTTGTCCGTCTGTCCTGCTAATTAATACATCCAGTGTGATAACTTATGGGATGTTGTGCAAATTAATAAGCAGCGGCAGCGGCGGTCTGAGAAGGTGAGACTGAAGGAGGCCAGTTGTTGTTGTTGTTTTCGTCACTCTCACCAGTGATGAAAAAGTCAGCGCCAATTAATGACACACTGCTAACGACAGGGTGGGGGTGTGCGGGTGGAAGGGGGGGTCGTCATGGTAACGGGGACACAGGCCTTTTTTTCTGCTTTTCGAGCGGCGCCGGTCGTCACGCCAGGCCGGAGCGTTTTCAGACGTCAGGATTCCCGCTGCCGTACACATTTTGAAGAACGCCGCTCCGCCTCTTCGCCGGCGAGGATCAACATGTTATCTCACCAAAGTGTCGCTGATAAGTCTGCGGCATCACATTAAAGGCTAGCAGGGATTTTTTTTTTTTCCCCTGCTCCTTCCTGACATTCCTGCCATCCTGTATTACCGGCGGGTCGTGTATGAATCCAGGTCCCTCTGTTGTGGTCAGTATAATGGTTTCACAACGGTCGGACGAGAAGAGTGTGGCTTTTTTTTTTTTGGAGGGGGGGGGGGGGCGGGGGGCGGGGGGGGCGAGCCTCCTGGGCGCCGCCCCTGGGGCTGGTCGTCATGGTCGTCGTGGTCGTCGTGCCCATAAATTAGTGATGAACTCCAGCTGCTCTAAAAACAAAGAGCTCTCTGCTCTAATCTGGGTGAGAGCACGGGGAAGAGATTAGTGGCTAAAGTGGCAGAATCACCAGAGACCTTTAATGTGACATGGTGCAGTTATTAACGTGCATTTTTTGGGGGGGGGAATATTTACAGTTTTTTTCATGTTAAACCCACGTGCAGATGGTTTTTTCCAGCTGAGTGGCCTCGCACCATTAACGATCCAGAAAAGTCAATAACCAGTGCATTTAGCTCTGTGATTGCTGCCTCCAGCTGTTTTTTTTTTTTTATTATTATTTTCTGCGACAACTGATGCTGCTGTTGGAACTTGATTGCGCTTTCGCAAGGGGACAAACAAAAAAAACAACAGGAAAACAAGTCTGTCCCAGAAGGCGGAGGAGGCGTCATTCTGCTGGTTTCTGATCTCAGGTCGGCTGTTCAGTGTCTTCAGGAGTGTCTGAGGGTCAGGGATTTGAAAAGGTTTTGGAGCTTCGCAGCTTCATTCCCCCCCACGGCCGTGTGCAACGACAACAACAACGACAACGTCAACAACAGCGGCAGAGAAAAGGAGGAAGTATTCCCAGGGACGCTGTTTACTGGGCTCCGGCGGGGCTGCAGCAGCCGTGTGGGTGCAGGGCGCAGCGGCGTGCAGTCGGCAGCCTCACGCTGATTAAGTGCTTAAGGTCAGGCCGCTAATTACCTCTCAGCTGCTCCTTCACCTGACAGCGCACAGCTGCCGCTTCCCCTCCGGTTGTCATGTCAACAGCCTGGTCGCTGTTTGTTTTGCTTCCCCTCCGCTACCGTCTTTAGTTTTTTGTTTTTTTTTTGGTCTGTGTGGACCTGCAAGGGGGAAGAGGGGTTTGGGTGTGTGTGTGTGTGTGTGTGTGTGTGTGGAGCGGGGGGGGTGTTCCACTTCAAATCCCACTCCGCTGGATGAGTTAAATAGGTTCCTTGGCGGAGATCAGAGGGAAGTCGTCCTTCCTCTCCCCTCTTGTTTATCTCGCGTCCCCCTCGGATTCCGTTCCGAGGCCTCCGAGGCTCCTGCTAATGTGATTTACGTGAATTATTTTTTCATTTTTTCCTCATTTTGATTTGTCGCGTGTTTATGCAGATGGTTTCTTCTGGCCTGCGTCGCCGCTTATGCGCTTTAAAGAAAACGAAGCCTACCGTGATTAATCTCATCTCCTGGAGGCGACGCGGGCCAATCGGAAGGCGTCTCCAGCTTTTTTTCCCCCTCCGCCGCTCTGACATTTTTATCAGCGAGCCGGGGCGTATTTACTCATTTAGCAGGTTGGGCTGTCGAGGCAACCTGTGACACACCAGACGGAATGCCTCGCCCAATCGGGTGCATTTGTTTCAGGCGATGATTTGACATTTTGCAAGGACTCAAGGCCTCCCGTCGTTGTTGAGCGAACCAGGACAGGAGAAAAGCCGCCCTTCTCCGTGATGCGAAAATGAATGCTAGCGTCTTCAGCATTAGCCACGCTAACAAGATGCCAGCTTGCGACTCCTTTTCAAAATTATCAGAAAACGCTTTGGAATGGAGCTCTTCAAACCCCTTCAAAGATTTCCATCACAATCTGGCGCCATTGCAGTTTTTACCTCCAAAGTGCCCGACTCCACCAGCAAGAGTCAGACTTCTTTCCCATGATGAATGTTTATTGCCTGGCTTATATGGCCATAATATAACTTCACGTGGGTCAGTCAAACCCCTCAAGGCTCCTTTGGGATGGGGGGAAAAAAACTGTTTACCAGCTCATACATTTTTATAGAGCACATCGGAGAGCCAAAGACCTGAATATCATTATTCCAGCCTCCAACAGTAAGGAAAGAAGGTCAGAGGAGTAAAAGCTGCCTTCATTTGTACATTCTTTATTTATTATTCCAGGTTGTTGTTTTTTTCCACGCTCCTTTCAAGAACAAAGGCAGAAAATGGATGCGCAGGTTTCCAAGCGGCGGCCTGTGTGTTTTGGAAGCAGCTGTCTGACATAAACTCGGCCCACTTTTCATTCACGTCATCAATCATCACTCATTCTTTTTTTTCTCCACCGTCCCAACGACCCGGAGGGGAATATCACGAAAGGTCCCGTGTTGTCATCATCTTCGCATCTTTTGTTTTTCATGTCATATTCAAGCGCAGCTGTTTCAGAATGAATGAATGAATGAACGCACACTGAAGGAATCAGATATTAAATGACTTTTCAATTCAATACACTGTTAAGCTGTTTCTCATTTAATGCGGGAAGAAATCGGAACGCAACAGATTTAGCCCTCTGTTTACAGCCTGTTGCCCAGGGCTTGTTGGAAGGGGCCAAAAACCGGGTGGGGTACGCTGGCCCGCGGTGATGTCACACAGGGCGGATTTCCAGACTGCAGAGAGATGGGTCGTTGTTATTTTCGAGCTTCCAGCTCTCGATTGGCCCATTTGCAAGGCCCAGAATTCTGGCTTTGTTTGATTCGAGGAGTCTTTTCAAAGTGAAGCGAGGATATATGTCGAGGACATTTGTTGAAGCTATATGTCGAGGATGAACGTCTTGCCTTACTGCCGCTCAGCTCCACTGATTGGCCCCGCGGAGTGAGACGACGGCCCACTGGCTTCCATCTAAAAGCCATCTCCCATCGGCCGCTCCGTTCCCGACGGCGGCCGCAACTCATCCCACAGCGGCTCCTGTTGTAAAATGACCTCATCTTTTAATGCATTTGTCACACGGTCGGCGGTGCACGCGTGATAAATACGCAAACGCGGGCGGCGAGGTGGGTGGTGTCGGGGGGGCCCTGCTAATGAGGTTTCCACGAAGCGGCAGCCGCAGTGGGAAGCTGCAGCTGTGTTGAGTCTCAGCCGCTCTGGCGAAGACGGAGGCGGCGGCGGCGGCGGCATCTCTAATCCCTGGGCCGACCACACCAGGATCCCCGTGAGGACGCGGCGGCCTTCAGAGTGTTTGAAGCGGCGGCGGCGGCGGCGGCGGCCACGGTGGCGACGACACGCGGCGGAAGCTGCGGCGAAATGCTCGCCTTGCTAGCGCTAAGTGATGCCGGCGGCGGCGGCTAATCGAGTTGAAAGCGAGCAACGACCTCCTGAGAAAGAGATAGAGAGTGAAAGAGAGAGAGAAAGAGTGCGGGGGAGCGGGGCCGCGGTCTCCTCCAGAGTTTCAACAGAGTTATTTTTCCTCTCACCCAAAAAAAGAAAAGGGCTGCAGGTTTTTTTTTAGAGGCGAGAGAAAAAAAAAGACTTGACCTGGAGATCTTGCAAGCAGTTTAAAAACATCCCAACATCCCAGATGCCATGATTCCCTCCCTCCCTCCCTCTCTCCCTCTCTCGCTCTCCCCCTCTTTCTCTTTTCCCTATGCACAACCTACAATGTGATACATAATAAGCTCCGCTCTGCATTGTTGTATTTCTCCAAGGAGTCGGTTCACGCTGTCGGCACCGTGGTGCGCCGCTCCACCGGGAGATGGTGGGCAGGCAGGATGGATGGATGGATGGGTGGAAGGATGGATGGAAGGATGGATGGATGGATGGGTGGAACACTCTACCTTCCCTCTTTTCCCCTCCATTTTAAACAGCCAATTTATTCCTTTCATGAGATGGATCTGGCAGATTGAATCATTTTCACAGTCGGGGGCCTCACTGTACGGCCTGGAATGAAATGAACTCCCAAATCAATTTCAAATGGGAACAACAAGCCGGCTCTGCTCCCCTGCATAGCCGGGATTGGTTTTCTTATTGAAAATGAAATGAAGTGTTTTGGTAGTATTATTTTTTTCCCCCCCTCCTTCCAAAGTCCTTTTTTTCATGTTGTAGGTTAAAGCTTCTTCGTGTTCTTTCACCTACATACGATTTCCACCGGAAGATTTTTTAGTTTCTCCCCCCCCCACTCCCTCCTCCTTCTGTTTACGCTACAAAAGTTCCATGAAAGCGTCATCGCCCTAAAAGACGGAGGTAATTTCCAGCAGGTGATTTATTGTTTTTAAATGGGAGGCCTCCTCACACCCACCAGCCCCCTCCCACACATACCTTTTTGTCACCGGGTGTTAAGCAGCCGTGAAATTGCCTGAATAATAGTGTTTAAATCCAATCTTAGTTTGTACCGTCAGCTTTGGCCGATTCCTCTTCCTTCCATCTACGTCAACTTTTCACCCCCTCCCTTCCCACCACCACCAAAAAACTCCCCCATCCCACCGTCACTTTGGAGCTTCTTGGAGCATAAAAGTGGAACCAAAATTCATAGGCAGGAGGCGGTGATGAATAAATGACAGGCGGGTGAGTGGCAGGGTGGCCGGATCCGGAAAAGTAGGACAGCATGCAAAATGTAGCGGGGGCTAAACAGGGGGGTTGAATAAACCCTTCGAATGATAACAAAATCAAAAATAAACAAAAATTCAGCCAATAGCTGAGAGGGTTTTTTTTTTTTTTTTTTTTTTTTTTTCTTAAGTCCAGAGCCCATTCTGATATTTTTCCACCATCTGTCTCACTTAGTGGTTTTGCTGCTGAATGTCAAACGGGTCTTAAAGGGGCCATTTCTGTAAAAATGAGCTCTCCTGCCTCTCCGCTAAACTGCTTTGTGATTTCTCACCGTGCGGAGCTCATTTGAAGCCCAAATGGCTGTTATTAAGCGGCGACCAGGCAGCTGCTGCGGCTGTCTGCCCCTCCCTCACTCCTTTATATTGTCTTCTAACGCAGGTCTGAGGTGGTAAACAGGCAGGAAAGAAAAGTGCTTCCTTCCTGTGTATGTTTCCCTCCGGCCGTCTGTCTTTAGGATTTAAACTTATTAATGAACTAAGCGTGATGGTAGATGCGTCACAGTGACAGTAGCTGTGTTTCCATTACCCCCAAAAATATAACAACCACTCTTCACAGCAAACAAACGTAAACAAACAAACACAAACGTAATTCTCGGAAATCTCACACGATAAGATTTGACTAGAATTACGGCTTCTGCGCTTCACACCATTCAATGGAAACGCCTGCAAATCGCAGTTGTATTTCGAAATTTTAAAAATATTGCTTTTATTTTACCAAAGACTGTAAGGGAAACGCAGCTGGTGAAGCTTCCTGATTCTTCCTGATTCTCATTCTTGTGGGTCTCTCTCTCTTTCTCTCTCCCCCACAGGCGAGCCGGCCCCGGCGGCTCCCCGCTACCCTTCCCCCGCCGAGTTGGACGCCTTCGCCCAGAAGACGGCCAACAGCCCGCTGTCCATCAAAATCTTCCCGGCCGACGTGCGGGTGCCGCAGCACAAGCAGCTCAACAAGACGGTCAATGGCCTGGACACCACGGGCCAGCGCTACAGCCCGTACCCGCAGCCGTACCAGGGCCTGCTGGCCGTGGTCCGGGCCTCGGCGGCGTCGGCGCTCAGGGGCGTTCTGAAGAACCCCGAGGGCCGCAGGACTAAACACGGCGGCAGCCAGACCCCGGCACAGGCGGCGCCATACGCTAATCCGCTAGGCGGCGGCGGCGGTGGTGGCGGCTACCCGGGCAGACGCGGGCACAGAGCCTATCACAGCGGCTCATGTAAGCCTGCAGACGCCCCTGTGGAGACACTTTGCTCCGGCGCGGCGGCGCCCGCAGATCAGAGCCTGGTCCCCGGGCCTCAGCCCCAGCTGGCCCAGGTTCAGAGCCTGATGAGGCACGTGAGCAGGATCCCCAGTAGCCGGGCCAACCTGCAGGTCGGCGGGGAGGCCCGGGCCAGCCCCTCGCTGCAGGCCGTGGCGGCCGCGGCCGCGGCGGCGGCGGCAGCAGCGGCTCGATCGGGCGCTGACTTCACCGCCGGCGTGCCGCCGCCGCAGAGCAGCCTGGCGCTGACGGGGGCGGTGATCCCCACGCCGGGCCTCGCCAAAGCCGGATACGCGGGGGCGTGGCTGCCGCACAAGCATCAGGTTCAGCCACTGTACCAGCACCACCAGCAGGGGGCGCTGAGCGTGTACGGGGTGGTGAGCGGCGGCTGCGGCGGCGGCGGTGGCATCCAGGGCTACGGAGCCAAAGAGGCAGGGCCGCCGGAGCCCCGCCTCCCACCGGGATGCTCCGCCCAGACGGCCTACATGCCCCCGCATCTGGCCGGCGTGGAGCAGCTGAGCGCCGCCGCCTCGCTGAGCCACCAGGGGGAGCTCTCAGTGGGGCAGTACTTTGCGTCCAACAGCGACTGTTACGCCTCTCAGGTGCTGCGGCCCAGTGATGTAGGGATCTCCCACCTCCACCCCAACTTCTACCACCACCACCACCACCACCACCACAGTCAGCTCCACCCACAGCAACAGCAGCTCCACCCGCCGCCATCGCACGCCCAGGCCCAGGCCTACGGCGTCGACCCAAACCTCTGCTGCGGCCTGCCCGCCCCCAGCCTGTGCCACCCGGCGGTGGTGGCGGCGGCGCTCAGCGGCAGCAGCCTGCAGTCTCTGGAGTGCCTCATCAGCGAGATCCAGCCGCCCTGCATCAAAGAGCGCATGCTGGGCCGCGGCTACAACGCCGCGGGGATGCCGGCGCTGCTGGAGCACCACCCGCAAAGCCACATCCAGCTGCCCGTCCACAGATGAGACGCGGTGCTGGCAGGCAAAAGCTCTTTTTTGTTGCTTCTCCGCGGCGGACCCGTGAGAACGAGACCTTTCTGTTGGGTTTGTTTGTTGTTTTTTTTTTCGTTTAGTCCGTGCATGTACTGTGTTTGTAGGAGACTCTCTGTGTCTTTAGCCTGGAAACGGGAAACGATAATCATGACTCGAGATTGCAGGTTTATCTAAAGGACTCCTCATGTGGTATTTTTGTACCTTTAATGGCCACGGAAGAAAAAGCAAACAAACAAACAGAAAAAAAAAAAAGAAACCTGCTGCCTGCTGTTCCTGGCTTGAAGCTCAACGCTGTGCAACCCAATCAGAGCTGTTTGGACTGAGGCCTCTGCAGGAGATTCCTCAGGCGGTCGAAAGGAAATGAGTCGATGGGACCCTTTGAAATATTTACTTGAATCTGCAGCGGATTGCCGGTAACTTTTTTCGTCAATGTGTTGGATATTTTTTACATGAAGCAGGAGAAAATTCTGTAATTATTAACTTTTCTTTTCTGAAATGTCCTTGTTTTGTGCTACATTGTAGCACATTTTTTTCTTAGGTTGTTTTTGTTTAAAGGTCCCATATTGTTAAAAATCCACTTCACCAACGTTCTGTAATAATAATATAATCAGCAAACTCCTTCATCCCCCCTTTGCTGTTTTTCAGTGTGTGCAAAAAACACATAGTTATACAAATCAGCACTCTGTGATGTCACACAGGGCCTCTTCTGTCGACGCCAGGGGCTGGCTCTGCCTTCTTTCAAACATGCAGAAGGTGCAGGAATCAGTTTCAACAGGAAGTTAAAACCCAGGGTTGTCAGCGGGAGGCTGTAAACAGAAGGCTAAATATGTTCTTTTCTAAACATTCTTTTTCGACATTGTTTTGTTTTTTGAATACATGCTCTTGCATGACTGCTCCAATGGAGTCCAGGATGACAAATAAGGAAGAAAAAAAATGATATGGGACCTTTAAAGTACAAAAGCACTTATTAGCGTATAAATGTGAATTTTTTGTTGTTGTTGTTTTTGCAGACGCTAAAGCTCTGACATTTTAAAAATAATAATTTACTGTTCAGGACTGTTGGAGAATCCAAATCAACACTGTGGCGAAGCGAGACGTGCCATTTAGTTTCTTCTTGTGTTTGGATTTTTTTCTCTTTGTTTTATTTCTTCCCCCTCTGGAAGGTTGTAACACTGGTCGTATGCTTGCCGGATGTCGGGGTGCCGCCTCACTCGTTCCCTAATCTCTTTTTGTTGTTATTTCTGGAGACGGAGTCGTCCTCTGTGTGTCTGCACTGGTTCTGTGAAACTATTTATTTATGTCAGCCTGGTGAGTTCTATGAAGAAAAAAAAAACTGTCTCTATGATTATAAAGTGCAATTATATATGAACATGTGAGCGCTCTCCATGACGTATGTGGGTGAGATAACTGCTTTTTTTTCTTCTTTTTTTTTGCAATGTACAAACCCCCCCCCCTACTTGGCCCCGCCCCCCCTGGATATTTTTTTTGGGCCTCTTCTTAACAAGGATTGTCAAGTAAATGAAATTTTCTAAACCCGGCGCAATCTTTTGTCTTGTTATGTTGTCATTAATTATGATGTATCAGCGCGACGCGCAGCTGAGATTACGGCTCCATCATATTCACGAGCGATGAGCTGGTGGGGGGAGACACATTTTTCAGTTTTTTATTGCAAGAGGGGATTTAAGGCTCAACCACCACCAGGCGTTTTCTCTCTGTCTCTCTTTCTCTTTCTCTCTCTGTCCTAGCCGTAGATCCAATTTCACTGGAGCTTTATATTTTGCTGTAAGTCAATCCCCCCCCCCCCCTACCGCTGAAATATATCGAGCCGCTGCTCCTTCTGTAGTTGAAAGTGCTAATTTTGTTATCAAAGTGAAATACGTTTAGTCTAGACAGAGGGTGAGAGCTGAAGGCGAGCGCCACTCAGGGCTGCAAAAACACATACATGTAAATATAAATATACGGGCCCGGGCCTGCCTTCCTCGCCCCCCCACCCCTACCGCCCCAAGCATATTACATCCGTGCATGAAAAATGCATGCTTTCTTGGAGATAAATCCAAAAGAATATTACTTTTCACATTATGTAGAATGGGGCGCGGCGCTGCAGCCTCAGCCGTTCAATTGCTAATCTGCGGCGGCGAATCCCGGCCCCGGCCTCTTATTTTGCATCATTTGTCCCTCTAAATTGGATGCGCATAGCGGGTAATGTGGTTAAGGTCACCGCAAACATAAAACACACATCCATTTGAAGCAGTCCATTATGAAAAAAGGAGGAGGGAGATTAAAAAAAAAAAACCCAACCCCAGACGGCGTGAAACGATGGGAGTCGAAGGCCGAGCCGTCTTCAGCCGACGGCGTCTCAGATTTGCCGAGCAGATCAGAGTGAAAGGTCAGTGGCTCCGTGACCGAGGCATCGCCGCCTGTGATTTCCTGCCTTTAGCCCCATTGTGTCCTGGCTTGGCTCGGCTCGGCTCTGAAGCATCTCCGTCCTATCTATCAGCGGGGGCAGGCTGCGCCGCTCTGCCGATAAACCTGCAGGATTACGGATGCGCTCCCACTCTAGGGACGATTAGCTGAGGCTCTGGGCTCCGCGGGGAGAGGCAGCCGCCGGAGCCGCTCCGGCCTCTGGGACACTCCTCGGCCGAGCGAGGCCGGGCGGTCCAAGAGGACGGCCCCGGTCCCAGACGGATTAGCACACATCAAGGAGTCGATTTCACACTGATTTACGGCTGAGCTGAGGCCAAATTTGACATCGTCTGTGTGTATTCCAGCCGCCTCCCATTCTAGAAATTTACAGATATTTATTTTTCATCCTGAGCCGCAGTGGCGCAGCCTCAGATAATTTTTCCATCTAAATAAATTTTAAAAAATAAAGTCATCCAGATCAGATGAGAGCATATGTACCCCTCTGTTTACAGCCCCCTGTTTAAACTGGGACCGTCCACATTTGGATTGGAGACAAAAACAATGCCATCTAATCTGAGAGAGGTATCAGTGTCCTTTGTTATGTCACATTCTGCTGATTTCAAGGACAATGTGTGCGAGAAAAACAGTAAGGAATGGACAACTTACCCCTTTCAATAGTTTAGAGAGATTGCTGTTAGAAAAAAAAATGGATTTAAGTGTATTTTGCATAAAACGGGGCAGTAATATGTTATTTTTCGAAGTTCCATTGGTGCAATGGTTTAATTTCTGAGCACCAAAGAAGCCTCAGAAGAAGAAAAAAACAAACCTCGAAGCCCTCTTCCGGGTTGTTTACGTCATCATAAACCCAACATGCTGAGTTTGATCGTCACTGACCATAACAGAATGAAACAGTTCCCTAGCGTCACTCCAGCACCGCTGGGGAAAAGCAGAGCAGGTGAAAAGCAAGTCAACTCCGCCATCTGGAGCACAACGTGGGCACTGCAACTTTTATTCCCCCCGTTTACACTGTGAAACACGTGACGGGAAGCCGTCCAATACAGTTGCAAGAAATTCAAGCGCAGGAGATTTGGATGCAAATAATAGATTAATGAAAGCGTGCAGCAATTAAACGCTATAATGACGTCATTCAGTTTTTATTAAATAAGACAAGTATATTGATGGGGACAAAACCCAGAAATCAGGTTTCTGTCAGAAGGCACCACAAACTTGTCAACTCTCAAAACAAGGTATCATCATCGGCCAATGGCTGTTTTGTGAAAAAGAAATTCACTCTAAATTCAAAATGCTGTATTGTGCTTTTATGGAGCAGCATTCAAGGCACTTTGAGCAGTCAAGTGTCAAGTAAAAAAAACAACCTAAAACATCCTGTTTAATTGTGTTCCAAAAGAGCCTAGCAGCTGTCTATTGTTATCAATTATAACAACTAGTGTAACAATATTAAATTAAAACCAGTGACACCCATTCACAGCTTTCTGTTGAAGCGCAACAGCAGCGGTTCCTGTGGTTATTGGAAATTTCCCGCATCGTTTTGCACAAATTTAAAATCTAAGACAATGCCCTGCTACAACATGCAATAATCATTCGGTTATTTAATTAAAGTTGTTGTTTTTGCAATCATATATACAAAATGAATCAAAGTTAAAGTTATGCAGTTAAAGTAATAAATATCACACTGTAAGATAAACAAAACAAAAACAGTGGAAATTCTAAAACCCGGACTCGTGCTTGAGTCCAGTGGTGCCGCCGTCAGACGGTGTAGTCCAGCTCTGCATTCAGCCTGCTGTACATCTCGTAGATGGCGTCCACGGTCGGCGTGTAGTTCACCAGGAACTGCTGCATCTTGGCCAGGCACTCCTCCTCTTTCACATCTTCGCCTTTAGAAAGAGCCTGCAGGAAGCTGGACCTGTAGGGCGCCGCGTAAAGCGCCACCTTGGAAGGGAGGATACAGCAAAAAGAAGAAAAGGAATATATTGAGAAATGATGGGATGGGATGGGAAATCAAACATTAGCCAACACAAAGGTCCCACGTGCCTAAATGGAGGTCCGTCTGTATCACATTTACACAGACCAATCAGATGTTTTGCTGCCCTTTTTTTTACATTTTAGATTGTAGCGCTCTTTCACTCTCCCTCCCTCCCTCCCTCCCTCTCCCGAGCTTGCCTGTGAACTACAGTGGCCTGCACACAAAAACCTGGACACCTCGCCCACCTTCTCCTTAGATGGCTTATTTGAGAACGAGAGTTTGCGCTCTACTGGTTTGTAGAATTTTAGTTTTTGCTCAGGGCTCCAGGGGAGTAGCCTTGCTAGATTAATTGTCCGAAAGTACAAAGATTAAAAAATAACAAGAAGTAACCCGGCAAAATCAAGGACACTCACCTTGAATACATTCTGGACAATCATGCCGTGGTATTTCTTTAGCGCCTGCTCGTAGGCTTTGACGACATTCACCCGGATGAGGTTGGGGTTGCTCTCATCCCGCTCCCCGTCCACCAGACTCTGCAGGAGGACCTGGATGAAACGGAGACCTCTGCAGGAGAGAGCCAGCGTGCGCAAAACAAACACACGGATAAGAGAAATGGAGAGGGGGGTAGACACGAAAACAGCCTGAGCCAGTCTGCCCACTCCGGTTCAGCAGCCTCGAGTTCAACCATGGGTCCCGCTCACCTTTTCAGCCACATCAGCGCTAAAGTTCCTCCAACTTTGGGCCACTGAGCAGCCTGGTCTTGCCGCTCGGCCTCCACTATGTCCTGCAGGGTCACATACTTCTCAGGATCCGTCACGTACACTGCCTTGATTTTCTGGAGAGGGATGTTTTTTTTTTTTTGTAAGTCTAGGTGTCGTTGAGGCAGCAGCAGCCACACACACACCCACACCCACACGCACACACACACACACACACAGTCATTGTTGTGAGTCTCACCGTGATGTTGCCGCTGATATCAGACTTGATGATGCCAAACACTCTGGATCCGAAGCAGTCTGGAAGTGAAGCAAGAAGTGCGTGAGGGCGACAGCACATAAATAAAACATAGGGAGTTCAACACACACACACACACACACACACACACACACACACACACACACACACACACACACACACACACACACACACACACACACACGATGTGCGAACCGTAGGCACACAGAGAAGCCTAGTGTGCCCACTGCCATACGTTGGAAAATAAATAAATAAATAAATAAATAAAAAATAACCCACACACGCAACAAAGAATTTCTCTGTTGCGGTCAACAGAGGGTCAGCTGATCCGACAGCAGCTCCGCTTCAACTTTAAACTTCCGCCTTCCGACAATGGAGCCACCTGCCTGTCAGCCTGGCCGCGAAATCAGCTGAGCGAGGGTCTTGGAAGGAGGAAACAAAACAAAACATAACGCAACAAAACAAAACAAAAACTCACCGAAGAAGGACGGTAGGTGCGACACAGCATCCAGGAACTGCTTAGTGTCCACGGAGCGGTCCGGGGGCAGCGGTTGGAACTCGTTCTGCAGCAGTACAGACATGTTGCCGCTGCTGCCGCCGTCGCCGCTGGGGGGAAAGACAAACTGCCGCGGCGCACGCAGCTCTCGACTGCAGGAGAACCCGGAACTGGTCTCCTGCTGCTGCCTGGCTGTTTTTCCACCACCACCAAACCCCACCCCGGGTTTCTCAGCTGGGTGTGGGGGGGAGGGAGGGAGGGAGCGCCCAGCAGCGGCTGCGGGCTCTTTCGCCCACAGGTGGGGAATTTACACGAAGGCACCACACAATGAGTTGTGTTGTTTCAGGTCGTGTGTGTAAAGCTTTATTCGGTTAGAACAAGCGAGAGCAAACTACGGCCCCGGGGCCCATATGCGGCACGTTAAGCTTTATAATCCGGCCCGCCGAACTTAAAGAACTTATAGTAATAGTATGTAAGTCATAAAATAGCTGTATTTCCTCCATTTTCAGTGTTTTGACCTCTGTCAAATTTTAGAACCCATTGTGGCCCACCAGTCAAAGAGTTTGCCCACCTCTTGATGGCTTGGTTTGGGTTTTTTTTATTTTTTTATTTTTCAAGCACAGAAGAGGTAGTGGGAGGCGACAGGTTTACAGGGGGTGGAAGCCAGGGGCGGACAGGTCACTGGACGAATACACGCACTTGGTTTCGTTTCAATAAAAACTAAACAAGTGAAAGAAAAACGTTGTTTTTTTTTTTTTTCAGTTTGCCTACTAAAGACAAATGGTTACATGGTTTTGCCACTTAAAAGGCAGATGAAATTAATGGAGGTGAAGGAAAGTGTAAGTTTAGAAGAAAAGAAAAAAGAAACATGTGACCAGTCACATGATGACAGCATATATAAATATCAAGGGGGACAAATCAGAAAAAAAGAAAAAATATATTTTTATTTTATTTAAAATAACCAAAAAGGGTTTAATAACATTTATTACAAAAAGAAAACAGTCTGGGGGGAAAACGGGGATTCACATAAAGCTGTCGACTCAAGTTTGGGGTTTTATGTTAACAGTTTGACCTGCGACTATCACTGGTAATTATTAATACATTGACTACCGGCTGTTCATGATGTATAGCTGGCTGTTTTTGAAACACGGATCAAGCTGTAAAAACCACCAAACGGTAAATGACTTAAAAAAAAAAAAAAAAGAAGAAGAAGAAAAAAGTGTATTAAAATAGAAAGATGGAAAATGAAGATAATCACAAAAAAAAACAAATAGTTGGCACATTTAAACTTGATAAAATGTCGAGGGATAACACATTTTTGACTTTCACCCTCTTAACTTTCTGCCAACTCTGACCACTGAAACTAAACCTGTGCGTGGTATTCGATAGTTCCCCGCCCGCCCCTGGTTGCAGCTCGTTTGGCTTTACAACAGGTGACAACATCACACCCAAGCTCTGGTAAAAAGGAATCTTAACTTTACAAAACAAACAAAACAAATGGTGCATGTCGACTTAACCAGCAATTGTAAACTGAAGCTGAGCGCATTTGAGCGCAAGTGGCATCTCACACACCGGAGATACGGCAACACAACCAGAACCGCCAGACATCACAGGCGAAGCGCCGGCAGAGACGTCCCAAACCTCCGGGCCCATAAAGTTAGTTACTAGTGAGGAGTATCGTGTCTAAAAAAAATAACAACAAGCACCGCAACAACAAAAAAATTAAAGCTTATGAAAATAAACATTGATATTTTCTTAGAGGTAAGACATACGGTTTATAAATAGAATAGCATTTGAGTACTTTTTCAATAAAGAATTACATGGATACATACATCTTATATATTTGCATAATGCTATTAAAAGAAACTGATTCAAAATGGATATCACACAGGCCATCGAGTTCAACACGCACACGCACACACACACTCACGCACACACAAGCACGCACGCGCACACACACGTGCATCGTAAGTATGGCTATAATGTTAAAACTCCAAAAAATTAGCACAAGTTAAACCCACAGTGCAGAACCTCTCCCTCTACTGGTGGCGAGAGTCATTACACAAACACAGCGGAGCCGCCAAACTGAGGTACTTTATATCTGTAACTCTGGAAAACCAGGAGTGTCACCAGCTTTATCAGAATTCTCCAGAGTTATTCTTTGAGGCTCCTATTTAAACAAGAAGAAGAAGAAGAAGAAAAGAACCTCCTGCACTCCAAGTTCGCTGGATGTGCCGAATGGAAACAAAGCGGGCACAGTTTGCACTGCTGGCTGCGCACGTTGCTTTTGAATGAAGGCGTTTTTTTCCTATATATATGTATATTTTTTAATATAATCACAGTTCACCTAAACAAATATTTGAACTCTATAGATTCAAGGTTGAAATACTGCTGTTGCATCACAAAGAAGAAAAAAAAACAAATGATTACTAATCAGACTGTGGGTCAATCTACTGTGGTTCTTGACGTCAGCCGTCAGTGAAGACTGACTGTGTGTGCAGGCGACGCTCGACACCAAGCACCGTGACTGGCGGCCCGAATGGGGAGAAGTACAGCGTTGAAGGCTACACGGCTTCTTGTTTCTCTAATCGTTTCACACGTGCACACACACACTCTCACACAATTGGCATTGCACTTTTGTGGAACTGTGGAATAAAATCTTTGTGAGGTAAATTAAAAAGTAACAGATTTTTTTTGTCCTTTACTCCACAAAATAAATAATTGTTTTTCTCTTTGAGTTCACTCGGTGCATTTTTTCTTTTTTTAGATTTCACCACCTCCAGGAATGTACTTTATGTGTATGTGGATGCTGATACTGATTAAATGGAGGGAAACAAAACCATATGGAATATTTTTAAGGGTCCCGTATTATGCAAAATACCAATTTTTGAGCAAAAGAAAAAGTTTCCATCCTTGACCTCTTTTGCTTGCTCTACTTCCTCAAAAACCCACAGTTCTGGAAATCAGCCCCTTGTGATGTCACATATGGCACTAATGCGCGATATCACTTTGGGTTAATGATCCCGATTCAGCTCTTGGCTCCACCCTGTGACACCACCTTGCTCCTGTCTCCTATCCAAACATGTGGAAGGTCCAACAAAGCAGTGAGGTAAAAACCTGGCATCTTTGTCGGAGGCTGTAAACACAGGGTTAACTATGCCATTTAGTCATAGTCATTAATCATGTGACGCTGGCTGCTCCTGGAAAATGGCCATAATGTGGGACCATTGAATCCAATCTAGAGGGGGGCGGGGGGGATATATAAAACCAAGCGACGTGATTTGATTGCACACCGTGTTTTCAGCGCAACTGCGGGAAGGTCTTTGGGGATTCGCCACTAATTGGTCAGTTGTTGTTCTCTTTCGTCGTCACTGTGACCAGCTGCTTGGCGGCTTTGGCGATGTCATAGGCGCACTGGATAACCTGCTGCGTGACCAGCTGGATGTCGGCTGGGCAGGGGCCGTGCTCCGCCGCCTTCTGGCACTGGCCGTGGAGCCGGCTGGCGCTGGACGTGAGCAGGCACAGCGACCCTCGCACCGTCTCCGAGGACGGCCGCTGTAAGGGGGGGGGGGGGGGGGGAGAGAAGAAAAAATAAAATGAGGGATATCGGAGGCTGACACGACAACAGGGTTGCAACTAATGATTATTTTTGCTGCCGACTAATCCATCGATTATTTTTTCGATTACTCATGATTATCCTCTTTATTTTCAGGACCTTTTTTTGGACTTCTGTTTAACCTAACTTGCTTTAATCTTCGCCACCTGTGTTATACTACAGTGTACGATTTTAAACAAATATATAAAAAATAATGACACACCAAGCATTTATCTGTGACATAGTTGTTATATTTTTCACCGTAAAATACAATTCAGAATAAACGCTGGTAATGACAGGAGCTGTAATTCAGTAACTACTGCCGTAAACTACGCATTTACTTCAGTGAACTGCCGTTCGCTAAGCTAGCTTGTTCCATAATTTTCCGACGTGCGAAAAATCGTATGTTTTACATGCTCGCGTCAGAGGCTGATGATTAATTCGCAAATAAACATCTAACGTGTTTTGCTGCTTCATTTTCTATACAACGTTCCTAAAGTTTAGAAACTTTGGGTCAGGCTTTTCAGAGAAGAAGCCGTTCTTCTCTGTTTTTTTGCACGACGTAAACAAGGAGCAACACTGCCACCCTCAGCGCTTAGCAGAGCAGTGCAGGTACAAATGAGCACGTAGCCGCTGGTGTGTGATTTTATCATTCGATAACACGACGCGTCAACACTTCAATTTTCGCATAATCGACATAATAGATTACGTCGACTTGACAGCGGCCATAAATAACCCCCCCCATCCTTCATTGCTGTCCATGCATGTGTGTGTGTGTGTGTGTGTGTGTTTGTGTGTGAACGTAAAACAAAGTGATCCGATTATCAGTAAACATAAAACCCTGTTAATGCAATGAAGTGGGGCCTCCCTCGTATAAACAAGTCATTATTTTAGATTCCTGTTTGGCTGCCTTTCCACAAACAGCCATGTCCCCTGACTGGCCTGTTGAGGAGAGGCGGGGGGGAGGTGGAGGGGTTGGGGATGGTCTGGGGTGTGGCGGAGCAGCTGCCTTACCTTGGGAAACAGGGCGGCCATCTCCGTCACTGCCACGCAGATCTTCTCCGAGCAGGGCAGGAAGCTGACAGAGAGAAAAAAGAAAAGAAGGGGTGGGGTGGAGATGGCGGCGATCAGATAACTAGCGCAAACATTGCACTGGGAGCGGGGGGGGGGGGGGGGGGGGGTGCCTGCATTGTTCATTCAGCCGTGACAACTGGCGGTTAAACTGTGCTGCTTTGTTCAGCAGCACATTGTTATCGGGCAAAGACAAACTACCTGACTGTAAATTCATTGTTGAAAAGAAATGCACAGACCTGTGGCTACACAGACACATAGCTTCAGTGGTGTCAGTGGTTATATCTGCATTTACACCCGCTAGCGCTTCGCTTACACTTGAAACAACCCACGCATGTCGACCCAAATTTGGCTATGAACTAGGGCTGTGCGATTCAACGCTTTTAAATTGAAATTGGATTTATTATCCAAGACGATGTTAAAAAAAAAAGAAAATCTTAAAGTCGATTTTTTTTTCTCTTGCATGCTCCCGGGTTGTGCGCCTCTTTGCAAAATGTTAAAGTTTTGCACTAAATTCATTTATGTCTGTTCAAGATGATAGAAAACCCTTTTATTGTGAAAGTGACGTTTGGCGACGCTGCACATCAGCACTCAATGCAGTGCTTGCTGCAAAGAGAACGCACGTAAAGCACGTCGTCGCTCATGTCAACTTAAATAATCTCCGTGGCTTCGCAGTGCCACGCGGGAGTATGAGGTCATGTGATGTTTGCTTCCTGTCAGCTCCATTTAGAGAATGAGCCTCCTCCCCCCCTCCTCAGAGGCTGGTCAAGGAGGTTAATCTGCAGCTCTCAGTGACAGACACTTGCGTCTTCCATGCAGCCCTGAAGAGGAGGCCCGAGCCAGCCGCTTGTCCAAGATTCCTAATTTGAAAAACCCAGAGGTCCGCGATGCCAAACCTACCTCTCGTGTTTGGTCTCCTGGGCGGCTCTCAGCAGCTCCTGGATGTTTTTGGTGATCTGCTCCGTCTTGCAGATGACGTCCTCGGTGCACGGCAGCGTGGCGTCCTCCTCGCCCTCCTCCCCCGGCTCCGCACCGTCAGAGGCCGGCAGGGGGCTGCTGGGGCGGACGGAATATAAAGGCGCGGTTTGTTTTGGCTAATAACCCGTCTCAACCTCGTAATTGACCCTGCGTGGCTTCTGGCTCGCATCGATTGATTTTGCAGCTGGGCTCCTTCATCAAAGAAGGTGCACGTCCTCGTGTGATAGACAGACTGCTCTAATCAATGACGCTATTCTCAGCGAATACTGCCGTCTTTTACATGAAGACTTCATTCAGGATTACTTCTGACTGGAGGAGCACCAAAACACGGGTTGGGTTTCCATTACAGTTTTTCGCAAAAATAAAAGCGATATTTCTGAGCAGAATTGCGATTTGCAGGCGTTTCCATAGAACGGCGCGAAGCGCATAGGCCGTAACTCTCGTAAAATCTCCAGAATTACGAGATTTTACGAGGTTTAGATGTTTCCATGAACATTCCATTTTTTATTGCGATATTTAGGTTTTGTGCAATTCTAGGGGTAATGGAAACGCAGCTACTGCGAACATACGGCCAGTTTTGCGTTCTCTCACCCAGTCTCCTCCAGCTCAGAGTGCTCCGGCGTGGCGTCGTAGTCGTTCTCCAGCACGGCGCTGTGTCCTTCCAAACTGCAGCCCTGTTGAAACACCGGTCAATCTTAGTCAAGGGCCCTGCGATACACACACTGGATGTGCACGTCGCGCAAAACCGGAAATCAGAACCATGCGTTTCTGGTGAGATTGCATTGCCAAAGTCGGCGTCGTCGGGGGGGGGCATTTGGCTGCGGGGGGGCGCGGATGAAGCAGAAGAAGAAGAGGGAAAACCACACAATGAGGCCTCTGTGGTGTCACGGCGCACGCGGAAGCTGATGCGATTAGTAGATGCAAAGAAGTCCTGGTGTGAAGGGTGCGGTTTGCTTGTCAGGGCGACGGCGAGCAAGCACCAAGGCGTTTTCGCCTTTCATCGTTCAGAGAGCGTTCTGCAGCACAACACAACGGCATCGCCGCCGCCACCACCACATCTGATGGTGCCGAGAGCCACGGCGGCAGCCCCTATGTAGGGCTGCGTGCGGGCAAGAAGGAGGTTTCTGAGAGCTGAACTGAAGCAGAGGCACTGTGGTGCATGCATGCAGGAAGGACAGAGTGGTAAAAAAAAAAAAAAAAAAAAAAAAGAGGGTGGAAGAAACAGGGTGGGTGGGTGGGGGGGTGGAGGGTCAAGAGAAAGGAGAGTTGCACCATCCCGTGGTGGCTGCCTTCGACACGAGTGGTGGGGGAGGGGGCGGGGCTTCGGTACTTAACCCTTTGAGATCTCTCGTCCCACGACCAGGAAAGGGAAGAGGGGAAGGTAGGGAGGGAGGAAGCAGCCGTCCCCAAAGGGCCCCTCCCAATCTAGAAAGGTGGGGGGGGGGTCAGACCAAGTTGAGCCGACTCACACTGAGATGCAATGCAATGAATGAATGAATGAGTGCATGAATAAATGAATGAATGCATGAAAAACACAATGGACCATTTGATAAAAATGGACGGCTGCCTCACTTCCACTAAGTTCTATACAAAAGGATGTTATAGCTCACACTTCCTGACTAGCAAAGCGTTCTTTATTGTTGCATTGGAGGTCGGCTAAATATCCTTCCATCTGTTGTTTTTAAATTATTCTTCAATAAAAAAAAAGTTCAAATGAATAAAACAAAACTTCCGTCAAAGAAATCCCAGTTTAACAAATAAATTCAATGATTAAGTTAATCATCTCTAATTCAGTGATAAGGATGAATAACCCAAAATAGAAAAAAACTCAAACTGGTGGTCTTTGCTATGACTTTAACTGCAGCATGTGCAATCTAATTACATAACAATAAATGGCTTCGAAGGGGGTATTTGTGTGCAATGTCTTTTAAAAAAAAGGAGACAAAACGGAATATTCAAAACCTGAATATTAAATCAGCCTGCTGATTGTTGACAAAACTGAAATTAAATCAGCTCAAATTGATATCCAGTTGAAAGAAGAGCGACAGCGTCGTCCATCTTTATAAATGTCAGGGTGAAAAACCGACACCAGCCTCAAGCCAGGCACCTCCTCCTCCTCCTCCTCCTCCTCCTCCTCCCCCTCCTCCAGGATCGGCCCGGGTTCTAAGCTTACATTGGCTGGGAAGGGCTGTAAGACGACGCCGTCCTCGTGGCGGCCGGCGTCCGCCCGGTGAGGGTACTGCCTCAGGCCGGAGCCCGTCTCGTACATGGACATGGCGCGACCTCCGCGGGGCGCCTGGCGACCGAGGGGCCCCTGCAGCGGCGGCTGTCCGCTGGGGGTCTGCCATCGCAGGCTGGTGTTCTCCGTCTGCAGGGAGTTGAGCTGCGGGGGGCGGGGGGGACAAAAGCATCGTCCGCGTCAGCCGAGGCCGATCTGGTTACAGTGGACCAGCCAGACATCAATAATAGAGCAGGAAGCGGCTCGAGCTGCAGCAGACGCGGCTCCTCCCCTCTTTTATTTTTAATCTCTTTCGTTTTAATCTCTTTTCAAATCTAACATCAGGCGGAACTGTTTAAACTGTTATATTGCTGATTGGGTGCAGATGACAAGCGCTGATGTCAACCCCTAGGAGAAAGTGCTGCACAACAGCCCTTATTTACATCACCACCTGTCCCAAACTGCAGAGACTGATGGGAAAGGTGAGGTGCCTCAGCTTTCAGTGCAAAGCCTGAGTTACGACCGGTGGAACTATACATCAGACACCACCGGCCCTCCCTGTGACATCGTGCTCCAGACCTGCACTCATATATTTTACACCATTATTTCACATTGGGGAGCAATCTGATGGATTTTCCAATAACTGAGAGAGACTGAACTTTGCACACACACTTCAGATGTCAAAGTGCCCCAGACTGTATTAATTTTTCAGACTGAGCAGCACCGGTGGAGCAAATCTCCAGAAACAAAAGACTAATTTATCCCTCCGTTTACAGCCTTCTTTTTGTTGTTTACAGGCTTTGTTGTGGCGAGGCAGTCCCAGGGGGCGGAGTCAATCTCAGGAGCTGAGCCGGGAGAGGTACAGCCAAAGTCAACAAAAACTCATTCATAGCTCTTATAGAATCTCTCATACAGTTGTTTTAGTCGTATGGTGGGTTTAGCTATTGCGCCACGCCAAAGATGAAATACTACTGATTGACATGACGTGACCTTGAACGCATCGTGCAAAACAAGAGCTGTTGCATGGAGCCAAGAAAATGAAAGGCAACATGAATACGGGACTGTATACACATAACAAAAGTGAAGAATTTTTTGCATTTGTGAATGATCAGCATAAATGGCTGAGGTCACTCGGGGTCAAACCGAAACTTCCCTGCGTTTTGCTCACCTTGCTCTGCATCATCCGCAGCTCCTCGCTCAGGTGGCAGTTGACTTTGAGCAGCTGCTGTATTTTGGCCTCCGATGCAGTGAGGGCGCTCTTCACCTCCATGAACTCCTGCACGGTGATCGGTCCGTCGGAGAGGTCGGACGACTCGGAGCTCTGCGGGTGATTGATACACGAACGTCAGGGGAAGGCCTTTTTCAGCATCTCAGGGGCCGTTTACACGGAGACAGCTTTTTTTGAAAGCGCACTTTTTCGAAAACCCTCTTGAAAAAAAAAAAAACTGGCTACACGAAGCCGTGCTCGGAAAAAAAATTCTGTTTACGCTGGAAACGACTGAAAATGAAGTAGTACCTATGCCAAGCCTGGTGTGGCGCCACAGGTTTATTCCCTGAGTGCGGAAGAAGAACACCTGACGCACGGTGTGTTTACTGAAGCAGTAGCGCGCCTTGCTACCATTAGCGCCACAGAGAACAGAAAGAAAGATCGCTGATGAAAAGACGGTGTGGATAAACGACAGAGTTGAACTTGTGCTTTAGAACACAACACAACCTAAACCTAAACCACAACTTAAAAGGTCCATGTTAAGGTTGACTGGGAGTCGTGCCAATAAATGTTTGCTAACATTTTTGTAATTTAGTTTAAAGTATTTAGTTTTCGGTTTGTTGTAGTGGAGGTGTTTAGCGTTTTTGTATTTGTGCGTTTTCAGAGAAACCCGTATTTGTGTAAACGGGGGCCTGAGAGGTCGAGCGCGTCAATCCGAACCTTTGTCCTCCCGTCGTTGCCGCTGTCCCCGCAGGTGGCCTCCTGCACCGGGTCTTCGTCCGACGCCACGCTGTCGTAGTCGGGCTGGTCGTTGTCCTGGCCCTCGCTGTTATGGCGGCTGCCGATCCCCTGCAGGATCAGCTCCACGTTGTCTGAAAAAGCAGGACACGGGGGATCAAAGCGCCGCGGATCAAAACCGGGCCCCCTGATGGCTGCAGGCGGCCACACGAATCAAACAGGAAACGTGGAACGTGTTGGCCGCCAGCCGCTTGGCTAATGGCTCCAAGAGCGGCAGTTAATATGCAGAAGGAAAGGAAACAAAAACACAAAAATGAGGAAGATCTGGAGGGAACTTCACCTTTGGGACTTTCACAAGAGTTTCCCCACTGTCGCCTTTTGGCATCTGTCAGGATGTCGATGACCAGGGTGGCAAATTCATGAGCACTGAACCGTGCCAGTTTTTGTCGACCCTTTAAAAAAATAAAAAATATCAGTGATAAAGACGCGTGCTAATAAAGCGGTACTGATAATATGTGTGGAAAAAAAAGGGAGCAAAACTTGCCTGGTTTCTAGTGGAGGAATATTCCGGGTTGACGGGCAGGAAAGGCACCACAGTTGTGTCTGTCACCAGTGTGCTGTGGTTCTGAGTGGCCAGCCACACTGGAACGATTCATCGGGGAAAATATGCGAGTGGTGAATTTTGCAACCAAGCGGCGCCTGCCTGTGTGACCGGTTTAGCGTCTCACCTGCGTCGGTTTCTCTTCTGTCGACCTCATCGTAAACGTCCATGGCAAGTTCTTCAAACTGATGGTTGCTCAGCTAAAAAAAAAGAAAGAAGAAGAAGCAGATTCTCTTTTCCTTTTTCAAACAACAGAGCAGAGACCAAATGAAAAGATGAGGAGATTCTCTGTCCTACCGACTGCAGCTTCTTCTTCGCAGCTTTGGCAAACTCGGACAAATCCAGGCTGCTTCAAGTTTTAAAAAAAGAAAAATGATAGCAATTACTTTTTGGTTCAAAATAGTAAGACACAGGACTACAAAACTGATACTTACTTATTTCTTATCCATCAAAGGTACGCATTAGAGGAAAAATGAGAATACAATTGCATTGCTGAGCAAAAGCAAATCAGAGATAAACTGCAACATTCTAACGTTTTCTAACCATACGTGTCTCTGTGCATGGCATTCAGGGAGATGCGGAACATTTAAGCAACACTGTGAGTGGCTTGATGAGCTTGGGTTGTACCTGTCTGCCATCTGTGGGATGATGAAATGTTGCCCGTTCCTGTGGTCTGCAACGAGAGCAGGGATGTGAGAGAGACCCTGACGCGCGAGAAAAACCAAGCAACACAAATCCTTTAAAGGAAATGGCAGACAGCAGCTTCTCCTCACCTGGTCTTCTGCCACAGAGGTAAAATGTTAAGCGGTCAGTGAGTTCGTACTGTATCTCCACCAGCCGCACCGCCAGCTCCTGATGCCCGGCTTGCCTGCACATGTGGAACGTGAAAAGGTCAGTCTTCCTATATTCGGCTCTGTCATAACAGAAAACCCTTTTTTTTTAAAAAGTTGACAAAACTTTTTTGACAGGTCGGCAGTGAAACAATTGAGCCAAAGAAAAAGAAAAAAAGTGAGTCAGCAGCAATACAAAATCTCAACTCTCAGCAAAACAAGGCAAAACAATTTCCTCCCACACCAAAGCGACCCAGGTTTTGCCTTTTCCAACCGAGTCGAGCCGAATCAGCAGCACGGTGGAGGGTTCCCCCCCCCCCCCCCCCCCGTCCTCATTCAGGAACATGAACATTTGTATTAGATTACTGGCGGGCACGCCGACACAATGCCGCCAATTCTGTGTTGTTGTCGGATGCATTTTGAGGGAATTCCAAGCATTTGTTACTGGGTTTCGCTGGGAACAGCTTCCAAGCCTTTGTCTGACCTCGCCACAGGCGCTGGCGGCGTCTTCCTCCTTTTCCTCCCCCTCCTCCTCCACCCCCTCGTCACTTTTCGCGGCCGCCTTCGCGCTTCCCTGTTAGCACCTCGCTAAACGAACAGGGGCCGCGTCCGTTCTGTCTGCGCGATTTGTGCACGAGCGCGCCTCACTTTGCGACAACTGCACACACCAACATTTCACACCTCTGGCGAGGCGATAAGAAGCTGGCAAGCCTGTCAATGTATGTTCATACCGTGCTGAGAAGACACTGTCAGAGGTGGTGAGGAAGAGAGAAATAGAAGAATTGCATTGCACAGTTGCGTCCTCGTTACGTATTCCTGCAGCAAACCAGTTGAGGGCCCTGTTACACTCCAATGCTCAGGTAGAAAAGCTGCACAGCCATTAAAGTCAGTGTGCAGGTGTGTTTCCGAAGCTCCCAGAAGCGTGAAACCAACTGCGCCACTTTGGAAAAATACGCTGTTCTATTTTTCACGCTTCACGACCGCATCAATCACAGCAGGTTGAATCTTTCCAGCAGGAAGTCAGTGATGGGAAAACACGGTGGATCCGGTCGATTTTCATCATAATATGCAATGTGTTGCATTTTGTTTTTATATGTGCTGGATTTTACTGTGAAACGTCAACGTGACGTCTCGGCTTCAACACTGCTCAATACCTCTGCCACACCTACTGTTGATTTATGATTTTTTTTTTTTCCTTTCAAATGAAAACCAGGTGGAATGATATAAAAAAAAAAGAAAGAAAAGTTGCACATGTCCAGCGTCACCTTGCGTAATCGATGGGGGTCTTTCCGCTGGAGTCCAGGGCACCGGGGTCGGCGCCGTAAACCGCCAGCAGCTCTGCCTGGAACACCTGTCCAGCTTTGGCTGCTATGTGTAGTGGAGTGTTTCCTTTCTCCTGTTGGCCAGGAAAACAACAACAACAACACAATGTTGAGGAGGACTTCCAGTTGTGTGCACGCAAAAAGAGAAAAGGCTTTTTCTTTGTCACTCACCGGGTGGAAGAAGTTGGCCTGCGCGCCCAGAGATAAGAGCCTCAGGCAGGTCTCCAAGTTCCCGGTCCGAACACTGGAGTGGAGTTGCTGAGAGGAGATTGACAAGCGGTTTCTTTGCGCTGATCATACAGCACACATACACAAAAATCACAACCAGGTGGTGCAACATGTTGGTCTGTGGGAAATGTTATAACTTTGAGAGATCCAAAAGATGAGCCATTAATTACTTACGGTAAGAAAGTGTTCCACACAGGAAACCTGAGATATTCATGTTAAAATTCTAAAACTAAACAGTAAATTAAATAGGTTACCACAAAGACAAGCCCTAACCTTGCTGAGGTCTTTGGCCGTCACGCTGTCGTCTTCCCGACAAGGCATTCGATGAACATACGCCAGCATCTGATACTTGGCCTTGATGAACTCTGTTTTGTTTGGACTGAAAAAAGAGCGAAAAGGCTCAAAATCTAACACATATTCAAAGCACAATTTAGCTGCAGTTGTGAGTTCCGAGACGGGGAAAGCTGGAGGAGACTCGTGCTTCTGAATCACAAGGCACCTGATGGCCATAATTACAATGGCAGGATGAAATATTTTGTCATCACAGAACTAGCTGCGTTTCCATTACAGTTTTCCAGAAAACTAAAAGAGATATTTCTAAAATTTTCTAAAATAATCTTAAAATTTTCTAAAAGTACAATTGCGATTTGCAGGTGTGAAGCGCATAAGACGTGAATCTCGTAAAAACTCGTCCCGTGATATTTTACGAGAAATACGTTTGCTTTAGTTTGGTTACGTTTGTCTGCTTTCAAGAATGGTTGGTATATTTTTCTCTTTGATTACTAAAAAATTCTGTCTCCTCCTTCGTCCAAACATAACGCGCCATTTCCATTTGCAGTGAATTGGTCACGTGACCTAGTACGCCACGTCAGGTGACATGTCAATGCAAAGAAAAGTGTTTTTCAATATACCGCCAAATCGATACATCTGAAAAACCACCTCATTATGAGAGCGTAAAAACCTTATAGTGATTTTTGAGAGGTTTTTTTTTAAAGTTTAGGGTGTTTCCATGACCAGTTTTTTATTGCAATATTTAGGTTTTACGCAATTCGAGGGGTAATGAAAACGCAGCTCTGATGCAAAAATGGAAACAATGAGTAGTGAGGCATTCTGGGAAATATCTCCAACCCAGCACTTCTACATAAAACCTTTTATCTCCACAGGAATCAGGTCTTGAGTTAACTGGTGGGGGGCAAAGAAATGGGACTGATTTAGAAACAAGACTAAAAACTCAGAATCCCTTGAACGCTCCCCTGAAACCATCCAAACTTCTTTTGCAGATCCACCACACGACTGTATTTACTGACGTGTGTACAAAACAGGAAATAGAAAACACATGCATTTTTTTGTAATCCACACTGATATTTTTACCATCAGTGTGGTGGTGAAGTCTGAGTTGACAAACACTTCCTTCTTCTGACGGTGAAAGAAGTTGAAGCCGCAGCAGGGTCTGTGTAACTAAAAAAAAACAAACAACCACCCTCCCTTACAGTCCATGGAGCATCTGCCACGGCAAAATTGTGCTTTTGAAACCGCAGAATGTCTTAGTTATTGCGCCTTTACGACTTCAGATTTTTTTTTGACCCTTAGGTTCGGTCTGCTGCCTTTGATCAGACTTCACCGAGTGCGAGGGTCGAGCTCGGAATGGCTGTGTTTATCTGTGACTGACTGTTTATCCTCACAGCACCAGCCGGTCCAACACTGTGTTTACACCTGGCAGTGGATGTGGGCGACTACATCACGTCTCTCATTTGTTCCTGTTGTTTTGAGTCAGAGTGCACAGTGCTTTTGGAGGAAATCTCCAACTCTGTCGTTACCGAAAGATGAAGATGTGGAACTATCGCAACGTTTACATTCTTTCAAAAACGACAAAGCAAACCCGGTAAATCATGGAGTGTTTTTTAGTATGCATTTTCCTAGTTGCAAAACTTCCTCGCTGTTAGAAGGCTGCATGAGATGCATGTCATGCTCAGCCCATTTTGCATGTTCACTGACCTTCACGCTGAAGTCAATTTGAACATTTGGGCTTTGCGTTTGGGGGGGGGAAATGTGCAAAAACCATGAGAAAATCTGCGATGACGCAGGAAGATCCCGGGGAGGGGAGAAAAAAGGCACTCACTGCACTCGGTCCTGGGGGTTTGCTTTGCGCTTCCCACTAACAGAGGAGGACGGGTCCAGGAGGCTGTGCTCCCAGATGGAATTAGCGCCATTCCCGTAAAGAGTCTGGACCATCTAGAAGTGAGGAGGGGGGGAAAAAATTAATAATAAAGCCATCAAATTCAAATTGCCTTTGGTTCTCTAGCCCCTAGATGATGCTGAGGATGCATGACTGGTTAGATTCAAATGTGCATGTCCTCACCTGCAACTGAGAGGGTGGCCACGGGGAATGAGTCAGATGCCGGACCTGGGAGCTGTGTCGGCCCAGACCTCGATGGATGCTGCAGCACTCGTCACAGATCAACACGCCCCTGTTTACGGAGGCCCAGCGGGGCTCTGCAACAGGACGCAAATTGTCACTCGACTTCAGTCTCACTACCGATCACGGTGCACGCCAAACGTCCATCATCATCATCATCATCATCATCATCATGATAAGTGGTCGAATTTTAGGCAGCGGATGTAATTAGCAACACATAGCTCAAGCAGAGGAGTTGCTTCCTGTGTCTCCTGCAAAAGAGAGCATTATAGATGCAGCAAGTCGAATGTTTCACTCGTTTGAATTGATGTGTTTTAGCAATGTCGTTAATAATCAATGTGCTTGTGTCAACCCAGCGCTGGCGTTCGACTGAAACCGTCACGGAAGAGTTTGACAATCAGACAAGTTTATTTGATAACGCGGCGACGAGGGTCGCGACGCATTCAATGACACTAATTACCACCAAGAAAAACACACCACAAGCGTCATTCTGTCAAAACAGCATTATGCGCCTAACTTTAGCTTTAGGCTTTCGCTGAAAAAACAAACATGCCCTAAACGTAAGCAACGCTAGCTTGTTAGCACGGAGGCTAAAGCTAGCCTGTTTGCCATCATCCTTACCCGTAGCGCTGCAATCAGCGCAGACCTCTCGGCTTCGCACTCGCTTTGACATCTCTCCGCGGTTATCCTCACAGTCCAGAAGGGGTCGAGTTGGAATAAAATTAGGGGATATGAAACAGCGCTGCCGGGACAGAGCTAAAACAGTCCGCCCTGGCAGACCCCGTTTCGCGGCGCTAGCAGACAGACAGCCAGGCAAGGCAACTGAGCTCGGTGCTAGCACGTCCTCCTCCCCTACTCCTGAACAAAGCCCTGTCCCATTCCAACACGCTCACATCCTCTCTGTCTCCTTGTCCACTTCCTTCGATGCGTCCTACGTTTTCCCTCTCGATTCCTTGTGCCTATGTCAACAAGACTCGTGAAATACATACACTACCACCCGTAAAAAGTTTGGGCACACCCTATGAATAGAATGACTTTTCCTTCGTTCTCATGACTATTGACATTGCAGTTTCTCACGGAAGGCATCAAAACTACATATAAATACAAATGGAATTATGTAAGAAAAAAAATAAAAAGTGTAAAAATGATTCAAATACGTTTTATATTTAAATTCTTCAAAATAACCACCTTTCATGAAAAGCATATTTAGAGTTATTTAACGTGTTTTTCATTGCTGCATAATTACGTATTGCTCATATATTTGATGTCTTCAGCATCTATCTGCAGTGTACAAAGTTGTAAAGATAAAATATATATATATAAATAACAATAATAATAATTGCACGAGAAGGCGTGTCCAAACTTTTGACTGGTAGTATATTTGGAAACTTTTTAATGCCTGTCCATCATCTATTGCAGCATCACGACCACAAGTGCTGAACAATCCTTGTGAATAAAAACACATTTTGAGAGTTCATCGCCCTTTCATTTAATTTCTTACACATCTCAGGTCCACAGGTTGACTGTGAACTAATGGCAATTTCAACTGCCAACTTCCCATGAATGACTAAACATGTTCCAGCTGTATCTCTGACACACATCTTGCTGTTTATTTCACATGTCCATCTGAAATAGAGCACGAAGGCAGACAACAGGAAAATAACTTGACCACATCGCCAGGATGTAGTGTTATTATTATTATTATTATTATTATTATTATTATTATTATTATTATTATTATTATTATTATTATCATGTCTTTTTATTGCTGGTGAATTTTTTTTTTTACGCGCATGCATCCAAACAAGACTGCTTGCACGCCTCTTAAAGGGAACGCGAGCGAGAAGGACCGCGCACTCTCACACCGGCCGCTCGCTCGAAGGGCAGTAATGAGCAGCAGCTGACGACCAGCAGGTGCGGCGGGAGACCGGGCGGCGCTGATCAGGGAGCCTGAGGAGATTGTGCGCGGACGCACGCGCGCACGGACGCACGCACGCACGCACGCACTCCCCGGCAGAGAGGACGGAGCGAGACACACACTGTGACTTTAAAGGGGTGTTGGTTCGCCGAGAGGGAGCAGATAGGTTTGATTTCATCGCTAGGAAAACGTCGCGCATCCCACCGACTCCATCTGCTCGCCTCCTCGCCAGCGTTCGCCTCTGCGTTTTGCGCTCCTGGCGAGGAAAAAAAAAAGAAACAGGTGGAAAAAAAAAAACAAACAACGCAAGCAGCCGCTGCATCCCTGCACCCGGAGCGATGGGAGGTACTCTTGTCATTGTATCAATACATATCCCGATATTTTTCTACCCCCCCACCTCCCAACCCTCCTCCTTGGCGATGCTGAGATGTGACGTGAGCCTTGATATTCGTCATGTTGTTTTCCTGACAGAGGCCGAGACGCGCCAGAAACTGCTGCGCAATGTGAAGAAAGAGGTTGGTAGCATTTTTTATTTTATTTCATTTTTTCCCCCCGTCTCCAATTCCCCTGTCGCCCGTCACGGCTTGTGTTTACTGGTTTACTGGTGCTGTGACACAATGCGTGCATGCGCGGCGCGTGCGCCCGTGGACGTTCACGTTCATCAGCCACGAGTGCACCGAGGCCTGTTTATTTTATATTAATTTGAAGAAAAAAAAATACACACACACACACACACACACACACACACACACACACACACACACACACACTCACAGCCTGCACGTCACTTTAATTAATCGAAGTGGATGCAATCACGCGGTCAGAGTGGATTTCGAGGCTGCACTGATACGTTATAGTCGCTGCGTTTGTAGCGGCGTCATAAAGAGGGTTTATGACGATGCTGGTAATGATGATGATGATGACGACGATGACGACAGTGATACGGACGGTGATTTTAATTAGATTGGTCCGTGTTATTAAAACCAGTCACTTTTGGTTCGTTGCCCTCCCTGCATCCCGACTCTTTTTACTGGGGGCGACGTTCCTGCATCCGCACATCATCCCCATCCTCCTCCACATCATCACCAAAACTTCAAGGTGTGACCTTGGCATCTGGGCTCAGTAATAACAAAAGATCCGGGCAGAGATGCATGCACCCCCCATCCTCCTAGCACTCCTCACCCCTCCCTCAGATAATCAGGATGTTAATCGACATTAAAGCAGAGCAGGGAGGCACCGCAGCATCCTTTGCCAAGTGTGCTCAGCAGGTCTCTCCAGGAGGAGGGGGGGGGGAAGAGATTTTTTTTCTCTCCAATATTCACTGACGAGAAAAAACGGGTACTTCCAGTCTTATCGCATCCGTGCTCCCCCTCACCTGTGACTCATTGCCTCTCATGCATGCTTCACATCGGTGAAGCTGCTGCGAGATGCTCCATCCTGCTGCAAGGAGGGGCTTAAGAGGCGTGATGGGCTCGCCACGCAGCAGCGCACAAGTGCTGTTGTTTTGCATTTGCATCCGTGCATCAGGCTGAAATCGATGCCCCCCCAATTATTATTCTTATTTTTATAACAACCATCGGAGAGCTCGCACTCTCTTGTGTTGGTGAAGAAATGCCTCTGCAGCTATGTGGCTTACAGGCATGCTTGCATCTCTCGATTATTCCAGCACAGATGACAGAAAACTGAGTTGACGGGAGCGTTACACAACATTACTGTCTCACATGAAAGTCACGCTGTTTAGTTGTTGTATTCATTTTTGTCCATAAACACTGTGGACAGGATCTTAACAGCGGCATTTTTAGCTAATTAAGCAGAGGAACACTCTGCTTCCAAACAGGTGTTCAGATGTGTGTATTTCCCAGATCGGGAGTTTTACCATTTACTTACCATGAGCCACGATATTTTAGCCTAACGCTGCTCTGATTTACTTTTGATGTTGAGCCCCTATTGACATGCAAGTCTTTAAAACTTGCACAGATTGATCTACTGGAGTTCCATTTCACCCGAGCATACAAGGGTAGTGTTGTTTTAAACTGTGCTGCAATTCTTTTTGAGAAAAGAAACCCTGAAACTTGAGTCTGAAAACTCCAGGGAGCTCAACAGCATCGGTGTTTGCACAGCAAATACATAATTTAGTGTGTTTGTTCTCCTCCTGGCTTGTGTGGTGGGACTGCGATGCTCATTCTGAATCATATTCTCTCTTTCAATTTTCTTTTGGTTTTGTTGTTGTTGTGTGTCACTTGTTGCAAGCTTATGTAAGCAAGTCAGACAAACTCAGTCTCGCGCCGTTTACTTTGGTCTCCCAGGTGAAGCAGATCATGGAGGAGGCGGTGACGAGGAAATTCGTGCACGCCGACAGCAGCCACATCATATCCTTTTGCGGTAAGTGCGCGCCGTGAATCCGAGCGTGCGCGCCAAGCCAAAAGTGAAGGTTGCGTTTTTCTCGAGTGTGTCGGCTGACGTCTGTTCTTCTCAAGCTGTTGCCTCCTACCAGCTCAACCTCCAAAGTCGTCTGCTGTGAGAGCTGCAAAGTCTGCAATTGTTTTGTTTTTTTGTTGTTTTTTTTTCCCCTTAGGATGCTCAAAAGGCAGATATCTACTTACTGTACATGTTACAAAAAGTCTGGATGGTTATGTCTTAAAGTAGATTAACGCCTTTCAAAGGCGTTGATACTAACCAGGAGTGAGGCGAGTGTGATTCACATCCCTGATATCCTAGCAACGGTAGTCGGTGTCGGCCAGGTTATTTCTATTGTGCCACCTGTGCTTCCCTGTCACCTGTCCCCCATCCCCCAATAATCTTTTGAGGTCTCAGGCGTTATTATTTTTGCACAATTCATTAAGGGGTCTAGGCCATGAGGAAGAAAACACATGGTCATTTAACCTAAACCAAACAGTGAAAGAAAAAAAGAAGGAGGGGAAAAATATCTAAAACAAATATTGACAGACTCTCTGCGTGTTTGTGTGTTCAGCTGTGGTGGAGGCCTGCATGCTGCACGGACTCAAGCGGCGTATAGCAGGCCTGCTGTGCAGCAACAAGGTGGCGGCACTCTTCATGAAGGCGGCGAAGAGCTTCGCGCCCGCCGAGGAGCTCTGTCGCAAGGTCCAGGAGCTGGAGCAGCTCATCGAAAACAAGTGAGATGTTTCTAAAAAAGCCTCCTCACCTGTCCTCTACCCCACCCTACCCCATTGGCCATGTTTTACATTCATTGCACATGCCCCATCTTTTCCAGCAAGCAGAACAATTCCTCGCAGAGCAACAATCGCTTTCGGCAGTCAAAGTTGGCCAACCTGCCTCCTCAGGCGCTCAGACACCTGTGGATCCGTACGGCGCTGATGGAGAAGCTGCTGGACAAGATCGTCCTGTATCTGGTGGAGAACAGCAGGTATGGACAATGAATCACAGGTGAAAATATTTTCACCTGTGGAAATGCTTCCTTGTCGTGTCAGCAGTTTTTGATGCTCCAACTATGATCTGTGCGCACCCCAGCTCTATCTGGTTTTAATTTTTTTCTGGCAAAATACGACTTCCTGCAGCGCCTACTATGAGAAGGAAGCCATGCTGATGGACCCGGTGGATGGGCCGATTCTTGCATCCCTGCTGGGTATTCATTGGCGTCGGAAAACCTCAACCACATTTGCAAAAATCCTTTGTTCTTGTGCATTCCTGTATTAAGCCATTATTCATGCATTGCAGTTGGCCCTTGTGCGTTGGAGTACACCAAGGTGAAGACCGCCGACCACTTCTGGACGGACCCATCGGCTGACGAGCTGGTGCAGCGGCACCGCATCCACAGCAGCCACTGTCGGCAGGATTCGCCCTCCAGACGGCCCGCTCTGGTAGACAAAAGAGGAATTTTTTGCATGACTTCAATTGTGAGGGGGAAATAAACGTCACTTGTGATTACATGAGGCGTGTATTTGTCCCAGATCCAGAAGCGGCAGTCCAGCGGCAGCATGGATGACCGTCCACTGATGTGGGTTAAAGACTATGTGGAATCCCTCCATCAAAACTCGAGAGCCACACTCCTTTTCGGAAAGAACAATGTGCTGGTGCAGCCGGTGTGTGTCTACAGTGTGGCAACGTTCTGTCACCATTAGATGGACGTGTTATAAACTTTGATGTGCCGCCGTTCCCCGTGCAGAGAGACGACATGGAGGCCATCCCAGGCTACCTCTCGCTGCATCAAACGGCTGACCTGATGACACTGAAGTGGACGCCCAATCAGCTGATGAACGGCAACGTGGGAGAGCTCGACTCGGAAAAAAGGTGAGGCTGGAATCCCCGGACTTGGATATATATTAAAAAAAAAAAAAAAAAAGCAAGATATCCAATGAATTGAGGGATGAAACAGTCGTGTTTGGTGCTTTCTTTGTAAAAGCAGTCTCTACCTTTTTTCCCCCCAGTGTATACTGGGATTATGCAATTACGATTCGCTTGGAGGAGATAGTGTATCTACACTGTCATCAGCAAGGTTTGGAAGTCCTTTTTTCAGAAATGGCTGTGAGCCCAGTTGGTTTTATTTGTGCTGATTAATTAATCAACGATTTGATGTCTCTCCAGTGAACAGCGGCGGGACGGTAGTTCTGGTGAGCCAGGACGGCATCCAAAGGCCCCCGTTGCACTTCCCTAAAGGGGGACACCTCCTCCAGTTCCTCACCTGTCTGGAGACTGGTCTGCTGCCTCACGGACAGCTGGACCCACCGCTCTGGAATCAGAGAGGAAAGGTGAGCAGAAAGACAAAATACTTTAGATACTGTCACTGCTATTAAATGTGTTGTTTGCACTAAATGTTTTAAAATACGTACATAAAACTTCTTCATTCCCAGGGAAAAGTTTTCCCCAAATTGAGAAAGAGGAGTCCGCATGGATCATGTGACTCTGTATCCGACAAGGAGGACGACGAGGCGACTGACTATGTGTTTCGAATCATCTTTCCTGGCAACCAGATGGAGTTCAGTAGGTGTCTTTAATCTTCCTGCGATTCCTTTCAGACAAACACAACACTGGTGATGCTGCGTTACCGTTCAGACGAGGCCACCAGTGATGAATCTGTTGGGTTTAGTTTTTTGTTTGTTTTTTTGATAAATCTGCATGTAAGAAACTCAACTTAACAATGCATGTTCCTGTGTCCCCACAGTGGCCCTGGAGCTGATGGACCAGGGCGTGAGCATGTGGCAGCCCACACCCAGGAAGTCGTCGTGCTCATCCTGCTCCCAGAACGGCTCCTCTGATGGTTCTCTGCCAAATGGCTGCAACCAGGAAAGGCAAGTATTGACTAAAAGTATTTTCTAGATTTCCACGGTTGCGGTATTTACAGAACATTTCCTTTTCTTTCTTTGGCCAGGGCCCCTTTAAAGCTGCTCTGCGACACCATGAAGTACCAGATCATCTCCCGTGCTTTCTACGGCTGTGAGTCCTCATCTAACTCTGTTCATCGATCACCTCCTGCTGGTCTGTATAAACGCGATGATCTCTCCTTGTAGGGCTCGCCTACTGCCGCCATCTGTCTACCGTGCGCACCCATTTGTCAGCTCTGATAAACACCACCATAGTTGACCCTGACGCGCCCTGCAGCGCCCAAGAAGGCCTCACCGTGCAGGTCTGGGGGCAATTCCTGGAGGACAGCTCCGTAAGCTCCACACCAAAAAGACAAACAAACATGCCACTGAGATGCTTTTTTTTTTTTTAATTTCTTTATCAGTCTCACTTAATAGGACCACACCAGTGTGTTTTTAGCCTGCAAATTTGTTATTTTTCCTTCAATCAACCGTTTTAAAAAAGTAATTTCCATGTCCATCCAGACTTACGAGGAGAAGGAGATACACAGGCTGGTGTATTTCGGGGGTGTGGCTCCATCCATACGCAAAGAGGTGTGGCCCTTCCTCCTGGGACACTACCAGTTCAGTATGAAGGAGAAATGCCGACAAGAGGTATTCCAGTAGCCTAAAGGCGTGCATTTTACATTGCCTGCTCGTCTTTGCTGACAGCAAAGGTTTGAAGGTTTGTGGATATTTATTTTTTTTTAAGTTGGACGAGCGCATGCAGACCATGTATGAGCAGACCATGAAGGAGTGGAGGGGCTGCGAAGCCATCGTCGGCCAGAGGGAGCGAGAGAAACACGCAGAGGCCCTGGCCAGGTGCTCGTCCGGGACCAGCGTGGAGAGGGGCCCCGTGGAGCGTGACTCCACCATCAGCACAGATGCAAGTTTGAGTAGCTTTAGTCACAGAATGGTGCAGTGGTGCATGACAGAGAAATCTCTGAGAGGAAACAGTCATGATATGTTTTTCTTTTTATTTTTTTTACCCCACTGCAGTCGTCTCTGAGTAGCAGCACGGATCCACAGAGCGTCAACTCACAGAGCGATTCAAGCAGCTGTGCGCAGGTAGTCTGCAGCAATCAGTCTCACTTAATAGGACCGCACCAGTGTGTTTTTAGCCTGCAAATTAGTTTATTTGGTTTGGTATGTGTCCTTGGCTCCAGGGCTATTTTTAGAGATGCACATAGATCTAGTTTGTCTACAACAAAATAAATGCCAGTCCATCAAAGTATTAGTGGGCCAGTGTCAATCTCTTTTCTTACTACCAGATGCAAAAAGGCCCTGCATTGCACTCACCGCTGTCCTGCATTTACCAGGTTTTTGAATCGGTCGAAGTCGAAAATCCAAGTGAATCTGAGCAAAAAAATCAGGAGGTGGAGGAAAAGCAGCAGAGCACAGCAGAGAGGAGCCAAACCAGCGACACCGCTGAGCTCCCCCCCACGGCTCCCTCGTCACCAGGCCTGTCAAATCAACCGTCGGGGTCTCATCAGTTAGCCGAGGCATCAGATGTCTCAAAGGAAGAAAGTGGAATTGGGTCAGAGCCTGGACAGGAGGGCACAACAGAGCCGGAGTGTAAGACTGAGGCATTGGAGGCACAGATGGGTACGCTGTCGGAGAGTGTTGCGGCAGCAACGGCGGTGGTTGAGGACGACCAGCACAGCAAGTTGCAAGAGGCACAAGAAAAGAAAGACGCTGCAAATGTAGCGTTGGAAGATCCAGCAGAGATAGAGGCAAATTCCCACTTGAGATCGGCCCCGGAGACGACCAACGTCCTGCGGCTCGAGACAGAGATCCGGAACGAGTACTACCAAGCGCCTCCACTCGGACAGACCTTGACTCTCCAAGCGCACAAGAGCAAATCCGATCAAGGTAATAGTAGTGGTACTAGTCCGCCGAGTGAGGCGAAGAAGGACGTGTCTGAAGAGCCTGAGAGACAGTCGGAGAGGTCTGAGGCCGAGCAGGAGGATGGCGGAGCGACCATCTGCGATGTGCTGGAGGCCAAAAAAGTGGCAGAGCTCCCGCGCGAGAAAAACTCGCCAGTCAGACAAGTGCTCAACGCCCTCCAGTCGCTCTCGGCCCACTCGCGCCAGTCCCCGGACACGGTCGATTCAGACGACTCGCCCTCTGCGCTGGAGATGGAGGACATTGCGGGAATAACCTGCGTGACGTCCGAGGAGATCAGGGAGAGGCCTCTGGCAGGCCTGGCCGCACCGCCCGTCTCCTTCGCACAGCGGGAAAAACTGGCATCAGCGGACCTGGCGGCGGATCACCATCTGGACACGGCCTGCAACACCAGCCCGGAGGGAGGGCTGTCTGAGGAGGAGCCCGAGCTGGAGAACGTGCTGGCTGAGGCGCTGGAGGCTGCAGAGGTGGAAGGAGGAGGACGAGGAGGAGGAGCCAAACAGGACGAGGAGGAGGAGTCTGAGGAGCAGACCTATTCTGTAAGTCATACTCTAACACACACGGTTCTGTCGTTCTAAAGAATAAGTAGGTTGTAGGTAATGCACTTGTTTTGTTCTAGCAAGAAACACTGGACATGTACTTGATCAACTTGCATCGCATTGACAAAGACGTCAGACGCTGTGACAGGGCGTATTGGTACTTCACCCCTGACAACCTGGAAAAGCTGCGGAACATCATGTGCAGGTAAACACACTTTACTGATATTTCCCAACGACAATGTGTGTCTGTAGGACATCTTTCCCAACATTTGCTTGCTCAGCTTTGCTGAAACTGGTGTACTAAAATCACAGTCACTAACCTGGCAGGCACCACTCCCCGGATGAAGCCAGTAAAACCCAGTGTTTTAGCAGGGGGCTTTAAACAGATGGCTAAACAGGTTGTTCTATATATGTTTGATAACTAATGATCCGGGCCTGCAACACAAGACTCCAGGATGAAAAATAAAAATCTGGAAAAATTCTGAAAAACTCTCTTCTGCAGCTACGTGTGGCAACATCTAGATATTGGCTACGTCCAAGGCATGTGCGACCTGCTGGCGCCCCTGCTGGTGATTCTGGATGACGGTTAGTGAAACTTTGGGTCAAGTAAACTGTTACTGGTGCATGTGTGGGGTGCATGTGTGGTATGGATGGAGTGGTACTTTTAATGGGTGTGTGTGTCTCTGTGTGTGTTCCTCAGAGGTGATGGCATTCAGCTGCTTCACTGAGCTGATGAAGAGGATGAACCAGAACTTCCCTCATGGTGGCGCCATGGACTCGCACTTTGCAAATATGCGCTCACTCATCCAGGTGAAATGTGCAAAAACATATAGATATTTTTGTTTTTGTGTTTTGTGTCTCTGAGTGCGTGTGTGCTGATGAGGTTTTTTTGTCGTCACACACACAGATTCTGGACTCTGAGCTGTTTGAGCTGATGCAGCAGAACGGAGACTACACTCACTTCTACTTCTGCTATCGCTGGTTCCTGCTGGACTTTAAACGAGGTGGCGCGAGACGGAGCCGCTGCGATTTTTGAACTGTGAAGGAAAAAGAAAAGTAACTTATCTGACCTTGGTTGTCCCTTTGTCCCGGCAGAGATGGTGTACGATGATGTGTTCTCTCTCTGGGAAACCATCTGGGCGGCCAAGCACACGTCCTCCGAACACTTTGTGCTCTTCGTTGCTCTCGCACTGGTCGAGACGTACCGAGACATCATCCTGGAGAATAACATGGACTTTACGGACATCATCAAGTTCTTTAATGGTAAGGTGAAGGTGTACCGCAAACAGAGATATTTTGGAAACTCTTAATAGTACAAAAAATGTAATATAGTTCAAGTTAAGCCGAGCATGTATTCAAATGCTTCAATATTTTTGTTTGTCTGAAATAATTTTGCTGGAAGAAAACACCCACCTAAAACCTTCTGAATGCCTAAATTAGCAAATAACCCTGGTCTATGGTGAATTCAAGATGGCATGAACTAAAGTTTTTTTTAGTACACTTTTTTTTCCGTTACAGAACCACTGGAACTAATTATTTAGAAATGTGTATGTGTGCAAAATTCCCAAAGTGATTGTTTTGCAAATTTCTTTTCAGAACCATGCAGAAATATCAAACTTGTGAAACCGAAAAGAAATACATTTCCTATTGCAAAAACAAACACAATGAAAATGAAAAGAAAAAACTAAACACCCACCTACTTCCTGTTTCATGACATATTTCTCTCTCTCTCTCTCGTCAGAAATGGCCGAGCGACACGACGTCCCGCAGGTGCTGATGATGGCCAGGGACTTGGTCCACAAGGTGCAGACGCTCATAGAAAACAAGTGAAGCCGGACGCCGCTGTCATGTTTGGTTTTGTTTTGTTTTGTTTTAAATTTGTGTGATAAAGTGTTTTTCAAGATACTTTCGCTGCCACATGATGTTAGTGAAGTAAGTACCTGGGGAAAAAAAAGTCAACCGGTCATTATCACCGCTCCTTATGCTAAAGTAATTGTGTGAAAACGTCCTCCTCCCGGCCCAGCCCCCCTCCCTTCTCTCTTTGCATTCAGGGGATGGAAACTTTGCCAATAAAACAATCTTTTTAGTGTTATTGTTCACCTCGTGAATGTACCCTCGTTTGGAACTGCTTCAGGACGTCGTTATTTCTTTTTTGCCTTAAAATGTTGCCTTTTTTCAGGGATTCAGACAAATTTTGACACTTTCTTTCTTAAACATACAGCACATCCAATGATGCACTTGAATATACAGTATGTTATTTCACATTTTGCTCAAAGTGTAGCTACCACAGCCAATTACCATGCAACGAGACAGTGCAAGATGATAGAACAGATCAAATGGGGTCAGGCCCGAGTAGCTTGTTTGGCTTTCTTGTCAAAAGGAACAAGAAAGAAGGAACACTCGCTGGACTTTCTTAAGGTCCTTTTAATGTGTTGGATCTGCACTCACACACACACACACACACACACACACACACACACACACACACACACACACACACACACACACACACACATTTAGATGCTCACAGGATATTCAGCCTAAACCTGTAAAACTCTGATTGCACAGCAGTACGGAAGTATGTGATCTGGAACTGGAGCTCCCTCTTGGGTTCCACGCTAAAGCCATTGACCAGCTCCTGTTGCTGTGCAGTCATTGCATTTGCCAACTCAACACAGTATTTCTTGCCAGAGCCACTACTTCCTGTACTTGCAGTATTGTGAGTACTTGAACACTCCACACTTGGATCACATTCACGGGGTTTTCTGTCTATTTCTGATCACTGCTGACTTGTTCTGAAAGCCACTTCCTCTTTATTTTTTTAACTTTAAATCATCCGGATGGTCCCGTCTGCTAAGAAAAGGAGGTTCCGCATGCAAACCTGACCTCAGGCTGGTTATCACTTCAAAGACTCACAAAGTGTTTACAGGTTTTAGTCAGTGGTAGCTGGTCAACAGTAGACAGTGCTCATTCCCTCATTTTTAATCAACCCCAAGTCCTGAGTTGTGTACAACCAATTCTTATGCTGCTACTCCAACAGAGGTGGAGGACTCGGTGTGATCTGATAAGCAGAGAACGAACCAGGTGACCCGCCAGGCTAGGTGTCTGTGACGGTACGGTGACTCCTGGCACACCTCATGCCTTCAGAAACAGCCAAAACTCACCACAGCCCCCCAACGTTAGGTTACAGTGTTTTGATATCACTGCTTCTGTGTCTCTGTGGGATCTCGCTCAACATGCCCGAGTATTGCCGTCTGTGTATTGCTGTATTTGTCGTCAGAAGATTAACGTGTGACGAAGACCTATTGTATAACTAAGCCAGTACATATTTATTAAATGCAATACAAATGTCTGTACATGGGCTTTATCTGGATATTATTAACGAAGGTAAAAAAAATATATATATATGCCATTGGAAATATATTTTTATTTTTTTGTGTCTTATCAAATTGTCACCTGGTATAATTTATTTATTGCATATTAAAATGTTATATTTTGCATTCTGTGAGTCTTTTTTGTGGGGGTGCGGAGGTAATTATTACATGTTTGAAAACTGTGAGGTGACACTATGACCAGTATACAGCTTCCAGAAATAGTGAAATTGAAGACTGCAGCATTTTTATGCAAATCCATAATGACGATAAACTGAAACCATCGGGAAAAGTTTGCATTTTTATTGGAAGAAAAACCAAAATGACACAAGCAATGCATATAAATTGAAGTCCAACGACCGGTCACCTTCATCAAATGTTCACAGAATTAAAACACAGACAGCTCAATTCTCTGTATCAACCTGGAGATCATCACGACCCAGGCTTTAAAATGGATATCGTGTCCCAACAAACTGAAGTGACAAAGCTTGAGAACAACCACAGATAAGAAACTTTTTGGAAAATATCTGCTTTAAGCCACTGAACAAACAAGACACAGGTGTGAAGCTGAATCCCCGGGGAACAATGGCTTGAGATTGTCCGCAAAAGAAGGAATACACCAAACATTAGTTTTATTTATGTTTGAATCATAATGATATAAAAAAAAATCAGATCAAATAAAATAAAATAAAAAATATCGAGGGTCGCAGTCATGTGTCACTTGGTCAGTTCGACATGCTCACTATCAGAGCTGAACATTGATCAGCTTCACGGGTTCACAAAAAAGTCCAGATTTACAACACAGGGATTGCAGCCAAATTGTGTCATTGTTGAGGGCAAATGTATCTCTAGTTTGCTTTCAAGGTTAGATATCACTGCTGACGATGCCTTTGCCACCTGGTGAGCAACCATCCAACACGTTTGCCTTGGCCTCGGATGAAGTCACGATTCCACGTCAAAAGCATGGTAAAAGATTATGAAAGGCAACGTGAAAAACGTGGCTGTGAGGAGGGGCAGTGTGTGTGTTCAGGCCGACCTGAATATGGAATGTATCATAGCAAGAAACAACTCTGATGTATCCAATGGGGCCTGGAGTAAATAAAAAATAATAATAATAATAAAAAAAATCAAATAAAAACTAGACTTACAAAAATCTTTTTCCTTGCTTGTCTTATAAACCGGTGACCTATCTACCGGTAGTGACGCGGCGGGGGGCTATGTTGCGCGAGGTGCCTACGAGGGGGCGGGCTATGCCGTGACATAGCGTGGCGGGGTGGAGACTGGAAGCGAGGGGGTGGAGACCCCCGGCTGTGGTAGGGGGGTGAATAGCGCCCCCTGGATCGAGAGCGGGACCGCGAGCGGCTCCAGTTGGGAGTGCCCCTCTCCTCGAAGACACGGATGTAGGCGGTCTCACCCTACGACAAAGGAGAATCATTAAGGGTTTTGCTCTTTTGTTTTATAAACACTACTTTTATAAAAGGAGAGAACGATCAAAGCTCATCGGCGCCCAAACTCACTTGATGTGAGCGGAACTCGGTCCGGTCCAGCTTGCGCAGCGCGTACTCCATGTCCTCTCTGCGCAGGAACTCCACCACGCCCTCGCCGTCGCGCTGCACGTCGGCGAAGCAGACGTCGCCTGCCTCGCGCATGTGATCCTTCAAGTCCTGCCAACTGCCAGTTGGCGGCAGGCCTGGAAAAGGGGGGAAAGGACAGTGTGAAATTGGCCGGCCACATCTGAGATAAGCTCACACACATTCATGTTAAGGGCGCAGGAGACAAATCCGACATTTACTTTTGTGCGTACGAGAAGCGTATGACCCGTTTGATAGAACTGAACTATCATTTCTATTGAACTTTAAGGTAAAGTGCAAATGCTTATTGATAGGTAAGTGGAAGAGGTTTCATTGTCTTTAAAAGGGTCCCATATTACACCTATTGTCAGATGCTTTTTCTAGACAGGGCTCCAGTGGAGTAGTAAAGCCGAGTTACTTATTCAAAGACTCTTCAAAGCAACTTTGAACGCAAGCACTGGAGATGATTCTAAACATGCTGTTAGTGTTGGCACATCTAACATTTACTGTAACAAGAGGCAAATAAAATGACACCTACCTGTTGTGAGAGCTGTAGCTTTTGAGATTATTGGGACCATTTCTGTTTATTGTGTTGCATTTCGAGACTTAAAGCGGCTGACTTGACCTGATCCACTGAGTTCCCTTGACCTCCAGTCCGCCCCGAGAGTGAGAGAGACCAACGTATCTGCCTATGACTCACGGCGTCCATCTACCAGTCCCCTTGTTTTGCAGTCCGCCAAGAGGGGGAACCACATCTCACTATGACTTCTGATGACTTTCACTAGTCCCCTTGTCCTCCAGTCCTTTTTGAGCGAGATGGTGCATTTGCCTACAACTTATCAGGTTCTCTAGTTGTCCCCTGTCGCTCCAATCCAGAGAGAAAACCCATTTGCCTATGACTCACAGGGGTTCTCTACTCGTCCCCTTGTCCTCCAATCCGCCATGAGATAGAAAACGTGTTTGCCTATGACTCATGATGTTCTCTAGTTGTCCTTCTTTGTCCGCCATGAGAGCCAGAGAAACACATTTGCCTACGATTCGCAATGTTCTTGAACTAGTCTCCTCGTCCTCCAATCCGCCATGAGAGAGAGATTACATCTGCCTACATCTCATGACTTCTTCTATACGTCTCCTTGTCCTCCAATCATCCATGAGAGACAAATGTCTGCCTATGACGCACGGCGTCCTTTACTAGTTCCCTCTTTCCTTCACTCCTCCATGAGCGAAATGTACGGCTGCCTATGACTCAGGGCATCTTCTACTTGTCCCTTTTGTCCGCCAATGGATTGCTATGAGATTTTTGAAACTAGAACATCTGTCTATGGCTGTTGTGTTCACCATCCCACCTACTTGACCTCCAGGATGGTGTAACAGAGAGTGAGACATAAACTGACCAATGATGTCCACCTACCAGTCACTATGACCCGGAAATCAGATCTTCTTGTTGGGGGTCCAAACCTTCCCCTAGGTCCTCCTCCTCCTCCTCCTCCTCCACCACCACCTCCACCACCACCACCACTTCCTCCTCCTCCTCCCATAGGGCCAAATTTATTGGACCGTGGATATTCTACACGCAGCTTGCAGTTTCCATATCCATATCCATTCCTTCCATAGACGGCATCATCTGCATCCCTAAGAGAAGAGAGCAAAGAACCCCTTACCAAAGCACCCCTCTTTCACTTGTGGTTATTGATCTCCATCCATCTCTGCTGACGGCCAGTGGGGATGATATCATTGTCACAAAAACTTTAGGAGTCCGACAAGGAAGGAGATAACGGACTTGCCCTAGATCGTCCTTTGAACTCACCGTGGGTCTTCAAATCGGATGAAGGCAAAGGGGATGGTGCCTCTATTGTTCTTCAGTTCAATGTCACGGATTTTTCCATATTTGAAGAAGAGATCCTCAATGTCTCTCTCCTGGATGTCCATGGGAAGATTCCCCACATAGATGCGGCCGTCAGACATGGTGGTTGGAGCAGTGGCGCTGGTGACAGGAGGGGACACCTGCGGGCTTTAAAATCACGCCTTGAGTTCAGTGTTAACTGTGGGAGAGGTTGGGTGTTGGTTGTTGATATCCTAGTCCCAGTCCAAAACCTAGTCCATCCACCTTGAATTCCTTAACTTAGACAAAAATGAAACAGTAAGCCAGGGATGCAGTCTTGACAGTTGATCAAAAGCCCAATGTGCCACACTGGCATTGAATGAAGCAGAGATACAAACCAGGAATCAAATTAACTTCTGTTTAATCATTAAACGCTCTGACAGACTGGGCCTTTGAGAGGAGCTAGTAACAGAAAATGAAACGGACACCTTCTTCAGTTTCAAGCCTGGAAACCTTGAGTCCAACCCAATGACAACCTTGATTCACAAAGCCAATAACGCTTACAGGGCGACACCCTGGGCGATACAAAAAATCAAATGGTTCTGTGTTTTTGAAACGCATCGTGCCAAAAAACAAAATACTGTCATGCCAACGTCAATGAGGTGGTAAATAATTTACAGAATTCCCACATTCATTAAACCAGTCCGTTTCCAGAAGAGGCAAGCATTTGCTCTTCCGCATTATCAATAACGTTATTCTGCTTCTTCTAAATTAAATAAGATAAAATAAAAACGAGGGGGGAGGGAACCAAAACGCATATTACGATATAAAATGCAAAGCCCGAAGATCGCCTAGACATTTGAAGTCTCCAAAAACAGCGTATTTCCCCCCGTATGCTGGAAAACCATTGTGTGCGAATCGTTTTAGTAAAGATACGCGTGGTTGTTGTGATACTATCTGCAGCAGTTAGGCTAACGGATAGACACGGCTCTCCCGCTAACGTCGCGCTTGCTTCGGTCGTGTGCAATAGCGTTCATTTAAAAACAATACTCACACTTTGTACAGCGTCACGTATTTCAAGCACGCGTGTACAGTGGTTCCAATGAGGCTAGTTATCATTTATCGCTTAAAACCGGGAAGGCAAAGAGACGCCACGATTCTGCCTAGAAATAACGGTGACAGGTTAGCTTCTTTGTTGGCAAAGTCAAGCCAGCTAGCCGACAGGCTAACGAACGTGAGTGTCTGAGCAACCGGAAAGCCTCGATGTACATCGGCTCTACAGACGACATCTGGGTTCCTGAGTTACTTTTTGCAGGAAAAAAATAAAATAAAATGTACATAATACAAACACGCATACCTTTAGAAGCGAGCAAAGAAACCTTCGTTTGTTCGGTTGTGGGCGCTAACGTTTCCAGGTTTCGAACAGTGTAGCGAGCAACATCTGCGTGCTACTAGACGCTGCGGCTTCTTCTGCTTTGCATTTCCGGCAAGTGATACATGTATCAGGACATTGCTGCCATCTACCGGCAGCAAATGAAAGTGTTGTAGATATCTGATACATGTCTCCAAAAAAACTAACCTTAAAATGTCTTTACAAAGGCAGTGAAACCGCCAACCGCACCAAACCAAATGAGAATGGGACTTTTAAGAATTACTGAGAATAACTGAAAAATGAGAGTGTCCAAAATCATGTCCTTGTCACGTGTAGCTACGCCTCTGTTTGGTTGTATGTTATAAAATACAATTGGTAGAATTATGGAAATGAAAATCACTATCATTGGGATGTGCAAGTGCAACGACGCCTGTGCTTGGTTCTTTGCTATAAAATAGAACTGAAACCAAAATTGCAACAAAATTTCACATTTCTCTCTTTTATGGCCAAACACGGTCATCACATGACAAACCACACTGAGGAATCTGATTTCAGTCACTTGAATTCTGATTTCTTTTACATCGCACAATCAGTGAAAAACGATTAAAAAGAAACGCTCTACGTGTGAATTTGTGAAATAATAACAATAAAAATAAATAAATAAAGTATATAAACAAGAGATACGTTCTCAAAATTTTAGCTGTATCAAAATACCTTCTTAAAAGGTTTACGTATTACAAAAGAAAATAATTCCACGGCACAATGGGCTTGTACGTGTAACAATTGTTTTATCCCAAAAACATTAAAGACAACATTGGAGACTATCAGTTGCCTTCTTGCTCCAACACGGTCAGCTGTTGTGCTTTTATGTAATTCGGCCTTGCAGCCCCCTTGACAGTCTGTTATAACAGAGACCTCCCGAGGGAAAGACGCCAGCCAGCCAGCCAGCCAACCAAGAGAGCACCCAAACACCAAGAGGCGCGTGATAACAAGCAGCATTACGTAACACGTGAGGCGCCACCCCCCCTCCCCCTTTTGCCGTACCCTTTAAAAACCTCTCCAAGTGCGCGCTTACGCACGATTACGCAGCATCCCTCGGGCTCGACGCGTTTACTCAGCGGTGGCCGGTGTTTATCAAGGGTGTTTTCGTTCAGTGGGAGTAGAAGAACAGAACTGAAGAGAAGAGAAGAGAAGAGAAGAGAAGAGAAGAGAAGAGAAGAGAAGACAGAACAGAACAGAAAAAAAAAACATGTCTTACGCCAAGTTTGTCGCGGCTCTTGCGAGGTCGAACGTGGCCAGCGCCCACAAGATGCGCGTCTCGCCGAGGAGGTGGCGCTCCACGGTGGCGTCCACCAAGACCCACGAGGAGAAGGATCAGCTGGGCGGATGCCCCGTGGTGGAAACGGAGCTCGTGGAAGTCATCAGCCCGAGCAAGGCGGCGGCGAGCCCGTGGCAAAGCGACATCCGCATCGACTTCGAGAACACCGAGGAAGCCTACAGGAGCAAGGGCAACGTCGAGCTGCTGCGGAGCCTCCTGGTCTTCAAGCTCTGCACGATCGACGTGCTCGTTGACAAGAATAAAGAGGCGAGTTCTCCCCACTCAGACTCATTTGAAAAAAAACCTCTCATTAAAAACTCAAGTGTTTCAAGTCCGACTGTGTTTTTGAAACGTAAAATGAAAATACTGCAGCACCGTTGCTGCGTGACGATAAAACTTTGTCGCCCCTCTGCAGCTGATGGAGCTGACCAAGAAGCTGTTTGGCCGGCGGGTGTTTGAGAAGTTGATGAAGATGACCTTCTACGGGCAGTTTGTGGCAGGCGAGGACCACAACGCCATCAAGCCCCTGATCCAGAAGAACCTGGCCTTCGGCGTGGGAGCTGTGCTAGACTACAGCGTGGAGGAAGACCTGACACAGGAGGAGGCTGAGAAGAAGGAAATGGAGTGAGTCACGCAGGGGTGCAGACATGAATTGGCGGGAGTTTCTCCGCTATGAGTAAACTTTCACTATGAGAATGAGCACGTGGGTTGCCTGCAAGGAAACAGGAAAGGGCCTGTGTAGGCGAGCTATATTTGACTTTACCAGCGTCACATTTCACACAGCAGCATCAGCAGTCCGCCATCAGCCTACTGCACATAATGGCCTGCACAAACTGGATCAAACTGGAACAGGGCTCCTACACCATCCTGCCAGTGTTTGCCAGAGGAGCTGCACAAAAACAGGGTGTAAGAAAACAAACTAGCAGAAATTACACCAGATTTTTTTCTTCCCGTACAAATGTTGATCATATTAATTTCACCACTGCCTCTGAAATAGGACTGTGAACATATTGGCTGTTCGCCTCAATGCTACAAGACCGGTTATCCTTATTTCTAAGGTCATTTTAGGACACTGGCATAATTATCATGGATGACTACAGTCACCCTTTAGAAATGTTCGGGATTACGAGAACCCAGAAGTAAAATATTAATGCAGAAGTTCAGGGACTCTTTCATAATGTATCAAGCTCCTATGAAACTGCCAATGATTAACATCCTGTACACATAAACAAGCCCTGCATGGAAATCTTAATTTAGTGTTTTCTGTTCGCTAGTGTGACAGTGTCCGTCCTGCTATTGGTCAGCTGGGACAGACCCCTCTGCTGTGATTGGCTGAGCTTGATTTGTCAGCTGAGGGGAGGCCTGTACCTTAAAGCTGCACCCTTTTTGTTTTTTTCCCATGAGCCGATCCGGTTCTGGAATTTACACACACATGCTTAAAAGAAGGTTACACAATGTTCCCAGGAGTAATTTGGTGAGAGGTAGTTATGTCACAAATCACACAAACATAATCCAGAGACATATTTGCTGAACTGCAGCCAGTTTGCAGGAACCATAAATGGAAAAGACAGGGAGGAGGGCAAAGAGCACGTGGCAGTGAATGCGACATATCTGATTTATTTTTAATTAGAATATTTAGAATATTTAAAGGGTCATTAGACAAGAAAAAAAGTGTTTACTCTAGATTACCAGCCATTACAGCAACAATTTGCAGACTTGCCCATGTTTGTCCTTGACATATATGTTGTTTTTTTTTTAATTGTATTCTCTCTCTACCTCTCTCTCTTTTTCCAGCTCTTGTGTTTCGGAGGCAGAGAAAGAAAGTCCAGGTGTGTGTGTGTGTGTGTGTTTTGCCTCAGTGAAAGACAATTACTTGTCTCAAAAACCGGCACAGGAAGGCGGTCAGATTCACATGACCAGCTACCCCTCCCTGAGATAAGATCAAGAAATATAGTATCAACCATCCTGCATTAAAAAAAAAAAGATCACATGCCCAGAGAGAAAGTTGTAACTGTCATGTAGATGTTGGGGAGGAGGAGAGGGGGGTATTTGGGGCTAGGGGGCAGAAGGAAAGACTACACTTGTTTTCACTCATGTTTAGCTGATCTAGCTTGTCCTGAACGCGGTGTGAGTGTGGGAGGGCAATGCGGCCTTGCGGTCTAGACTGAGCTCCGGCTATATACGGATTCAGAGCTCTCCTGGTTACATATGGCCAGGAAGGAGAAGGCAGGTTCATGTTACCCGGTTGATAATTGGGAAAACAAACAAAAAATAGATTTTTCCTGTCACTGATTTTTGGACTAGAATGAATTAATTGAGATTATGAAATAATTCCAACAAGAAAGACCTTGAAAGTTGTAGTTCTTGGCAAAAATAGACAAAACAGGCTGAAAAGTTTCCTGAACTGAGAAAAATAATGCATTTGTCTCTGTAATAATTTAACATTATGAAGGCAGCTTCAGGCAAAACAGTGATGTTTTACTCCTCCTGGAGGGTTCCTTGCAAATAAACTGTGACATTCCACCTCAGGTGCCGACCAGCGTGAGAAGAAGTACACGGCCCACCGTCAGTTCGGAGACAGGCGAGGCGGCGTGATCAGCGCCCGCACCTACTTCTACGCAGATGAAGCCAAATGCGACAATCAGATGGAGACGTTCATCAACTGCATCAAGGCCTCTGGTGAGATTTTGAGCAGAAAAAAAACAACCAAAAAAATCGTGAACACCTGATTTTGGAGCTGCTGCGAAAAGTGAAATGAATTGCCAACGATTTGCAGGTGGAGCCTCTGCAGACGGGTTCTCTGCCATCAAAATGACTGCACTGGGGCGGCCGCAGTTCCTTGTAAGTTGACCTTCTAGAAATATCACATTGCAAATAGATCAGGTGATGCACAAAAAGGTCTTACATGCAAATAATGAGATGAAAATGCAGTTCTCTGAGGCGCTCCTTGTGTTGTTTTTTCTGTGCAGCTCCAGTTCTCAGAGGTCCTGGTCAAGTGGAGACGCTTCTTCAACTTCCTGGCGGAGCAGCAGGGAAAATCCGACATGATGGTCCTGGAGCAGAGGCTGGAGCTGGAGCAGCTCAAGGTGTGGTCTCGCCTGCGGCAAAACCTGCCCCGTCATGCCGGCTTTCACACAGCTGCCATGCTTTACCAGAGTCGGAACAAGTTTTATTGCTGTTATAAACGTACAAGGAAACTTAGGTTTGCATCTCCTTTCCATACAAGAAATAAATACATATATATGAACATAAGTAAAAATGGAAGAGTCAAGAAGTGCTCTGTCAAAAATGAAATTTAAAAAATGTCACTATCAAAAATAGAACTGCACTGTCAGGATATAAAGATTGCAGCTCGGCATCGTTTCAAACTGTAAAAATTTGATGTCTGTCTTCAGGAGAGTTTGACCAAACTGGGCGTGGGCTGCAAGGACGAGGTCGAGAACTGGTTTACCGGCGAGAAGCTGGGCTTGTCGGGGTATGAATGAACACAATGACACTAAAAACGCCCACAAACCAGGGTAAAAAAAAGTGTCTAACGTCCCTCTGTCACCCCGCCTCCGCTGCAGCACCATTGACCTGCTGGACTGGAACAGTCTCATCAACGACACGACAAAGATCTCCAACCTGCTCATGGTGCCCAGCCTGGAGGTGAGTTGCTGTCATGTGACTGTTTTCACTGGGGTGGGGGTGGGGCAGAATTCTGTCTGTGTTGCTGCTGGGGGGTTGGGCCGCTGGTCCATGTTGAGCTACGGTGCTACTAACAAGCTGTAACAGAGGGTTTTCACCAGCAGGTGTTGCCACTATCATAACTGATGTCAGTAGAACATTTATGACCATCAAGTCATAAGTCAGGGGATTTTCTGCATTGGTTTCATACCTGTTGCTAACAGTAAAAGCCAGAAATCTGTCTCTCAGGCTGGATCTTTGACTTCATAGGCATTTGGATAATATTCTACCGACCTGCCAATTATTTATCAACTGACAGATGGCTGATAAACGGTAAAATAGGCCTAAAATGGAAAAAGGCAGCATTTGGCTGCTCGCCTAAACAGCTTCCTGCTGCAGTACGAGTCAACATTTACTCCGTGGATACTGCGGCCGCTTGTCATATCCATGGCACCAATAAGAGCTGAGTCACAGTGATGCAGCCAGAACTGTCTGTGTTTAATGCGCTCTGATGAGCAGCTTTGTGTGTGTTTTCCGCGCAGACGGGCCAGCTGGAGCCGCTGCTCAACATGTTCACGGCTGAGGAGGAGAGGCAGATGAAGAGAATGCTGCAGAGGGTGGACCTCCTGGCTAACGTAAGCATCGCCTAGCATCGCGACACGCCAGGCTACGTCCTCCGCCGGAGCGTTGACCCGTTGACTTGACTCTGACGTGTCCGTAAAGCACGCCCTGGAGAATGGCGTGAGGCTGATGGTGGACGCCGAGCAGACGTACTTCCAGCCGGCCATCAGCCGCCTGACCCTGGAGATGCAGCGGAGGTTCAACAGGGAGAAGCCAATCATCTTCAACACCTACCAGTGTTACCTCAAGGTGGGGCTGCGTTCACAGCTTTTATCACCTCATTCTTGGTATAAGGGCATGGTCATAAAGGCGCCAGTGTGCAGAGGCTGGTAGAGGAATCGTATTGGGACTGGCAATATAAAGGTGTTTTGTCATCAATTTGTTTTGTGTTTTCTAAAGAATAAATGTCTACATACATACTTTAATATTCTAGGAAGCCTATGACAATGTGACCGTGGACATTGAGCTGTCGCGCCGGGAGAACTGGTACTTTGGCGCCAAGTTGGTCCGAGGAGCCTACATGTACCAGGAGAGGGACCGGGCCAAGGAGATTGGCTACGAAGACCCCATCAACCCAGACTACGAGGCCACCAACAGGATGTATCACAAGTGAGCGACGCAATGTGACCAATCACTTATTTGACTCCACCCACGCCCCAGGTTAATCAGTGTCTTAACCTCCTCCTTGTCCTGGTCCAGGTGTTTGGAGTATGTGTTGGAGGAGATTGAACACAGCCGCAAGGCAAATATTATGGTTGCCACTCACAACGAGGACACGGTGAAGTTCACCCTGGAAAAGTGAGTTTGTTAGGCAGCCGCAATCCTCCTGCACATTTACAATCGGGCTAATCCCTGCCACCTGCATACACTTTGCCAAGTGAAACGCTCTCTTTGTTGACGCTATTAAAGGATCGTAATTTATTATTTACATAACCTTGTTGCCCAATGGGTTTTCAGAATACTACGCCGCAGATTTAAATTATGTAATGGGCTCCTGACCGTGTGCGTGCTCTCTCCCCCCCCCCCAGGATGAATGAGATGGGCCTTTCACCCACCGAGAACAAGGTTTACTTTGGACAGCTGCTTGGAATGTGCGACCAGATCAGCTTCCCACTCGGTATGTCGCCGCTCAGCACTGATACTAAAAGTAAACTTGTGAATAAGTGCGTCACAGAGGCTTGCATCACACTCACCAGTGGGTTCCAGGAAACTGAGGCATGCTGCCTGCCGCGGTGGGCGCTGCCTGCCGCAGTGGGCGCTGCTGAAAATTTCCGGGTCTGATGCATTGGCGTTAATTGATACTTCAGGAGTAGAAAACAAGTCCTGGCTCTCCTGATGCAACTTTGCAAAATGATCTACAATATCCATTACAGTTTATCGCAAAATAAAAGCGATATTTCAATGCGAAAAAAAATGACACTTTTGCGATATTCCTCTATATCAATACTTCTATATCGACAATTGCTTGATTTTATAGAAAATGACGTCACCATTTTGAACACACGCTGTCTCTTTTTCTCGCTCATACCTGAAGACGGTCATACCCTGCGAATCGTGCCAAAATTGATTTTTTTTTTCAAAACCATCAGCCATGTCTGTGAATGGTTAGTACCCTTGACAAAACCTGCATCGATTGATCGACCCCATTTTTCTGACGCATGCTAAAAATTGTGCAGAGGACTTGTTATCGTTTTTTCCGAGATAAAGAAACGTCATCCACCGCAGCATCCTTGAGACAATATTTGCACGCCACGGTTGCGACTCAGGACACAGTGCAAAGTCCCTGATGTGAAGTGGACAAGGTTGCACCCCCCGTCCTCCTCCCACCAGGCTGAAACTGTCTTTTGCTTCGCCGCAAACAGGTCAAGCGGGTTTCCCGGTCTACAAGTACGTCCCCTACGGCCCGGTGAATGAAGTCATCCCCTACCTGTCCCGCCGCGCTCAGGAGAACCGCGGCTTCATGAAGGGCTCGCAGAGAGAGCGCAGCCTGCTGTGGACGGAGCTGAAGCGCAGGATCCTGGCCGGTCAGCTCGTCTACAAGCCCGCCTACTAAGTCGAAGGGACAAAGAAAACGAAATCCATCAACACCCAACCGTGAAACACTGTTAACAGAAGCATTCCGCTTGTTTCTACAGCGCCACTGCCTGCGAGCTGACTGCTGTTCTTAATTGTAGCCGCTCCTGATTTTATTTTCACAAGCCGGTTTGGCTGGCGCTCACTCCTTGGCGGAGATTGCTGCCCATGTAACTGCATTAATTGTTGTGTAGTTGGCAGAACGTTGTGCCAGTTACTCTAAGGCTTGGCCAGTCCTCTACATTGGTGCCTTGACAAAAAGTCCAGACTGGCCCGTAACACAACTGGAGAAATCAATTAGTCTCTGATTTTAAACTGTTAGTTTGTGCATTGTTACTGTTCTTTTTGTGCATTAGTGAATCAACACTGTATTTAATGGTTACCTTAAAGTTAGCGTCTGCGACTCTGTCCGGTTGAACTGGTTCGGGACTGACGGGGTTCCGGACTGACGGGGTTCCGGAACTGAGCAGTTGCTCAGACCTGGAAAAACAAGATGACAAGCGACAGCTGTTGGATGTACTGGAGCAGACACACTTTGTTCTCTGTGTCCTCATGCTGAGGAAATCACAGCAGGGCTGCCGAGTCAACAACTCCAGATGTTGCATAAGCATCACTCGCATGGATGGAAGGAACTGGCTGCGAGTTCACTTAGTTCAAGGTTTATCACCGGCGTTGCCGCTGCACGCCACGTAAGAATTTATTTTGCTCTTTAACGCCGAGTGGAAGCCCCACCAACATGGCGACTTTTAGTTGAGACTGTGAACGACGAATGGCTTGTGTGTGTATATATATATATATATATGTGTGTATATATATATATATATATGTATATATATATATATATATATATATATATATATATATATATACATATATATATATATATATATATATATATATATATATATATATATATATATATATACATATATATATATATATATATATATATATATATATATATATATATATACATATATATATATATATATATATATATATATATATATATATATATATATATATATATATATATATATATATATATATATGTTAAATGAAAGTGTTACTCTTTCAGACTAAAGATTAACACTTTAATTATTTTTTTGTAGTGTGACTTTGTACATGCTTGAATGAACTAGAGGAGATTTTTTATCCTGTGTAGCGCAAGACAGTGTTTTGTGTTTTTATCTCAGGCGGCATTGAGTAATCATTCTACACGAGGATGACATGTTTGTTGAATGTTGCCGCAGTACTGCTGCACATAATACTTTGTACAGATGTAAATGGATGTAATCAGTACTCAACACAATAAAATACATTAGGTCTTTTATAACTGTATTTCGGGTTTGGCGCTGTTAATTATTTCTGCTGATAGGACGCAGCTCGAAAATCAAAAGACTAAATTAGACATAGACATAGACAGACTTCTTTGATCCTCTTGGGATGACTCCTTCAGGGAAATTAAAACTTTCAACAGCAGTGAATTGAAGCAGCGCACAGATGGAAGAGATTTAAGCACACAGATAGACAAAATAGCAGCACACAGATAGAAAAATAGCGGCACATAGGTATCAAAATAGTAAATAATTACTAATATACAGTAAAGGAAGAATTGAATAATATAAATAGATATAGAAATACGGGGTATGGCTTTGTTGTTGGGTCAGGGTAAGATTTATGCAGCATAGGAAGAGTGTCCATTTCTAGGTGCTCATGAGTTGCACAAGAGCAGAAATGGCCACCTCCCTTCCCTTCTACTACCCTCAGCACTCCATGTCGTCCCCCCCCCCAAGTGAGGAGTTGTAGAGTGTGATGGCATGATGGACAAAGGAGTTCTTGAGCCTGGCGGTCCGACACTTGGAAAGGAGCAGTCTTTCACTGAACAGACTCCTCTGGTTGCTGGGAGGGGCCACAGTGTAATGTTTATAATCTGAGGCTGCAGATTGAACCACCTCCAAGGCTTTATCCAGGTCTTGCGGGAGAGCTGGTTTATCATTAACAGTCCGATAGATAGACTGACAGATAAACAGATCATTAAATGCTTTTATTATCATAACAGATGGTGAGTTTGTTCTTACCAAAAGGTCCAGCCCAGAAGAAAGGTAAACCGTGAGTTCAAAACTGAGAAAAGCAAAGTATGTAGCATCTTGGCTGGATAAAGGTGCAAAAATATGAAACGCTGTGTTGTTTTTAATGCAATAATGCCATTTATATTTACATAAAGAGAAGATCCACATGTTAGGTGGTGACCGTGTTGTGTCTCTGACCATTAAATGCTGCTGAACCTTAAACAGTGGGCCTTTAAAATGTCGTCAGGTCATACTCTGACCATAGTTAGAGCATATTGTGATATAGACAATTGTGTCCTCACCTGTGAGGAACGCAGCCAAAACCTTTTCAGACAGCAAGAAAAACCCTCCTCCCAAACTTAAGAACACTTGGCTGCGCAAAAAAAAATACAACCACACTGCTTTGCACCATTGGCCGGCGGGGCGCTGGTTTCTCGGCGTCCGCCACACCCAGCAGCCAATGAGAGGTGACCTGGGCTGGTGTGTGTGTGTGTGTGTAAGTCTCACCTCCACTCTATTGTCAACCCTTCACCTGGACGCTGTTCCTGTCTAATCCTCAGGTAATCATGACTTCTCTCTCTATGAGTGCTCTCCCTCAACAGGTGCTGTGCCGCTGCTGGATGCTTTTCCATGACCTGAGCATCAAAGATTTAGAGATTGAAAACTATTTTTCTTGTGCCGCCGCTTCGCGTGAGACACAGTTTGACAGCTGGCATTTGTGAACGACACACCTTCTGTCGGGTCTACACAGACTCACCAATCTGGATTTGTTTTTTTTTGTTTTTATTACAACAGAAAGGATAGACAGGGCCGCCGTTTCAGGCCTACAGGTGGTACAAGTTCTGATTGACACCCTCGGCCAGCCGCTACATCGAAATCCTTCTCATTGAATGAATTGATTCTAGTGTTGTTTTGGTGCCGCTTCTCTGCTCCCATCGCTACTTGGCGTTTGCCGTAAACACCGTCACGTCGCTGTGTTTTCAGGGTAAACATGGGGGCTCTTTGTCGAGCCGACGGAGGTTGACAATTCAGCACTTTTTTTTCGGTTTCACCCTTATTTCCGGCAGGGGAGGAAGATTTCATGGGGAGGCAGGCCTGCAGGGTAAGTCAAGGTGGAAGGTTCCGTGGTGGACACAGGAGGCTCTCTCCTGGCTGCAGGCTCAGGAGACGACAGCTTTCCGGTTTCGAGTTTTCCCGTCCAACCCCTGCGCTGGTTGTCCACCATTATGAAAGGTGCTGTGTGATGTGGGGGTGGGGCATGTGGTTGAGATTCACCTGTGTCTTTGCTATAATATCTGTTTATGAGCTCAATGCTTCAGGTCATCTAGGGTTAGCTCTATTATCTTTTTTTATTGCCTGCTGCACGGTTTATTCTGCACCAGGTGAAGTCAGAAAATCTCCCTTGAATGGTCATGCAACGGCTATTGTGACACATATTCCACCTCTGTTTACTCAACTCACTTCATTTGCAGTCATGTGTGCCCTAAAAGGAAGAAAGTGCACACTCATGATACGTTGCCTGATTGTCTGGGTGTCCCTCACCAACGTCCTGCTGGTGATGTACTGCCTGACCAACCCCACCCGTCAGGAAATGTGGTAAGAGATAAAAAACAAAACAAAACAAATCAAGATGTTGCAAAGTCGCCTTTCAGCTCAAATCTGCTTGCTGACAATTCGTCATCCCTGCAATCCGTCTCAGGGCCTCTCAGGAAGACACGTGCTCCTCCAGACTGGCCACCTTGGTGAAGCACAATGCCAGCATGCCCGATCAGAGTCCGGCGTGCTCGGCCAAAGTTAACATCATGTACCTGAAGACCCACAAGACGGGCAGCAGCACCCTCCTCAACATCCTCCTCAGGTTCGGACAGAAGCACAACCTCAAATTTGCCTTCCCCAAGGGACGCAACGACTTCTACCCGTCGCCCTTCCAAGTGTCCCAGGTGAAGGACTACCGGCCCGGCGACTGCTTCAACATTATCTGCAACCACATGCGCTTCAATCACCATGAGGTGGCCAAGCTGCTGCCCCCACACGCCATGTACATCAGCATCCTGCGCGACCCAGCGGACGTCTTTGAGTCGGCCTTCCACTACTATCACACCACGGTTCCGCTCACGTGGAGGATCAGCGGAGAAGACAAGCTGGCCACGTTCCTGGCCAGCCCTCAGACCTTTTACCACTCGGACGCCCTCAACTCCTTCTACCTAAGGAACATGCTCTCCTTCGACTTTGGCCTGGAGAACAACCTGGAGGCTGACGACCCCCGCGTCATAACAGGGATCCAGGAATTATCCCGGCGCTTCGATTTTGTGCTTCTGATGGAATATTTTGAGGAGTCCCTGATCCTGCTGAAGGACACGCTCTGCTGGACCATGGAGGATGTCCTGTATTTCAAGCTCAACGTTCGAAAGAAGTCGTCCGTGTCTCACCTGAGCCCCGAGATGAGAGCCAAGGCTCTGCGGTGGAACGGGGCCGACTGGAAGCTCTACCAGCACTTTAACGCCACCTTCTGGAACAGAGTGGAGGCCTTTGGAAGGGACAGAATGGAGCGGGAGCTCAAGGAGCTGAGGAGGAGGAACGACGAGATGAAGTCTATCTGTATTGAGGAAGGAGAGGCGGTGGAGGCTAAAGATATCCAGGATGAACGTTTCAAGCCCTGGCAGCCTGTGGGAGAGTCGTCCATCCTCGGCTACAACATGAAGAAGAGCATCGATCCCAAATTAAGGGCCGAGTGTGAGAAGATGCTCATGCCAGAGCTGCAGTACCTCTCAGAACTCGGAGTGAACTTGTGGCTCACCCAGGTGTGGGGCTGGTTAAAGGACAAGGTTGTACTTTTTTAACCTTCAAATGGACAAAGTATTAAGACCTGCGAGAGATCTGTGTGACAAATATGAGGATTTGTGTAATTCTGCTTGTTTTACTACATTTTATGACAAAATGTAAATTTATGTAATAAACTGATAAAAAAAATTTTTTTACAATTTGCCTGAATGTACTTTTTTTTTTTTTTTTTTAAAGATTTATTTCTTTAAAATTTCCAAACTGTGAAGCAAGGCATGCATTGAGACTAGTGATTGTCATGTTGCATCTGTGTGTATTACACTACAAATAGCCTAGACAGCTTCTTTACAATGTTTCAAAAGCATCTCTTATTTTATGTAATATCATATGTGTACATGTTCAGTGGGCAGATCTTATGTTGCATGCCAAACATACTTGTTAAAACAATGTCTTCGTGATTTGAAAGATGTATATTTGTCAATTATGAGTCTTGCATTTACTTTACAAGAATGTTGGGGTGACAGCAACTCCCTTTACACTACTGCGCTGCACTGATAAAACGTAAATTCCCAGTGTGTGAGGATTAATAGAATCTTTGGGTTCATGTTGCAAACAGTGTTAATGTTGATTCCAGCTTTCTGATGTCGCACTTGATCTCACAACTAGTGGGATCAAGTGGGATACCACCAGCTGTGATATCAGGGCAAAAAAAACAAAAAAAACAAATATATATCACCAAACCAAGATTTACACGTGATCTGCTTTTTGTTAATACAAACTCTTACCGCTGAAAACATTCATTTATAGAGTTTATCGAATTACTTTTTTTTTCTTTTAAAAATGTTGTTCATACCATCACACCCACCGAACCAAAATTTTAATTGTTTACTTTTTCACAATAAAATAAAAATTGTTGCTTGAATTGTTGACAATGTTTTGGGAATTAAGGCTGTTCTTTGGTCCTTTTACTTTTAGAGTAACTGCTGCTTCGAGGGAACGGTGGAGTTAGTTCACCCCTTAGAGCCCGAAGGCGTAAATGGCACTTTTGAGCTACTAAAATCTGTTTGGAATTAAAAAAGTAAAAACAAACAAACAATTTGAATTATATCCCCCCCCCGCCCCCAACAATTGGGTTTCTTGTGAAAAAAACAACAACTTTATCCAGTCTAAAAAAGCTGCTCATGAATGATCAAATTTAGTCTGCATTTACAATTTTGTTAAACTTAAAAAGTTACCCAATGTCTAAGAACATTAAAATCTCGTTTATCGGTTAATCAAGGACTCTCCTTTCAATCTCTGTTGGCAAATGAATAAAGAAGAAAGACAGTTGTCTTTTTAGGCTGTAAGTTACTTCGGCTGCCAAGAGGCCATAACCTTGAACACTTCAGGACACTGAGCAATAACACTACAGAATAAACACCCACTTTCTTTTGACAGACTGAAGCACTGCTCGCGACAACCAAGTGGATGAATAAGAAGAAAAAAACATCACGAGCAGATTCAATCGCGGGTGTGACAACTGGACGTAGTTCGATCAAAGCAATACACAAAACGAATAAGTCATCAACACGTTTAATTTATGCATGTACAATCAGAGAAGAGAGGAACGAAGGCTTTACATAAAACAACAGGAATGGGGGGTGTGAGAAGGTGACAAGGAACCGATGCTCCATCTTCATGGTGGTCTGGACAGTCAGTCGGGCTCGGACAGCTCCCCCCGGTAACCGATGCCAGCCTGGGCATGATCATAGAGCACAAAGTCCATGTTGACCGCGGCTTGACTCAGGTGGTGGAGGCCAGGAAGAAATGGATGAACCGAGTGTGACACACACATCTGCACCTTAGCCTTAGACAACCCGGAGCGGCGTCCTATTCCTCGTCTTTATTCTCATAATTGTGTTTGATGTGCTTCCACAATTTCTACAAAAAAAGAGCACAAATCAGGACCAAAAGGTGAGTCACTGTCAACAAAACTGTGAGTTGAAATTTTGAGTTTTAATCACGAAACGGGATGTTGTTAAGCTGAGCGGGCATGCTAGCGTTGATAGCATTAGCTTAGGCTCGCCCTCTATTTGCAAGGTCAGGTAAAAAGAGGCATTAAAGCCGACAAAACCCTCGACTCACCCCGCGATTCATATGCTCAAAGATCGCGTCGCCACCGTGGTCGAATAATCGCTCAAAGAAGACCGCTCCGACCATGATGGTAATGGCGAAGGTGGACGTTCTCCTGAAGAGCAAGTGATAGACGGACTGGGTCAGCGACATCTTGGCGGGTGAGTGCGCACTGCGCAGGACCGGATGTCGTCGCAAAACGGCTTCCTCAATAAGAGAACCGACTCTTCAATTGGCCCTTCAGAGACCCCGTAGTCGGATCCGTGAAGCGTGCGTATTCTGTTTTCTGTGTTGCTTAGTTCTGTTAGGCATAGAAACGTACTCTAATGCCGAGTGCTCTTTACAAGGCTGTTCCAGGTTTTCAATCCGCACTCTAAATCCACGTTCAATACGAATTTTGATGGATAATTTTCAGTGCTGTTCAGAACTAGCTAGCTGCTAGATTAGCTATCGTTAGACATACTATAGAGTGCCACGGACTCATCGGTGGCTGTTTTTATGGTTCATATCGAGGATAATCTGTCAGCTGACACACAAGGTAAGTCTGAAATTTACAGATGTTTGGTAACTGCATTTTTGGAAGCGGTAATCACAATTTAACAAACCGAAGTAGTTTCAAACGCCATCACTTATTTGGTGAAGCCACTAGATGGCAGCCAAGGGACGTTCGTGTACGGTTAAAATTAGTCCTCGTTTGTTTGTTTTTTTAGTTTTTTTTTTTAGTATTGACACCGTTTACATTTGTATATTATAGTCCCCCCCAACACCCCCCCCCCCCGACACATAAATTGATATACTAGAAAAAATATACGGCGACAGCTGATGTAAATACATTTCAATATGTGTATACATACATATGTATACACAAAAACACATGCGCACATTTGTATTTTTAAATCAAATTGTTTAATGTTGCCACCATGCAACACTGAGCTATCTCTTTTATTTAGGACTGTAAGTAGTTTAGCATCTCGGCTACCACGCAAACAAAATGCAAATGTAACGTTTCCTGTCTTGTGTTTTTAAGACGTGTCTGAAGTGGTGTTTTTTTTTTTTTTTTTTTTTTTGGTTGAAGGATTTCTCCTTTGCCATGGGGAAGAGATACTTCTGCGACTACTGTGACCGATCCTTCCAGGACAACATGCACAACAGAAAAAAACACCTGAACGGTGTTCAGCATCACCGAGCCAAGAAGGCTTGGTTCGACAACTTCAGAGGTGAGCCCAGTCTGCAGCTGACGGCTGCGCAACCTCAGAAACCAGTCCAGTAAAAGTGAAGGTACAGTTTTTTATCTTTGAAACATGATGTTTTCAAAATACAATGTTTTTTTTATTATTTTTTTTTTATTAGATTCTGCAGCCATTCTGCACGATGAGCTGGAGAAAAAACCGTGCAGAAAGTTCCTGCAAAGAGGTAATATGACCTTTTCAACTTGTAATAGAAAAATAAACTACAGAGTTTTGTGTTTTCTTCACAGTCGATCTGCATTGTCCTTTTTCCCATAGGATTTTGTGACTTTGGCCCCAACTGCAGGTTTTCCCATATGTCAGAAGTGGATCTTTCCCATTTAAGAAGACAGATTGAAGGTAAGGGTTCGTGGTTCGGCTGTAGCGCTGGTTCAAATAATTGAATTCAAACTTGGCGCACTCATCTCACAACAATGCGCCCGATTTATTACATGAAGTGTTCATCATACAAAGTGAATAAAAGGATTACTGATCGTGTTATTGAGGCAATGCGTCTGCGCGCGTTGATTTGCCGTTGCTTTGTTTTCACTGAAGCGTAATTTTTTTGCGTAGGGGAAAAGCAGCGCAGAGAAAACCCAGGCGGCAGAGTCCCTCCGGAGCGAAGCGTCGACGAGTGGCTCTCCAGGCGGGAGAAGAAGAAAACCGCGCTCGCCGCCAAAGGGTACGCACAGCGGTTTTCACGTGCGACACCTAGCTGTGCGCGCTTCGGCGCGGCAAAAAGGTTACGCTTGCTGAATTGGAATTGAAATGTTGCATAATTTATGTCCGCAGAGATGTGAAAACTGAAGAAGAGGAGGAGGAGGAGGAGGAAGAGGAGGAGGACCAGGTGGAGAGGGGCGTGCGTCAGCGGCTCCTCTCCATTCCCGACCTCCCGCCCTCGCTGCTCCCCCCCCCTCCGGGAGGATGGAAAGTGAATGCGAACACTGAGTGGGGCTGAAGACTTTCAGACTCGGCGGGTCCCAGTGGATTTATATAGAATGAGGACCGGTTGAAAATGGAGAGAAGAGTTTATATATTCATGCAAATGCATGAGATTTGTAAGCAGACGCCCCCTGTTGGTCGCTTGAGTTTGTGACTGATGGATGTCTACATCTGTTGTTATTGCCTTTGCTTTCTGTTAGTCACAATAATTTATCTCTCTTATGTGTCCGAATTGTTTCTGCATCTGCCATGTGTCAAATGTCTTTTTAAATATATACTGTATATCTATATATATTTATATATTTTTTTTAACAAAATGGGTTAAAGTTGCTGCAAAGTGTCCTGCCGTCTCCCTCATCAGACGGTTGTGTAACGCACGCTGTGAGCAGCGTTGCATCCAGGTTTCATCAGGCAAATGTACAAATTAGCGGTGCACTTGTGACGAACCCAAAGGGAAACGTGAGGCGGCCTTCAGGCCTCGCGCTGACGCAGGGCGTTCCGACATGACTCGCTTATTTGTTTTTTTCAATCAAACGTGGCAATAAATTCCAAGAAAAGCAATTACTCTGTTGTTGTTTTTTTTTATCAACGCAAGCTGTTACTTTATCTCCTCACTCCCACCCACCGAAACCTGCCGCCTTTACGCTCTCCCTCTGCTGCAGCAGTGCGTCTTTTTAATCAGCCTTCAATCAGTCAACAGTTTTGCGTTCATTTGGACAACTTTGGATCTCTTTATCCACTCCAAACCTCGACCAAATCCCTCCAGCGACTAATCCGACATCCTGAACGGCACCTCGACGAAACTAATCTAATAAATTAAAAGAAAATGACACCAAATCTCTTTAACGTGTAGCTCAAATCCCCCCCAATATCTCAAGGTAGCACTGATTGCTGTCGCTGGAAGACGCCTCGCCGCTGTGTGGCCTGAAGGAACTTGTCATTCCTTTGGTGCAGCTGTGCTCCGTCACTAATGTGGCTTTAATACGGCGGCAGATGCTGCAGCAGCAGCATCACAATCAGACCTGATGCCACGGAACAACGGTAAAAAAAAACAACAAAAAAACAAAAACAGGAAATGAACAGGCAGATCCATCCATATTTTTCTTTTCTTTTTCTTTTTTTCTTTTTTAAAACTGTATTTGATCTTTATTGGGTCCACATGCATCTAGATACCACGTACATCAGTGCATAATCGACGCAACTACAGGTTGTCGTGTAGTCACGGTGACAGAAAGGAAACGGGTGTCGCACATTCTGGCGGGCGCTGGCCATGCGGCGCAGTTGTGATGTGGCTACTACACGCGTGAGGAGAGATGACGTGCAGGGAAGACGGCTCGTGGTTGTCGGTGTGTGGGTCAAAGTAAGACGCTGAGTGAACATCGGGTCTACGGTCGCCAGAGGCGGAGACGTTTTTGTGACACGGTTTTCTCGTCATTCTTCTACTCGGTCTAAAGCTACTTTGAGTCATGAAAGTGCAGTTGCTGTTGTTGTTCTTCTACAAAAAGGCACAGAAAAGAAAAACTTCAACACGTATATACAGTTAAGACAAATGCACACAAATCTCACCGACGCCAAGATAGTAACGTACACAGTAGGACAGATTATTTGCTTACATCTCTTAAGGTTTGACACAATACTTATATATTACATTCAGACAAAATCCATACCTGCCGTGGTATGATCACAGGAAGAGGTACTATAACGTCCTTTAAGTGTTCACTTTTTTTTTTTTTTCTTATAAGCTACGGAGACACAAGATAAAATATCAGTTTTATTGCCGGAACGATTGACGATTTCCTTCCCCCTTTGCCAAGCAGCTTCAATAAAATTGAAGATATAAAGCAAAAATAAAGCATTTTTGAAAGTCTTGTCAAATTTGACAAATTTTCCGCAAGGAAAACACGAATAATAGAAGATTCTTAACAAATCATGGAAGTGCATGGCCTTAAAACTCACAAGAACATCTTTTGGAATAAATCCAGTCAGTCTGGAAATTATACAGCTGGAACCTGATATGTGTTTTTTTTTCTTAAATATATGTACATATATATATATATATATATATATATATATATATATATATATATATATATATATATATACATATGTATATATATATATATATGTATATATATATAAATATATATATTTATATATGTATATATATATATATATATATATATATATATATATATATATATATATATATATACATGTATATATATATATATATATATATATATATATATATATATATACATATATATATTTTTTCTGTGCTGTGTGTTTTATACAAAACATTATACGCTTACATTCATAATAAAAATCACGTCGATTTAATGTGTCACTTTCAAGTAAAAAAATAGAACAATGCTGTAAGTCAATGTCGTCTCTGTGGTTCCATGTGAAAGCCGGAAAACAACATTTGTCATGATATGTTCATTTTTTTCCCTCGCAGCGCAGCTACTGCAGTGTTTCACATTCCGCCCTCAACTCTTCACAAAATTCGACATTTAGAGGAAAATGTCAAATACTGAGTGTTTTTTTCCCCCCTTTTTTTGCAATGATCTCTTTTACAAATTGCATATTTACGCGAAGACACGCACCAGAAGTCCAGATTTCCTCTTTTTAAACTAACACTTCAGCTTGATGGACATGTGAGCGTGTCAGGTAACTGGGATCGACTCACTGCTGTGACAAAAGCGACGGTTAACCCTTTCGAGATCGTACGACTGGTAAATCAGGTCACCAAGTAGCAGCAGCAGCAGCACAGCGATGCCTCGCTGCTGACTCACCGCGTCGCCTCTTATAAAAACGCACGCGTGAATCACGGCAGACGGCCGAGAAGCGTCAAGCACACGGTCAGCGGAACGACGTCCAGGTCCGGGGGATTTTTTTCAGAAAACTGCTTTGGACTGTTTTACTCTTTTTTTCCCTCCTGCTTGGAGTTGAATATTTCCTTCAGCTGTAAGGAGCAGTTCGCTCAAAAGTAAAATGTCACCATTTGCTTCCCCCGTGCCAATGTCAACTCAAGCACTGCTGACCAAACTGCAACAACTTCCTTCTGAAGTTTCGCAGGGAGAGAAATTCGCCCTGATGCAAATTTACTGTGGACAAGAAGCAAAACACACTGGTTGCTTTGGTGGTTTCATCCAAGACGTCCGGAAGTCTCTTCAATACAGCTTGTCACAAAATGGCAACATAAGCAGCTTTTCCTTTGGGATGGATAACATTTGAATTTTTCTTACCTTATTTTATATAATTCGCCCCACAGACAAAAGCTGCATGGACGTGGCTCTTCCCAGCATAAGTGTAAGTCAAAGTACTCTGCAAGTAAAGCTGTCTGTGAAACTCCAGAATGGTTACATGGTATTTTAAATGTACTCAGACTCTCTATTGGCATTAGGTTAAATTAAAAAAAAGTCAATTTTGAGTGAGCTACTCCTTGAATTGGCTTAACCTTTGACCTAAATTGAAAAATGCATGTTTGCCTTCTGACTTCCTGTTTTGTACCTGCAGCCCAGTGTTGCTCACCTGGGTTGTTCCAGTTGTTGGGAATTCTCTGTTTTACTCCGCCTTGACCCTGCCTGTCAACGTCTCGCATGTCCAGCACGTGGAAGAGCGTTCGGTGCTTCATAAAGCTCATCAGTGGTGTTCAGTGTTCGGTGACACCGCTAACGACAAGAGGTACACAACGGTAAGACAAAAACCATGAAAACGTACAAACTGAGTTTGCGCGTCGTCCACGTTGCGTTGCTGAATGGAGACGGACGCTCGGTGCCTTTGCGCTAGCCCGAGATTTGAAACTACTCTGCATGCAGCCCGTCGGGGGCTCTTGTTCTGTGTGATGATTGTTATTATTCCAAACGGTACACTGGACACATTAGACACGGCACAGCTATTAGCACGGCACAGACCACTGAGTCACCATGACCACACATCTAATCTCCTCCTCAGCCCTTTAAGAGTCTTTCTCCTGTTCCGCCCTCTAAACCTCCAGCACGCTGCCACAGTGTGTTCCGATTGGCGGCTGTACGAAACAAGTGCATGACATCATTTCATCCAGGAAGCTGTCAGGAAGCAAAAACAAAAAAATAGTCAAGTATTTTGGTTAGTGTTGGATTTGTTTTTTTTTTTTTTTTTTCAGCGTGGGTCCTTTAATTTCACTGTAGCCAGCCGGGGTGAGTCGGGAGGCCGGAGGTCGTCTACTTCATCCCTCTGCGGAGCATCTGATTGGCAGCGATGAGCATGACGCTGATGATGAACGCGATGGCGAAGGCACAAATCAGGCTTTTACGCACGCACGTGTGTTTCTCCTGCTGCGTGGGGCTCGCTGCGGAGACAACAACCAATAACGACAAAGGCACAGGAAGAAAAAAAAATGCAGCATTAGAGTCAAACCCGCTGTGGAAAAAAAAAATCTGCCCAAAGCTGCAACGCTGCCACCTACTGTCGATGTCCACGTGGCAGTCGGGGCTGTTCAGGTGGCTCTCCTCCGTCATGATGATGTTCTCGATGTCTTTCATGGTGAGGTGGTCGCGGAAGGTGTCGTAGAGCAGCCGCTTCAGCTCGTCCACCGTCAGTTTCTGCATGTCGCACTGACGACGGAAGGAAAGACGGAAGGATGGAGGGAAGAGGAAGAAAAAGGGAAATCTGGTAAGCTGAGGGAAAAAAACAAAACAACGCCTTTTGTCTTGAACGCCCTGCAGGTTGGGAATTAGCAGCAGAGGAACAGGAAAAATCTGAGGGTAGATGTTTGCGCTGCATGATAATAATTCGGTGGGCTAATTAATGTGGCTGAATGAGCACATGAGGTGAAAATGTTGCGCAAATCTGTACTTGTTGCGATAAAAAACCAAAAAAAACAAACCAAGAGAGACGTTCTAGCAGGTCACACAGCTCTGCCTTCCAGCTGATGTGTAGATTGCAGGCCCTGTTAGGTTCCTTTTGCTGCTGCATATCTGGCTGCGTTTCCATGACAGTTTTTTCGCAAAATATAAGCAATATTTCTAAAATTTCGACAAATCAGCCGGGAGCCAGTTGTACTGCGATTTTCAGGTGTTTACATTAATTGGGGTGTAGCGCAGAATTTTCGTAAAATCTCGTCCTGCGAGAATTCTCGTAATTTTGTTTCCATGAAACTTTTGCATATACCTCTACATTGATACATCTGAAAAACCACCTTGTGAGAGTGTAAAACCTTTTTGAGTATTTGGGGTTTTTCAAAGTTTAGGTGTTTCCATTATGAGTTTTTTCTTGCGATATTTAGGCTTTGTGCAATTCTAGGGGTAACGGAAACGCAGCTTCTGGCTTTAACCAGAAATTTGCAACCGACTGTGACTGGGATTGCAGCCACTTCCTGTTTCTTTCTCTCATCTTCTTGTGGCAGCTCGGTGCAGCCGCTTCCTGCTTTCATCACCGCTAAACGGAAGCCGATTGCTCACAGTCTCTGACGCAACTGTTTTATATTGTGCTGATGATAACAGAAGGGAGTCAAACATTAATTTTGAGCAAAGAAAGCAAAATCTCCGTTGAGGGATATGCAGGAAGTCACCAGTGACTGCAGCACAGTGGCGGCCTTAAAAAAAACGTAAAAAAAAATTTCTATAAAGATGGATGTGCCAGTTCTCAGGCCTGACACCTCCACCTGTCTCAGCGATACCGTCACTGTCATACAACAAACGACAGCGGATTGTACCTTCCAAAACACCGAGTCGAAGTCGGCTCCGTGGAACTTGTCCGGCATCCCGGCCGAAGACAGTTTTGGCCCGAGCAATGTGACAAACTCCTCGAAGCCCACCTGACCGTCACCTGCTCGGAGACAGGAAAAGGTAGAAGAGCGGGATGGAGAGGGAAGATGGGTCACACCACAGAGTTTGAGCCCGCCCACTTTTGCCTCCCACCCCCTTCCGACCCCGACGGCAGCCACGACGCACCATCGATGTCGAGTCGCTGGATGATGACCTCCAGCTCCACCTCGTTGGGCATGTAGCCCAGCGAGCGCATGGCCATCCCCAGCTCCTGCTTGGAGATGAAGCCGTTGCCGTCTCGGTCGAAGACTTTGAAGGCCTCACGGATCTCTGGCGGGAGGAGAAAAGCGAGAGGGAGTTAGCAGCAGCACAAGAAGACAGTGATGATGATGATGATGATGATGATGATGATGACGAAATCTTAGGGCTACTGAAGCTACGAAGAAATGCAAAAACCTGCTTTAATCAGGCAATAAGTCAAGACCAACAGGGGCTTTAAGAAAGGAGGAAGATCAGCAGGGACAGGAAGTGCAAAACTATATTTGAACGTGGTCTTTTGGACATGGGAGGGTTCAACGTTAAAGACAAAAACAGCAAAAATATATGAAAAAATCAGGAGAGGAAGTGACAAATACACCTGCTCAGGCAGAACCCAAAGATCCAGGATGAAAACTAATGAGTATAAGCGTCGAACTGTCGCAGCGGCGCCGTGATGTGCAAACGCAGGACACACTTCAAATGTGCGGAGCTCAAAACAAGGAAAGAATAATGACAGAATCTAAAATTCGAATGCAAGGAAAATCAATCGGAGGAGTCTCAGAGCGAACACGACCTCCGGAGCTGCACTTGTCTGAAGGATCCGAGATGCATCGAAATGAAGATAAATGTGGGAATGTATGTGTAAACACAGTCGCTCGGCCGCACACGCACACAAGGTCAAACTGGGAATAAATTACTGGGTGGAAGGAAACAAACGTGCGTCAGAAGTTGAGAGTCGAGGCTCCTCACGGCAATGTTTCTGTGGCATCAGAATTCCCAGCAACCTTCTTCCTTTTTTTGTGTGAAAAATCCAGAAATGTGGCTGCCGTCCTGGCCCCGAATCCACCCCCACCCCTGCACCTCCACCCGCTCCACCCCCGCTGCATTCTGTTTGAAGTGCAAAAAAGATGCAGCGGCACATCAAAGGCGAAGGAGAAGCTCCCGTCTTTTCCCTCTTTGGGATGCAGATCCTCGACATGATGCGCGCGAGGCCCCTCGTGCCGCTGCTGCTGTGACGGGGAAACGGGCGACTCGCGAGGCTGCAAACACAATGGTTGGATAGACGAGAGGAGGAGGCGGAGGAACTTTGAGATGGAGGAGCTGGAGCTCCACTTCACTCCGTCTGCTGCTGGTGTAGTTAATCAGACGCTGCATTTGCAATTTTTTTTCTTCCCGGCAAAAATTAACTTCACTTTCCTGATGTTGCCTTTTTTAAATGACTTAAATTACTACTTTGTTTGAGGTTAAGATATATTTTTTTAATCCAACTGAGTGCCGAAAATTCTAGTTTCACTCCTTCCTGCTCCGCCAACGCAGCGACGAGGGAAAAAAACAGACTGTACGTGAACTTTACACCCGGCCTGCGCCGTGCGCAATCAGAGCCGCAGCATCTGCCGCAGCGGCTCATTTTGCATTCCGCCGAGCGAGTGGACGGGCGCCACCTGCCATTTGCATTCACGTCTGAACCGAGTGTGCGAGCGTGGCGGCCATCCATCTTCGCGCTGCTGCGTGAGTGACAGGGACGCGAGTGAGGGAGACGGAGAGTGAGGGTGGTGGGGGGGTTGCGGGGCGAGGGCGGACCCTCGACTCGGCCGGCCGACACGACATATTTGTCTAAATTAGAGGCGGCGATGCAGCGCCAGCAGCGGGTTGGTTGATAGGTCGGATGGTCAGCTGGTCGGTCGGTCGGTCGGTCGGTCGGTCGGTCGGTTATCTTCCAGCTGCACCAGCCGGCTGTCAGTGTCACGACCCTGCGGCGCTGCCGACAAATGACGCATTCAACGTCGGCATGTCATTCAGTTCAGTCAACAGGCGTCACGTCCCCTTTCTGTTGCTTTTACATTATAAAAATCCAGACGGCCCTCGTCTCATTTCCCAGTCCTGACCGACGCGGTGTCGCAGGAGGCAGCGATCGTAATCTTACGCCAACAATACGGGACGACCGTCGGCGGCCTGGACTCCTGCCGACGTGGACGTGTTTTTAAGCAGAGGTTCGACAAAGCCGCCAGCAGCTGTTGGGAAGCTGCGTGCAGGCAACCAGCAGTCATTTCCTGTCGTATCAAGCGGTCGGAAAACATTGTGAAAAAAAATAAGAAAATGCAGGTAAACTAGAAAAAAAACAACATGATGTAAGACATTGATTGAATGAAGACACTGTGAACCACAGATTCAGAGTGCATTCTGGGAAACGGAGAACTCAAGTGACCTTGCAGGAAGCTCCTCTCAGGCAGCAGCCGCTCAGTCGGTCGGGGAAAATCCTGCAGCTGCACAAAGCTGGTGGACTTTTTTTTTCCCCGCCTCAGGGTGATTCCCCTGCAGCAACAGGCAACCCGAGGCCTGCGTGGCTGCGACCTCCAGTCACAGGAAGCCAGGCCCCAGACTGAAAGCTCAAACTGTTGAGCCACTGAGAAGACGTCTGAGGTCTTGGCATCGGCGACGAGGCACGCGGAGGAAACGACATCGGCGCTCGGAGTCGAGTCAAGGAGAAGACGGTGATCCGCGATTTGTCCAACTGTGACGAATCTCCCGCATCGGGAAGCGGAAACGCATTTATCTCAGAACACTCAGAACCAGGGAGATTGAAGGGGAGCTGCGAGTTTTAAGGAGAGCGACGCCTCTTGAATTTTACAAAGCCTGTGAGCTCAGAGAGCGTTTGGCTGATAAAGTGAGATTTTTTTATTTTTCTCCAGCAGCTGGCAGATTTGTGTTTGTTCGGCACAGACTTCCGGATGGATGGTGCGTCCAAAGGCAGCCATCTTTTGATAAATCACTACAAAAAGAAATATTAAAACTACCTTTGTTTATGATGAAGTGAGTTATTTACTTCCTGACAGCCACTGTTTGTTGTGTATTTGTTTTTGCCCTGAAACGGATCTGAGTTTTCCAAAGAAAATAAATCTTTGCTGCTGAATATCTGAGCTGCGGCCGGCGTGACCTGCATGACGGATGTGGATCAGCCGAGAGTCTCGGAACGTTTGGCCGCCGCGTGAGAGACGAATGAAATATTGACCGATAATTTCACGGCGGCTCGTTGGAGCCGATTGTTTCCCGGTGAGGCAACAAACAGATGATGCAGATGATGTTTGCTTGTTCTTGCACCTGAAGCTGTTTTGGTTTCGGTTCAAATTCCAGTGCATCTTGTATTGAGGCGCAAAAAGGTTCCATATTGGGCAGAACTCACCAGTGTTTTCTAACAACAACAGCAAACATCCCTTTGCTTCCGTTTCTCAGTCCACTTCACATAAGTGCATGTAAAAACCCTTGTTGATGTCACAATGGGCAATTGCGCCTCTCCCTGGTTAGCGGCTACATCCCCAGCTGTTGGCTCTGCCCTCTTTGTTGGTGGAAGGTCCACTTGGTCTTGGTTAAATATGCTGTTTCCTTGAGATTTCTCTGTATGTTTCTGATTGTTCCTAATGCACGGCAGCTCCACAAGATTTCTTGGTGAAAATTAAAGATCATAAAATACTCTCTGGGGCCTTTATTGCATTTAGGATTCCAACAACCTGCCATACAAAACATCTAAAGCCAGAATCTTCCAGCTAAATGTAAAAAACAGAACAGGACGACCAACAGATCCGACTGACCTTTGCTGACCGACCAACACGGTCACTTCTAGCTGTTTGTGTGCGCACGCCTCACAACAAAAGCCAATAAAAAACAAACATTCAAAACAAGGACAGATGCCAAGAAGCCTTCTGCTGCGCGGCAGCAGATCTTCAGGCAGAAAAGCCACTAAAGCCGCCTCACCTGGAGATTTTTTTTTCTCCCAGGCAGACAGTGGGCTTTGGTCCAGAAAAACAACAGCCTGGCATCTGGATGAGAACACGACTCAGCCAGGCCTGGAAAAAGGCCAGTTGGGTGAAACTGCTGATCTCTAATTTTGAGTCAATAGACATTGAAGACATTAATATGTTCCATAGAGCTGAAAACAAGGCAGAGGGAAATATGTTGGACATAAGATGTAAAAGTTTTATATAATGAATACCCTAAAAAAATGAAGAAAAGCTTATTAATAACAGTAAGTCTAGGTAATTAACAAGTATTTGATTCCTTTCGATCTTCTAGTTTGTCTCACTGCAGAACCCCCCCGCCCCCCCCAGAATATTTGCTTCACGCCGTCGCAGTTTCTCTTTCATTCTGCCCCCCTTTCTGAAAACTGGGAGACGCCGCCGGCCGGATCACAGGGACCGACTCGCTCGTTCACACCTTCAGGCAATTAACGGCAGCCAATTAACTGGCGTGTCATTGGGCAGTTCGGAGGGAGGGCGAGCAAGCGCTCCGGCGGGAACCCGGCAGAGACGCAGCCCAGCTGGCCGGCCGCCTCCAAAACTCAGGGAGCAGATTCCAAACGGCTTTACGGCCAATTAGGCAAAGTGAAAGTGAAAGTTTTGGTTGAATTTGCAGAGAGAGTGAGAGAGAGAGAGACAGTATGGCAGCCTTCGCACCATCCTCCCATCAGGATGGCAGCCGACCAGGACTTTGCACTGAGGGTCGCTGGAGCCTCACGCATTCATCCTCATCCTTTTTTTTTTTAAAGCAATTCTAAAAAGTTCGGGTTTTAAGTTCTATAAACTGGAAAGGAATGATACCAGATGTAGAAGTTGCAGAGAAGAAGTGCAGCCGCTGCCAAATGTACAATGAAAGGAGAACAAAGAGCAGCGCTGGAGACTTTTTTGCTTCTTCTTCTTGCTTGAAAGTTGATCTAGCTTGAAAATTCCTGGCAAACCTCCAACAGAAAGCCTCTGCAGTCAGCCATAACGTTCCATAACCAGTCAACTTCATGCACTGGGAAGCAACAGGAGGCCTTGAGCTGTTAAACCGACAATAACGAAATCAGCATGGCCGTAATCAGGCCAAAGTACACAGAATATGTCATATAAATGGATGATCAGTGCAAAGGAAGCTCCCGCTCAGTCCTCGACACAATTGGAAAAAAAAAAACAGCAACCCTCCTCGGCTGCAGCGAGCGGTCATGACATTGCTCAGGAAACGGTAATAGACTTAATACAGCGGGAGGCAGATGAAAAGGTCTCCGGGCTCCTCAGGTAGTGGAGAGGAGGGAGGGGAGAACGGAACAACAGGAGTTGCACAGAATGAGCCGCTCTGAAGATATCGCTCCCGACACGACTGGCCGAAGATTTCACCCCCCCAAAGAGGAAAAAAAAAAAAATCAATTTATAGCTGAGAGCAGATGTCCGCTTCACTGCGAGACCAGCTGCCGTGCTTTATGGCATCCTTCCTGTCAGCTGATGCTGAAAAGGAGCAGCGGCCCCATTGGAGAAGGTCTGTGCCACAAACGGTTTGGAGTTTCAACAACTTTCAGAATCTTTACGTCTCACCTGTCGGTTTCTCTCGTCACACAGCGGCAGTTTTTCACGCTGAGAGCTTTTAACCACATTTACTGCAGTGACATGACTGATGTTGTGCGTACGGTCGTTCGTAACGACTGATGCATATTGTGCAGCGACCAGAGCCTGGCTTATCCTTGAAGGAAATTGGCGATGGAGAACAAAACTTGTTGATCCAACATGTCTCACAGAGGAATCAGCTCATGTCTTCAAGGTGGATATATCCAGGGATCCTATTTTCTTTCACGCTAACAAAAACCCCCAGTAACAACAAAAAAATAACCACGGCGCCACACAATCCTCTGTTCCTCTGCTGCTGCTGTCGAGTCTTTCAGCAGCAGCAGCAGCGCAAAGCAGGTGACTGACTTTCTCAGGTGATGCCTTGCATTTCCTCTGCCACCGTGCCTTTAAATTGTCTTCACAGTGTTGCATTTACATAAAGGACACACACAGACAGACACGCACGCACACACGCCCTGCAGCAAAAAAACAACCCCTGCTGTCAAAAGCTACCTAGAGTCGTTCCCACCGCTATACCTGCAACTCTTGGCAGGAGGAAGGAGACGGAAATACGTGACCTGATGTGTTTGTGAGGAACAACGATTAACACGACACTGCTGCTGTTTTTTTTTTTCCCCTTTTTGTTTTTTGGGGGTTGTTTGTCACACAGGAAGAGCCTTTTTTTGCTCTCAGAAAAGTTTGAGTTAACTGTTTTTAAGCAGTGCAACTACATGTTTCAGCCAGGGGGGTCGCTAATTCCCAAAGGTTGAATGATAGCCTGATGGATTTTTTTTTGTACGTGTGTATAATACTTCCTAAGCACAATGAGTCAAATGAAATGGGGCTCTGGATGCAACAGGGACAAGGGGACGGGAAGGACGACCTCATAATTAACAAACGTCATTTGACAACGTCGTCTGAAAAGCAGGAACTCTTCGGACGCTATAACGGGACATTTGTCTCGGCTGTGAGGAACAGCAGCGATGATTGAACATCCGCCGTCCGGTCTGTGCTTGTTTTTTAACCTTGTCGGCGACGACTTGGAGTGGAGTGCAAAATAAATAAATAAATTGAAAAAATTCATTGCTAATTGCCAAAACGTATTTAGGGGGTTAGTTCGAAGACTCACCACTTTGTCATCAGTATAACTGTCCTGGAGGTTCCTAAAGAGAAAGAACGCCAGCCAGTGGACAAAGACCCCAACATATGATTAAAAAAATCGAATAAAACAAGCCTAATATGCAGGTGGCCCAGTTACACTTAAATCTTATTAACCAAACTTTGGCTGTATTTAGTTTAGCGGCTAGCAGAACTGAACTTGCAACAGACACATGACAGAGACACATTGAGCTTCTGTGAAACTCCAGACAGGTTACGTGGATTAAAAAAGGTCACCAGCAGTGAAGAAATGGGTAGAAATTCAGTGGAAATATCAATTTTGGGTGCACTGTCCCCGTGATAAAAGTGGACCAAGCAACTCCTCAAGTGTCCCGAGGGTCATGCAACGCGTCGCCACATTCGATTTCTGCCGGTTCCGAATGGCTCCGCCTCTTGCTGCGCTCATGTTACGGAGACAACAACTTTTTGTGCACGGAGCCAGAGGGGGCTTTTCTCCTCCCGCCGGATGAGATCTATAAATACTGATCACATCCTCCGTCAGCGATGCGACTCGGCCGCGGACGAGACCTCCAAGAGTTTAACGGCCGCGGGGAAAAGTGGCGAGCGCTCAGCCGTTAAACCAGAGTCTTATCAGCGACGGCACATGTGCAGCAGGGGCGTCTGCCAAGTTCACCGCCGGTCTGCTGCTGTGTTTCCGAGTAATTAACACGTGGTCTTGTCATGAAAAGATTTTTTATTTATTTATTTTTTTTTATATACTGTCTTTAAAGTACTGGCAGTCTGATTATTCAGAATCATTCAATGACAGTAGTTCTTTAGGAGTGGAATCCATTCAGTCAGCATTGAAGGGATAGAAATGCACATGATTTTTCTTGCAGATTTTGCATGTAAACGCCTCAAGGAGGCCCGAGTTTTGTTGCAAAGATCATTTTGAAAAAAAAAAAATAAATAAATCACATTTTCATTTTAGTCGCTGTGCCACAAGTGACTCTGGAATTTGCTTTTAATTGGGTGTGCTTGTTACGTGTCAAGTAACACAGAGCTACTTGGCACGTCGTGACGGTCGGCACAAACCAAACAGGAAGTGGGCCAAGACCGGCCTAAGTGTTGACGCTCGAGCTGAGTCAAGTCGGGATTATAGCGGCTTTCAACACTGTGGAAATTCCCCTTTGAAAACAAGACTCACAACAACCCCTGGTGCGCTATAGTCAAATGTAAAGCTGCTTTACTACGATACATCACAACATTGCAACAATATTGCAACAAGCTGCTGCGATTTTTGATGATTTGGTAAGGAAACGCATGCAAACGCACATGTGGAGAGGGGAGATGGTGTAAACTCCACACAGAAAGATCCTGCTGTGGTCGGCCTGGGACCCGTTCAGGGCTCGACGGGAGGAGAAGCCCGGCATGACGCTCGGCTGACCTGCGCTCTGCGAATTAGGAGTTTTGACAGCAAGCGCCCGACACAAGGGCGAAGGAAAGGGCAAGGAAGCAGGCCGCAGCGCCGCCACAGCAGCCATCTGTTCCGCAAACATTTCCCCCGGACTGCCGCGGATCCATTAGGTAGCGGGCGGGCCATGAGACGTGAAGCTCCGCCCCCACATCTCAGATGTTCACGGTGCAGTTTAGCTTTGTACCAGCAGCCTCTGAGGAACCTCGAGTGCGGTGCCAGATTAATTAATTAATTAACTGTGTGCACTTGTCAGTTATGATTCAATTGACTTATGCAGGAGGACTCAAGTCTCTTTGTCTCGGCCAAACACTTGGATGAGGCTCCTCACAAAAGTCTGATTACGCACATTAATCCGGCGCCTCTTTTTGAAAAATGACTCGCGACGGCCTTTCACTTTAAAAGTTGCGATTATTTTGGAAGATGAAAGAGGACGTTATTGCGCTGTGACAGGCCGACAGCAACCGCAGGGTGAAAAAAAAGAGCTTCTGTCTCGTCTGTGAACGAAGAAACTCCGACTGACGAGGAAAACACGCAGCAGAAAAGCAGAAGGTTACCGAACTGCTGTGTTGTTGGGCTTCATATTTCTTCTGCGCAACTTTCTGCCAAACACAGTACACACAAAGACCCAGAACTGAAAACAAACCGTTTAATCTGTTTAGAAAGCAAATTATGACGTGTGCTGCCCACGACGGCGGCGTCTCTTTGCACAGGGCGCGACGTCCTCGTGTCCTTGCGTGCTGCTGTTTGTCTACGGTCGGTCGGAAAAAAACAAAACAAAAAAAAAAAACTGCAGCAATGTCACAAAGAGAAATTCCTGTTGATCTAATCAGAACTTGCCGCAGTTGCCGTTCACTTTTCATGGAGTTTAATGGTCCGTGTCCTGCGCAAATGACTGCGGCTGGAGTAAATATACAAAGCTCCTCGGGTAAAGCGAGACGCGCTAATGAGCTAATAAGCCGCGGGACACAGCCGCTGACTACCTATGCTCCCATATTCTGACATACATCATTATCTTAATTGCACTCAGATAAGGTGTTGTCTGAATTATTCATCCGGGGTTCGGAGGAAGTCGTGTGCAACATGTGTAGCGGCAGGAAACTCGTTAATGACGGTTTTCTGCTTCACGTCTTTATTACACATGTGCACACATTTATATATACACAGATTATTTACACACACACACACACACACACACACACACACACACACACGTGTCTCTGAGATGCAATAAAGACGACTTCAGTTGTCAAGTCATTTAGCAAAATTACAAAGCTGACACTCGGAATTCCTACTGGGAGATGATCCAGAACATTTTAAATAAAGGGTTGTGTGTGTGTGTATATATATATATATATATATATATATATATATATATATATATATATATATATGTATATATATATATATATACATATATATATATATATATATACGTATATATATATATATATATACATATATATATGTATATATATATATATATATATATATATATATATATATATATATATATATATATATATATATATATTAAGGAGAGGGAGGGGGAAAAGCTATTACCAAGAAACATGATTAGGGGGAGAATAGGAGTCTGGCAATCACAGGACGGTGCTGCAGTAATTAGATATCTCTAGGAGGAAACAATAGTTTCTGTAATGAATTTTAGATGGTTGCGAACACATTACCGAGTCTCAACAGCTTTCTTATAGGAACATTGCAATGCGGCGTCGCAGCTTTCTGTGCTGTGCGGGCTGGTGAGATGTCTTGCAGATAAAAAAAAATAAACTATCTGGCACGCGTTCTTTAACAGACAATTTGGGATGAAAACTCCAACGGCGCCCCCCGCAGCTGGGCTGCACTAAAGTCAAAGCGTCCTCACAGAAAGCTTTTGCATTAAATTGCTGAAAAAACAAAACAAAACAAGATTATGTAATGCTAAAACTACGACTGGACTAAAATTTAAAAGTGGGGTTCCACAGGGCTGAGTGCTGGGACCAGCTTTGTGTTCATTTTGCGAGAATTTAAAACAAGCAATCAATCAAAAATATGCAACATACACCAATGCATTTAATGACACTTCTTAGAAATTCACCAATCTGGGCCAATGAGCTGAGACCAACCACGGTATCCAATCCCTCATTCCTAATTCATCTCTAAACCTCTTTTGCAAACTGCCGCCGGACTCTTCTGAATCTTCCCTCCGAGGCTCGTTGCCGGCGCCACCTTTGGCAAACAGTGAGGTGTTGAGGCTCTGTCTAACAAGCTCCCTGCCAGAGCTTTGAGGCAGCTCCAGCCCTGATTCTAGAGGGTAACTCCAACAGAGTTACCATCTAATCTCCAACACAGGTCGATCTAAAACTCGAAGTCGACCCTTTGGATGTTTTCCGGCTCTCGTCTGACCCACAAACGATTTCCAGCACCATTAAAAAGCTGCATCATCGCCACAGCTCTCCCACTTTTATTATTCCTCCGATTTCGTCTTGTCTACGCTGAACTGTGTTTAATTAAATTTATGTTGTTTCTTCTTTTGCAGATAGCAGATTTTCAATGTCAAATGACTTGCTCCAAACAAGGGCAGGCTGCCACCGGCGGGACGGGAGACGGGGAAATGGAATTCCCTTTTGCATGCAAGAGACTCTGCGATATCAAATCTAATCTGAGCCATCTCCTTATTGTAGTCCACCTGGCTGAGCGCCAAATCACTGCCAGCTGTGCCTCCTCATTGTTGCCGCCAATCTTCGAGGCAAAACTTCTTATTTGTGCAGCGCCACGCCAACAATAATAACGGCCCGAGTCTTTCGTCTTGGTGTCTGCTGGTGAAGAACATTGCGCCGCCACCGCCGGGGCTTCTTTTCTTCATCAATCGAACACATAAAGCAACCTCGGCTGAGGCCAGAGGATGTAATTCATCAGCCAAAGAGAATCAATCTGCCGCTTCAACAGCTATAGATTTTCACAGAAATGGTGTCTTGGTCTCATCTACATTTTTATAGTTTAAAATTAGACATTCATCGGGGCTCGTTCCTCCCTCGCAGGCTTCTCTTTATTGAGAGATTATCCCTCTGACTTATTAGTATCTTCCCTCAGATGGCTTCACCTCAAGTGAATCCGAGAGGGAGGTGAAGTGGTCCCCCGAGGGCCCACAGAGGCAGCCGGGGCCGACACGCCATTGCGCATGCAGACGCTGCTCTGCTGCCAGATAGTGTAGCAGGATGAGTTGTGCACCAAAATCTCCTGGGAAATTAATTATCATGAAGATTTTCATTCATTCGTTTATTTATTTATTTATTTTCAAAAACTGCATCAGTCAGTGGCAGAGCAGAGGGTGGGTATGTAGCACTGTCCTGGGCTCAGGTCTCAGGTCAGAGGGATCTGAGTGTCCAGGACCAACAGGTGCAGGTGGAAAAAAATCAATACATCAGGTAGATCAATCAAAACCAACCAAGCATTTTCTTAAAGGGGAATTAATGTAATAGAGAGTAAAATAAAAAGAAAGGCAGCTTTACTCTGCAGCATCCATCCATCCATCACGGCTCACACTGCACTCACGGCTTCTATCCCACCTTACTGCGGGGTGGAGGGGAGGTTAAAGCCTGGACGAGTGGCCGGTTCACCGCAGGGCAAACACACACACACACACACACACACACACACACACACACACACACACACAGAGAGAGAGAGAGGGGGGGGGGGGGGGGAATTGGCAAAGCGACCATCCACTCACTCCCTTGTTGTTTATCAGCCTAACGTGGAGGTGTGTAGGTATCCCACCCGCCCCGACCCCCACCACCTGCCAGGTTTTTTTTTCTTTTTTTCTGCAAGGAGACAATGCAAACCTGTCCAGTACAATCAAATCAAATCAAATCAATATATAAAATCACTGGGCAGGCACATGGACCATGAGCAATACTTTGTACTTTTAAACATTAGTGCTTTGTTCTTTGAGCAGAAATGTATTTTTATCACTTGGGTTGCTTTCACACAATTTTAATCCCATACGCACACACGCACACACACACACACACACACACGCGCGCGCACACACACACACACACACACACACACACACACACACACACACACACACACACACACACACACACGCACCGGTCTGTTGCGGAGCTCTCCTCGGTGCTGAAACGGTTTCCCTGCCGCGTCTCCGCGGCAGAGAAACTCTCTCAACACTCGGTCACTCACTCACTCACTCCACTCACTCCACTCACTCACTCACTCACTCACCTTCCACCTCGTCCTCTGGCAGGATGACGGGGCTCCGTAAGGAGAGGACGTCCGGAATTGTGCACAGTCCCTTGTACATGAACCTGGTGGTGACGGCACGCACTGGCATCTCTGCGAGGGGAAACCAACAACTGTGTTGCGATCTTCATATAGTCCAGCTCTCCGGAGGTGTTGCTGCTGCTGAGACGGACCCTCTCGCTGTACCAACCCGCGGTATCCACAAACGCAGTGTCGACGGAAAGTGAGGCGGCGAGGGGAGATAAAAGTCTCCCTCTTTGGAAAAGTTCCCGTTATTTAGGGGAGAAAAATCGACCCGAAATAAGCCGAATCTACGTCGCTGTCGGTGCGTGCGGAGGGAAAACTTTGACGTTTTACGCAGTCACGGTCCATGCCAAAAGCTGCACGTTCAGGAGAGCGCGGCGCATCGGATCATCGTGTGGATGCAAGAAAATAGGAGTTTAAAAAAAAAAAGAAAAGAAAAGAAGCTAATTGTTCACCTGTGTACAGACGCACAGGCTCCTCGTGTCAGCTCCCTGGAACGGCGGAAGGTGCTTCTCAAACAGACCCCGTCCGACTGTTTATTCTCGGCAACCTCACTTTTCTCCCCCGTTCCATGTTTCCTGCAAAAAGGAGACACGCGAACCGGTGTTCAGTCATGGAAAAAAAAAAAGAGAAGATCCGCCTCTGCCTTATCCTGCCCAGTGAACTGAAGGAGGTAGACTGAAAATAATCTGGTTCCTGGAGAGCAGCCTGGAGGGAATCCTGGTGACTCCCCCGCTCCTCATCTGGAACAGAGAGACAGAGAGACGGAGGCGGCGCTGATCTCTCTCTCTCTCTCTCTCTCTCTCTCTCTCTCTCTCTCTCTCTCTCTCTCTCTCTCTCTCAACAACGCAGCTAAGGTCGGTATAATAAAGGCTGAAATTTTAATTCCGCAACAAGTGAGGCTCTCAGGTCCGATTTTTCACCCTCCTTCTTTCACCCACAGCCCCACCTCGCTCACACGCTGGAGTGCTAAATGATAACTGAGGAACCACCGCTGAAAAATTAAATGAAGCCTCTGGCTACTTGGAGCCCTGCATATTTTAGGCAGTGTGTAAACAGAGCATTATCAAAAAATCATTTTCTCGGCCTCGCAGTGAAAACATAAAATGTATTGGGATCAATTTGAAGGTCAAATTAATCGAAAGAAAGCGTTGAAGAGGAAGATTTTTTGGTAAATACACATTTTCTAGCCTAAGCTGACAATATTCATAATTCATGCCTGTGTTTAGCTGATGCCAAAAAGAAACCACCAAACCAAGGTTTTCTCAGAGTGGCGGGGACAACCCCTGACTGACTGGGGGTGTTGTCACTAACCCTTTGTGACATCACACTGTACTGATTTAGAGAAATGTGTGTTTTTAATGCACACTTCCTGGAAATAGTAGCAGGCAGAAGAAGTAACGGAAAGACTTTCTTCACTTCTTGGGTTTTTACTGACAGGGAATGCAATTACATGGATATATAATGATAATGATCAGTAAGAGTCTTTGCATTGATTCTAAAAGGAACTAAACAGAGGATTTGTTTTTCAACTATCAGTGCTTCGAACTATCTGCATGAAAAATGATTTGTCTGCCGTGTTATGCAGCTTCCTCCCTGTCAAGGCTTAATAGAGCTTGAGCAAATATTGACTCACACCCACCTGAATCTCCATGTTCTCCCCCCAATCTTTAAATCTTTTAGAAAGGTGGTGTGTGTGTGTGTGTGTGTGTGTGTGTGTGTGTGTGTGTGTGTGTGTGTGTGTGTGTGCAGGAGCTCAAACCTCATACGTTACGACAATGTGGCAAAAGATGCAGGCAAAATCCGATTTTTCCCATGTCAAAAAAAGAGGAGGCAACCTTGGGTGAAAATGCCATTTTATTTTCAAACTTGGAACAAAACAGTAAACAGGCTCACATCCGGACGCACGAATCACCGAGATGCAATAGACGTTGTTCCGCATCAGCGCGACACGCCGCCGAGGACGTCCTCATCTCAAACAGACGCCGTCTTTCCAGCCTGGCTCGCGCCAGATAAGTGGCCATGTGTGGGGCCGCGAGAGCTGCTCATGGTTCCGCTGGTTGCTTCTGTGAGGGTTTCGGGAGCTGACAGGTCAATTCCATTCTAAATGCGGAGGGGGATTGTCTCTCTCTCTGCTGCACCTGAGCCTCCTGCTGGCTCGGAACTCAGACAAAGTTCGGAAAAGTGGAATGATTGAGCCTTTTGCCTCCCCAACCTTCCTTAAAACAAAAACCTGCCGTAGTCCTGCAGAGGCAAATTGTATTTCATAACCTTCCCCTTTTAATAGGGACGTTCTGACAGGGATCTTCTTTGGACTTCATCCTGCAGCCCAAAGACAAGCATGTTGGGTTTGATTGGCAGCGCAAGATTGTCCACAGGTGTGAGTGCAAATGTTTGTTTTTTTTGTCCCTCTCTGCCGGCCCCGTGATGGACAAGTGAGTTGGAGCCTGTCGTGGCCCCAGGATAACTGGGATAGGTTCCGGCAGCCCTGAGTGCAGTGCAAGATAAGGGAAGAAAAAAGATGGACACACAGAGAGACGGAGTTGGTCAAGAAGTTTGTGCAAGGTACTGCGCTGTAAAGGTCACAGGCGTCGTCTCGGTTACACTCGCCCGGGCAATTACACTGAAAGACTCTGTCGGCTGTGTGTTGTAATTGATGGGCGAGTGGTGGCCACTTCGCACAGGGAGCCTCCAGGAGGGAAGTGGGAAGCTGCAGCAGTGGTCGTTGGGCAGAGGAGGCTGATGGCAGCCCGGGGGCTGCCGGCGGTGGAGAGCCCCCTCGGCCCTGTCATCCGTCCTATCATCATCAAATTAAGCCTCTGGGGAGGCGCCGAGTGAGGTTGCCTGTGGAAGGCAGCCGACCTGAAAGCGGGGAGGTAGCAAGGAGGCGTCAAATCCGCAGCTGCTGACATCCGCCGAGACATGATGGAAATATTCTGCAGGTGAATAAATAAATAAATAAAAAAGCCTCTGAATTCAAGGACCCAGTGTGTCAGTGAGTCCAGACAAACATATCAGGAAGGATGAAGAAGGTGCTTCAGGATCAGCCAGACTGAGCGATCGGTCTTCATTTGACCACACACAGATTGGATTCTGTTTTGATAAATCCATGGTTTGGTTCCCTGTCACTGATGTTAAGGCAGAATAAGAGATGAGTAATGAGGGGGAGGGCGAAAAAAGAGCAGGAACCTGTTGCAGATTCAGGACAAGGACTCTGAAATGAACTGCTTTTTATTTTTAGGCCCAGGCAGACTCGTGGTTATACTTCATCGTAAACTTTAAGAATTTTCTTTCGTTGATCACAGTGGGACAGTAGGGTCACCTTTCATAAGCTTTTCTTTCTATTTGTGCAGTGTAAAAATCATTAATTAAAGAAACAAAGCCTAAACTCAATTTCACCACCAGATGTCATAGTTTTGCATGTAAGCCAAAACAAACTGGCAACCTGCAAGTCCCAAACCGTGAACCTCCACTGAGCAAACAAGAATCCAACTGTATAGAATGTCCAGTTTAACACAAAGCAATGGACATGGGATGCAGGAGGTGCTGCGATGTAACTTTCTACACTGTATGTGTTTTTCCACATGTAGCACCTTTAAAACAAGTATTCATAAGCACCAATGAAAGAACCACTAATAGCTGAAATTCGACATTGTTCTGTCAAAGGAAGGAAAGGAACGAAATGAAAAGATCCCGAAAAGATCAAGGTGTCCTCAAAGAGAACCTGGATATGTTTGCCGCGTGCACGTGCACACACACACACACACACACACACACACACACACACACACACACACAGAGGGTGAGGCGAGTTAATGATGCCACAGACTGGATGATGTGTACAGATGGCGTCCGTGGATCAAACAGAATGCGAGTGGCGGCGCAGACGCAGTTTACGGTGAAAAATGGTTAATTTTCAAATGGAGTTTGGTGTCGCGGCACGTCCGCCGACACGACTTGAAAGAGCCGGCGTTTTAACGCTCTCAGGGGCCGAGCTCCACTTCCTCCTTCCTTCACCGTGTCGAGAAGTCTTGAAAAAAAAAATCTTATCTAAACGTGTAAACAACACAAAAGTCCTGGCAGTGATGTGATTTACTCTTGTCAAAGACTTTCTCAGCGTGGAGACAAGGGTCGTTTGGAAAGCAGACAAACTGGAACGCCGTCTTCCTCGCATGGCGGACGCAATTTATAAAGTTAACGGCGCAGAGAAAAAAAATCCACAAAAATCTCATCAAGAAGGCACCTACATCGAAAGGGCTTAGCGTCAAAGATTCATTTGGGGCGGATTATTGATCGCTTGTGTAATTGACTAAAGAAAACGGTCGGGTCGCATCGGCGGCAGCTTTTATGGGATTAGAATCACAACGGCTCTGCATGAAAATGTATCACACAAATTTTTTTCCTTGTCTCCTTCCTGGAATAAAACGCACTTTCATTCGCCCGCTTCGTCTTACTGGTGACCAATCTAGCCATCGGAGGGAGACACAAGATGAGGGGGCCTTTCGCGCAAATGGCCTTTAAATTAAATCAAAGCATCAAAGAAACCTTGGGCAGAGCGACGGGACGGACGCTGAAAAATTAGAATAATTGAGCCGCGAATGAAGAGCCGGTGTAAATGTTCAAGGCTGAAGAAGGCATTTCTGTGGCTCCAGCACCATTAAGGACGCTCATAAGACCTCCTGAAGCTGCGTTTCTATTAACCTTGAAATCTCAAACATGCCCGACGGCGACATATGGTTTTTATGTCCACGCAAGGTGGTATTTTACACAGACTTCTACAGAATGTCGAAGATACCACAGGAAGTCACACACCGGGGGTGGATTCGTGTTTTAATGTCAGTTACGCCAAATTATGACCAGATCATTTACAATGTTGCAGCACAAAATAAAAAAAATAAAAAAATCAAGACTCATCAAGCCAATTAGCATTATTTCTCCAATCTTCTGCCATCCAGGTCTGATTTTACAGGCTCAGCAGATGTTGCAATGAAAGTAAACCTGCCGCCGGAGCCTCGGGAGGAGAAAAACACTCTTAGGGTTGCGTAACATTGCTCAATGGAGACAATAAGAACGGGTGGCGACGGCGGTGGCGGTGGACCACCACCTGCTCCACGCTAAATTTCTCATGAGGTCACTTTAAGCCTCGACAAAGAGAAAGGCCTTTTAAAGTGTCCATCACAAGACACCCCCCTCCCCATTAAGATCCTCATTATTTATGTGGCCTTAAATGAGTAACTAATCAGGAAATGACCTCCGCGCAACACCGCCCCCTTCCCCCACCTCTGCATTATTGCAGCGCCCACAATCGCTCCCGCCATCGTGCACCTTTGTGCCGCAGGTGTAATTGCCAATTAGACGGCGGCACGCGACATGCGCTGACTCATGAATATTTGATGATGCAAGGAAAAAAAAAAAAAAAAAAAGCATTTGCCGCAGAGCAACCTGCCCCGGCTCAGGCTCCGCCCCCTCCTCCCTGATATTAATTTGTCCTTGAGAAGCTCGGACTTTCGCCTCTTCTTGACGTGAACCGAGGGGCCGAGCGGCTCGTCAAGTTGTGTGTGCGTGTGTGTGTGTGTGTGTGTGTATGGAGGGGTGTGTGTATGGAGGGGTGGAGGGTGGGTGGGTTGGTTGGGGCCGACACACGATGATGAATTCCTCACACGACCTGTTGCTGCGGCAGATGGCGAGCTCGTCATTAACAGCAGCGGTGACACTCTGCACTGTGAAAAATTCAACGGTGCAGCCGACGCAGCAGACATGATTCATTTCCTGCGTCGCGCCGCAAGGCTTCGAACGAGACGGCGGCAAAAGAAGAAAAAAATGCAAAATGCACTGATTGAATAATTTTTCCTTTCTTTTTCTTTTTCTTCTTTTTCTTTTTCACATCATCAGGTCTTTAAGTGATGCGTCAAAATGAATGAGGGCTGCACCCCGGCTGTTTTGAGTTGGGCCAAAAAAAAAAAAGCAGCATCTGTAAATATGATTTACTGTCCTGGCTGCTCACATGCTCCAGTTTTACATGAAGTCAGGGGCGAATATCCCGGTGAGGTTGGGGGGTTTTACCCCCCCGCCGTGTTTAACTAAACTCTGCCAGCCAGCGTCACTCTTTGCCCTCCTCTTTAAAGACCGACAGACACTGCAGCATCCTGCCGCTGCTGTTACGAGCTAACGGAGGATCCTGATTGGTCCAGTCAAACTCCGCCCACAGGAGCAGATTGCAGCTGTTTAATGTGGATCGCAGGCCTAAAAATCTGCCTCTAGCTACGATTAATTTACTCAACCAGGGGACTGGAGAACAGCTTGGCTGCATGAAATCTACAGTCTTTGCAATCGCCCCCTGCTGGCTTTGAACCATTATTTCCGCTGTCTTCAAATGCAATAAAGGTTTACATAGATGGATTTTTTTTTTTTTTTCAATAATCTTGAACCATTTTGTCTGGATAATTTTATTCTTAAGTATGAAAATTTTTTTGGGGTCGTGCAAATGCCAGCTGGATGTCAATTCACACCAAATCGAACCAAATCTAATCGCTTGTCACAGGCAAACACATCATTTGTTCAGTCACAACATCTCCGGTGGTTGAATCGCTCTCAGAAAGAGACGCCGGCCGCCGTCACGCTGTGTGGAGGACACTCCGCCTCCAGGCAGCTTGCCTCAGCCCAAACGCTTGATCCCACAATCAGGAAGAACACGGCGCCTCGGCCCTGCAGGCAGGCAGGAAACGGCTCCCTGGGGAAACTTCCTGTTAAATCCCAGGATCTGCCGGGAGAAGAGACGCAGAGGGGAAGCCCGAGGACTTGGAGGAGCGTCTCATTCTGCTTGTGCGTCATAGGTCTATATATAAAGAAATATATAAATATATATCTATGTATAATTTTTCCGTCGACTTCTCTTTAACCGCGCAGCTCATCTCAGGCTGTCTGGAGATGGAAAGTCAATGGAAACAGGAGAAATGTCGAGACATCCTGCAGCTCGAGCCCAGTAAAACTGTTCATATATAGAATACATCATTCCTGTAAATCCTGCCGTCCATCAGGAGTTCCTGCCTGAAACCTCTGCACTCAGATTCTCAGATTCAAGGGTTTAACCAGGTGGGATTTGACCTTTTGGAGGTGATAGAAGGATGAATTCTGCGGACTGCCTTGAGCTCCGGGCTTCTCCTCCTATCAGCCACGCTCCAGCCAAGAAGGTTCCGCGTTATTACCCCGTTTTCAGATCCTGGGTTTTCATCCTGGACTCCAGTGCGGCAAATGATCAAATGCCTCAACGGCTCTCGAGAAAACTGCATATTTAACCCTCTGTTTGCAGCCTCCCGCTAAAAAAACACTTGTCGGAGGTTTGTAAGTGGGATTAGAGGGCAGATACCAAAACCTGGTCGGGGGAAGCAGGGAGGTGCTGACACTAACCTATTAGAGGTATTTCAGCCCTTTGTGACATCACAAAGAGTCCGGAGGATGGGCTTGCCTCTGGGAATTTCACCGAAAGGCTGCAGCTACAGTTCACGGGCAGAAAACACTGACGTTGACGTCAGAAGAGGCGTCCTAACACAAATTCTCTGCTTTGGAGTTTGCAGAAGACACAAGAGCCAATCAGCTCGCAGATCGTTTGCTGAACCCACCCCCGGGGAGTCGGAGTCGCCCTCCATCACCTGCCGCAGCTCCCACAGGGACGCAAACACAGTGGCGGCGTCGGGCACACGTTCAGTAAATATTCAGAATTTGCATAGGGAGCTCTGCGGCGCGGCCTTCATCTGAATAATTACATATGAACGCACAAGATGTCTGTTTTTGTTGTTGCTGTTGTTCCTTCCGCTGGACTAGGATCTAATCAACGGGATGGAACTCCGCGGTGCCCCTCCCAACGGGGGGACAAAAGTTTGCAGATTGAACGCGCAAACGAAAAAAACTCACCACGTAGGCACAGCTAATCAAAACTTTGTTTTTACCTCTTTTTTTTCCGCCTCGTTGCTCTCGACTCAGTGGCGGAAGCCTTCGAGCGGCTCATTAAGCGCTGATGGTGACACCGTCGGCGGCTGGCTGGAGCTTCCCAGCACGGTGGGGGAGGGTTGGAGGGGCGGCGGCGAGGGAGCGGGGGGCTGGCCATCAATCAGGGCGAGCGAGGCGGCGCCGACTGACAGATGCTTGATGGCTGATGACACTAAATATGCTGTCATTTGGCCGGAGAGCCAAATGCCCAGCAGCGACTGCCCACCCCCCTACCCAAACCCTCCCCCACCCAAACCCTCGATAATCTGGGCGGCCGTCTTCTCCATTTCCTGATGAGGCGGCGTCACGTGGCGTCGAGATGTGTGTGTGTGTTTGGACCTTTCACACTTCCCGGGAAATAACGCCTTGCAGCGCAAGTGATTGATTGAAGTGATGGGAGGAGGAGGAAGAGGAGGAGGAGGAGGAGGAGGAGGAGAATAAAAGGGCTCCCGGAGTGTTTCTGAATCCCTTGGAATGTGATTGGTTGTTGTTGGCTCCAGCAGATGAAGGGCTTCACAATCCAGGATCACTTTCCCGGGGTTTTTGTGACCAGCTGGACGCAATTGTCGCCCCCGTCCGTGTTCTAATCAGGTCTGGTGCAGAATAAAACCCGACCTTAAGGGGGCAGCGAGGGGTAGGATGAGGTGGTTGGAGGGCAGCCTGGCGCTAAAGTCAATTACGTTGCGGTAATGCATTGTGTTAGCCAGCCAGCGTTCCCAGGACAATCGCTCATTGTCTGCCGGAGCTGGTGGCGCCAGGTCCCATCCATTACGCGGCGGCCCAGGTGGAGCAGAGGAGGAGATCCGGGAACGTCGACCAACCAAGCCAAGGTCACCCCTGCCGCAGAGACGCACTGACGTTCGCCATCCCAACGCCGCCGCGTCCTATTTCCTGCAAATGTTTTAATCGTCCGCAGGTTCGAGATGCCTCGTGTGAATTACACGGCAGCGGAGCCCCGCCGTTCGATCGGGGAGCAGGCGGGCGGGCGAGCGTTCACGAAAATGCAGGGGAAAAAAAGAAAAGAAAAAGAGCATTATGAGTCCAGTCACAACGGAGCTTCCAAAGAGGCCGATCAATAACGTTTCTGTGGCCAATTTTACAGTTCTGAGGGTCGTTCGCCTCTGGCGTAATAAAGCTGTTTTCTCCACACATCCTCCCACCGCTGCTGCCGCTGCTGCCGCTGCTGCTGCTGCTGCTGCTGCTCAGCCACCGGCGGCCAAATCAAGCCGATGGCTTTGATAATCCAACCGGCATGTCGGCCTTTTCTAACCCCGCCGGTCGATCGAGGAGCGAGAGAGACAGAGAGGGAGGGAAAAGAATTCGCTCTCTCTAAATTCAAACGTTATCACCGATTTCACAACCTTCATTCCTGCGATGAAGCAGCCTTGAAATATACAAAGCACGACAGGCCTGGAGAAAAACATTCCCGTTTAACCCTCTGTTTGCAGCCTCCTGCTGAAACCTGAGGTCTGGTCGGAAGCTCTCACGTGTTTGGAAGAGGACAAGCACGAGGCTGAGCCAACCGACATCTTGAGGGGGTGGGGGGCGGGGCTGTTGGGAGCGGCCAATCCTCTGCTCCCCTCCAGTCGTTGGACGGGATTTTGGGGGATCTGGGCCAGATTTCGGAAATCCGTTCCAGCTTTTAAAAAAGAAATGAAGATCAGCAGTGCTGCTCCTCCTGGTGTTGTGTTTGTGTGTTGTGTCATGAATTGACAATCATTCGGTGCGTGGAAGACAGAGAAAAAGCTGACTCGCAACTTCTGCAACTTTATTTCCCCTCCTAACATTGTGTCTTTTTTCCCCCCGTCTAATCTTGATGATTCAGCGCAGTTCGGAGGCTGTCTGGCCTCCTGAACAGATGGGGCGTCTGCACAGGGTCACCGTCCACCCTCCTCCTCCACCTCCTCCTCCGCCTCCTCCTGCCCCAGGAGGAGCAGGGTCCCGGGTTCAAGCTGCACTCTGTCCTTGAAGGATCTGGAGAAGGTGAAACCTGCCGCGTTGGCCCGGAACGTGACGGCGCTCCGAGGCATAATTGAGGCGTTCAGCGTTCCGCAAACACAATTAACCGCGGCTGGAGCTGCCAGCCAATCATACGCTGGCGGGGGGTCCCGCAGTGTTGCCTGCACTGTTTGTACAGTGCAGCAGTAAAAAAAAAAAAGAAAAAGAGAAAGAAAGAGCAAAGCAGCTGACTCGGTGGTGCAGGATTTTAAAGACGGAGGGGATCGGTTTTTTTTTCTCCCGCCTTTTCTTATTTTTACGAGCCATGAAATTGCATCAAATATGTTCATCGGCGGCAAACGGATGAGCGTCTTTTGTTTGTCGACGCGCCGCGGAAAAAAACAAACAGCGACGTCTTTTGTGCAAAAGAAAAGTCCCCGCAGGTTGGATCTGTTGCTGCACGTCTCTGGCAGAGGCGGAGGACGTCCTGCGGGTTGCGGCGCCTTAATGAGGCAGCAGATGCTCTCAACCCATCTGAGACGGCGTATAAAAAAAAGGGGGGGGGGAAAAAGGCGTCTCTCGCCTGTCAGGGCGCCCCGATATAAAAGAGACAATCACAGGGAGGAGACGAGGCGCCTTGTCAAGTTTTTTCTTTTCTTCTTTCAGGCTCGTCGGCGGAAGGACGGCTTTGATTGTGAGACGTGAAAAAGAAAATGACGCAGGTACCTGCGAGCGACGAGTCGGCCGTCCCCAGTCTGCAGGAGGAGAGACGCAGGGACCCTCGACATGCAGCTCCCTGAAATACATGAATAGATAGATAAATAAATAAATAAATAAATAAATAAATAAACAGACCTGAAGTCATTTTGATGACGAATGTGGTCATAAATAGAGAAGAGACTTTCCCAGTAAAACTTTATAGGTGGAAACAGATGAGTTGAAGGTGGAAATGGAACTTTTAATGTTCCTCTCCACCATCCTTCACTTCTTTGGATCCCTTCGCTTCTGCGCTCAAACATAAATTCGAAAAAAAACATATGTGAAGTCTCCCTTTGTGATGTCACAAGGAGCAGCGATTCCGCAGCAAGGTGTTGGCCCCGCCCCTCTGAGACATGACACCTAACCATGATCACTGGGGGAGCTGGATGGAAGCAGGTTTGGGTCGGGCTGTTCCGCTCAAACTTTTCTCTTTTCCAAAGGTTTTTTGTTTTGTTTTGGGTTTTTTTAAAGAAAAAAAGCCACGTGCGACTAATTAAACGCGGCGTGTGGCGTCTGCCCAGACTGACGGCCATGAAACGGGGTAAACACAGGTGCAGCCAGCGATGCTAATTAAGGTCGAAAGAGTTCGGCGTCGCTGCGGTTTTGCAATTTTTTAAGTGAGCAAAGGGGAGAAAAAACAAAAACGCCGCCTGGACCGGAACCTTAATTAATCTTCTTAATTAAAGCCTTCCATTTAATGTCAATAGAGCCACTGTGAGAAGGCCTCCAGTCCGACCAGCAGACTTTGTGTCTATAGTGGGGACTAATTCTAAGCCGGAATTAAAGTTGATTATTTTGGAATTAAAGGGGCCACTGACAGCGACGGAAGAGTTTAATAACTTTGGCACGAAGGTGAAACTCTGCAGTGGAAATGTGGATGCGTAAAAGTAAATTGTCTTAAACATACAACATTTTTAAGACATTTCTTGTGTGTCTGTAGTTGCGTTTCCATGACAGTTTTTCGCAAAATAAAAGCGATATTTGTAAAAGTGTACAATTGCAATTTGCAGGTCCATTGAATGGTGTGAAGCGCAGAAGCTGTAGTTCTCGTAAAATCTCGTCTCTCGCTTTTGTTTGTTTACGTTTGTTTGCTGTCAAGAATGGCTGTTTGTTTTTCGCTTTTATTACTTGTAAAAAATATTCCATCTCCTCCATCGTCTAAACATAACGCGCCATTTCCACTTGAAGTGAACTGGTCACGTGACCCCCTATGTCACGTCCGCTGACGTGCAAATGCGAAAAAAAGTGTTTCCATGACACTTTTGCGATATATCTTCATATCGATATGTCTGAAAAACCACCTCATCAAAGCGTCAAAACCTTTTAGCCATAATTGAGAGTTTTTTTTCGAAGTTTAGGTGTTTCCAGGACCAGTTTTTTATTGTGATATTTAGTTTTTGCGCAATTCTACGGGTAATGGAAATGCAACTTGTGACATCGCAAAGGGCTGAATTGGGCAAAATGGTGTGTTTTCAAACACACATCTGAACAGTGGAGCAAGTAAGAAGAATAAAGGGTGGAAACTGACGAGAGAGACACAGTCACACATCATCGACATCATCTTTCTTATAAAAACGTTGATCATTTAAAATTTGTATGCGACATTCAAATGATTAAACTTTCATCCAAAGGAGGAAAGAGGCGGGTCAAGGTGTCTTTGCTTTCTCAGCCCGGCGCGACAGAAGTGACGGCTGCAGTTTTTGCTGGACAGCGGCGTGGCCAGACAAGGACACTCCCCATATTTAATTTAGCTTCCTATCACGGCCGGCAATCACATCCTCTGGATGCAGATCTCATCAAAGACAACGAACGGAGCCGGAGCTCTCGGCGGAGCGTCTCTGACTCATCACTTTTACTGCGTTATCCAAACAAGACGTTATCCGGGAAATGATGACAGTGTTATTTGGGGGAGGGGTTCAACCAATGCCTCGGTTTTAGTTTGAGCGTTGTCACGGTGACGGTGGACGAGGGGGGTGGCAGACGATTGGAATGGAACGGCCACACACCAGTCGTGGCTCCGCCCCCTCTTGCCCTCCCACTGATTTCTCCAGAAAACACGTTGCGGTGAAAACGAGCCAGAGGTGTCGTCACCGATAACCTTCCAAATTAACTTTTGTCCATTAATTCTGTTTAAAGTTGACGTTTCTTTTATTCTGGCCCCTCTGAAGGCGCCCGTCTGCTTCCAGCACGTCTTTGGCCATTTAATTGGAAAATGAAAAAAAGAAGAATCTTTTTAGTTTTTTCAGGCCTAAAAAAAGGGGTTTATTGTGCGTCGGGGCGTAACATCTGATTAACCTCTTTTCCCTGTCTTAGCTGGAAAAAAAAATTACTCTACCCTCGAATGCTTTCATCTCCTGCTGCAATCTGCTGCGCCGCTGCGCTGCCCTTCAAGGAAAAAAACCAATTGGGGCTCTCGTCCTTGTTAGCGCTGCCGCTGTGACTCGTCGCCAGTCGCCACTTTCTTCTTCTTTCACGTCTGCTGGACGTCTGTTAGATTCCTGTTTTCTTTTCATTCACACGTCTTTGGGCATTTGGGAATTTGAAAATAGATTTCCGCAGAACAGGGTTACATTCAGGACAGGTGACACCGGTTTGGCCAAGGGGAAAAACTTGTTTGCACTTCCCAGCAGATGATGAGTTTTTTAATCGTGTTTTTCGGCGCTGGAGTAAAACGAGAGAATCTCACCTTCAACCGGCAGGAAGACGCTCCAGCGAGTCACGGCCGCAGGAAGTGGCTGCACGGCACACAGGAAGTGATCCAGCAGGCAGGAAGTGATCCAGACAGGAAGTGCCCCAGGACCACGAGGAAAGTCAGAAGTCTACAGCCTTTTCAATGGACTTTTAACCTTGTATTTCCTGTTTTATTTTGAAACTCAACTCTCTGCAGCTGGCCCCATCGCTCGCAGCGGATCAACTTTCCTCGCTGTGGCTGTTTGTTTGTTTCCACTCGTCTTCATCACCTTGTGTATACATAGTCTGCGTCTGTCTGAGTGAGAGTGACTGTTATCCCTGTCAGCCACTTTTTCTAGTGTGTGTTTCCTTTTTACTTTCTACTTAAAACATTTTTTTAGTTTCAACTTTGAATTTTTTCTGCGCCAAAGACATTTGAAGTATGTTTCATTCTCTCTTGGGTACTAAAATAAAGGCATTCCACCAGGAAATTCTAGATGTTTATTATCTGGAGAATTCTTAGCTATGTTCAAATATCTATTTTTATTTAATGTGGTATTTTTTATCAAGGGAATGGACCTCATTGGAAAACCAGTGAAGGAGTTAAACTGGCTCAACACTTGTTGAACCAAATTCAAGAGATCTGCTCTGTCAGCACACAAACTTATGAACGAATTTTGGAGAATTAGGTCACTGTTGGAGGGGGGGAAAAAAAATCAAAAGTTACATCATTTCATATGAATCAACTGTTTCTGAGCTGTTCTCCACCAATCCCACAATGCATCTTGCTGATCAATGGGGACGGAAGGTGACCGGATGGTTCCGTTCAAATGCTCGTGTTGAAGAGGCGGAGCCTAATTTAGGATGAAACGAGGTTAATACAGCGGCGATAATCTCCCGACTTATTTCCCCTCCGACTCGGGATTGACTCGTGTATCCCATGATTCCCAGATTCACACCCCCCCCCCTCCTTCACCACCACCACCCAAACACATAGACACCCAATTTCACGGAAATTAAAGGGATTGCTTTCTTTTGAAATGTAAATTGGATATGCAGATTTTGGGGGATGAATCAGAATCTGCCTCCCTCGTCGACGCAGAGTGAAATCAGCTTTTTCAGGAGCCATTACATCTGCGCCACTCGCCGACTCCAGACTCATTAAGGCATCGGACTCGACTCGCAGACTCTTCATTTTTTTGATTCCCCCCCCCTCTCTCGGAGATGAAATGGCTTCAAGATGAGCACAGTTGACAGCTGCCATAAGAAAAGTAAACCGCTGGTAATTACAAGCTGTCTGAGTGTCTCGCGATGAAAAGAGAGCGAGAAATAAAATCAATGTATTTGATTTGGTCTGTCTGGGTGAGTTTAGTGGCTGAGATGTGAAAAGAGAGGCGATCACAGGTGATTCAGGGAGGAGGGGTGGGACTGTGACAGGTGAATAAATCAGAGGCTGATTCAGTCAGTCAGTCAGTCAGTTGGTCTATGCAAACTGGAACATCCACAGACACAAAATGCAAATGCAAATGAAGTTTTGAAAGTATTTCGTTCCCATTTTCTTTTCCTGTAGAACTTTTGTGTTTCTAAATCATTTTAAGCTCAACTCAGCTAATGAGCAGGCCAAAAAATGGCTTGAGAGTTTCAGGGTTAGCTGACTTCGGCCTCTCAGTGTCTTTGTTTATATTCTCTCCGACTGTCCAATTTCGGCAAATAAGTAACGCAGTTTGTCTCTGTCGTGTTTCCAGGTGATTCCTGCCGTTGTTATTGAGTTTACAGCGTGTCTGACAGCCGCCGCTGCCGCCGCACCGATGACACTTGATATTCCGCTCACGGCCGCCCTGCCTCCTCGCTAGCAGCGAGCGGACAGTCAGCTCAAGGCAAAGTGATTTCAAAACTGGAGGATTCGCCGTCTCGGATTAATCCATCAGCGCGAGGAGGCGTCGGGGGGGGGGGGGGGGGGGGGGCTTCCACCGAGGCTGCAGCTCCGTCTCTCAGCTTGACTGGAACGGAAAATCTCATCATGTACAGGTGGAGAAGACAAACAGTCCGGGGGAATTAAAGGCGTTAGCATTGTAGGCCGGAGTCGATGGGAGGGAAAAAGAGGCCATAAAAAGCCTGAAATGTTAAAGATTGATAAGCGGCAGCTCTGATCTTGGCCTCTGGTCCTGGAGGGTCCTGGTGGGTCCTGGGGGGTCCTGAAGGTCTGGAACTGACCCAGAGACTTTCCTCCGCGGGCTCGCCGGCCGTGGTGATAAATTAATCAGTCTGAGTTTCGTGTCAGAAACAGCAGTTCCGGTGTCACGGACTCTCCCGGCGAAGCACTCTGGAAAAAAAAGAAAAGAAAAGTGGGTCAGGTGAGATCTGCAGCTTTACTAATGAAGTCCCCACACGCCGGGCCGCGCACCTGCCCGCATTCAATTATGGCGCGCTGGCCGGGGCAGGATGGGAAACCCCGCCTCCCACAGTCGCTGTCAAAGCGACGGGCGGCAGGAGAAGGAGGAGGAGGAAACGCATTAGCATCGGATGAGCCAAGTGCCGGGCCGCCACTCTTATTTATATGAAGATTGTGTTTGCCCGGTTTTCCGCCTCACTCATTTGGAGGCAATTTATGCATTTATGCATGGACTCGTGCTTGTTTCCCCGCAAAGAATTTACCTCCCTTATTATGTGTATAAATATGTTTTTTTTGCAGCTCTCGCACACGTTGGCCTGGCTTGTACGCGCCGACTGCGTGCCGACGTGCATTTATACTCTGCATTATAGCAGCGTCACTGCTGCGTGAACAGAATTTTCCCAACAAGTTTTATGCTCTTATTTATTTATTTAGAGGTTTATTGCCTGAGGGTCAGGCAATAAACATCTGTTGATTATGTCTCATTCTTTCCCTCAAGGTGGTCACGGCTCGCTAACTGGTTTGCTAGCTACGGCTACAACACGCGGACAAACCGAAAAAGATACTTCAATGAAAATCAATCCGCTCCATCATATTAATATGTGTACATATACGAACAGCTACAGCTACATTATTGCTGTAGAGAAACACTGTTGATGGGTTCAAGTTTGACAAACGGAAAACAATATTTTTCTGAGGAAATGTGTTTTTAAACACGTCTCTACAATTAGAAATGTGAGTAAAAGATGCAGGAAATCTTATTTTTCAGAAGATTTTGTTAGACTGTATTTATATACATAGTTAGATTATTTCTGCAGGGTTGGAGCTTAATTGTCCATTCAGACCATTAAAGCCTCAGATACAGAAACTGACAGAAAGAAGCCCAACGATCTGTCTCTGTCCAGGAGTCATCTGAAGAGTCCGATGAACAAATCCCACATTTTTTGCTTGCTTTCCGTGTGTGTTCAGCCCCTCCCACACCTTTTTATCTGCTTATTGTCGCGGCTTTCCTGCGGCTCTGTTATCTCCTGAATGCGCCTCGGGCCCCGAGTCGCTCCCTGATAGGACGGCAGCCACCGCTGCCCGCAGGAGGTGGAAGAGGATCAGATGCCGCCACCGCCAGGAGCGGCGGTCAGCGAAGATTATCTGCCGGCGTTTGAGCTTTACGCGCCGCCTCTCATAACTCCGGCGGATTGATCCGTCCGGTCTGAAGAAGCAGAACAGTGTTTGATTGATCCGTAGATTTAGTGGCAGGAGCAGCAGAGGCAGTAATAACATCACGCTGTGGGAATGCAACTTTTGTCTGACAGCCTGATGTGTGCTTGAGCTTGTACTTGATGTGTGACTCGTCAGGCTCGTGTTTTTGCACATTTTTGCATGATCAGACCAGATTTGAGGCGCCAAGTAAATAAATGAAAGTGAGAAGTTCTCAGAAGTCAGATTTTTTTCAAAAACTCAAAGAGAGGCTCTGGGCAATTGCTCCTCGTTGGCAGTGTTGAAATGGAGACAAGCGACCTGAATAAAAATAAAAATCCTGATCAGAGCTTCTTCTTCTTAACCAATATAAAATAGAAAAAGAAAGATCTTCACGCGCCGAACCAACCGCACCAAAGTGCACCAAACACTTTATTTCACCTGTTGAGAGAAAGTAGTAACAGTCCGCTCACCTAAACAATGAAGATAAAGAAGAAAGTCTGTCTTTGGGTAAAAAGCACCTTGATCTTGTGTCTGGTCCCATTTCTTTCTTCTTGCAGCTGTGCAGAGATTTTCAGCCCCGCCCTGATTAGCTGCACCTGCGTCTCTTCTCCCCCCCAAAAAACCTGCTTTGAACTAATTAAACTTCACCTGGTCGACATTGCCTTGCTCTTTTCTTTTCTTTTTTTGCACTGCTCTTCTCTGCCAGTCCGTCTGTTTCTAATCACCTCCAGCCCGGTGGCTTTATTTTCACTTTAATAAACATCTCTGCCTGCAGGTCCTCCAGCTTCTGCATATTAACCGCAAAGCTCCTACAGTCGTTCCAGTCGACGTCGCCGCTGACACAAGGGAGAAAAAGAACCAAGTGCAGATACAGATGCAGAGAAAAAAACAGAATGTGCAGGAGCAATATAGTAATAGTGGTAGAATTCAGAAATATGTACGTGTTTTCAATCTAAGTTGGCCACTGTTTCTGGTACCAATCATGAATTATTTGGCCATTTTCACCGTACCGAGTCAATTTATCCTATAGCTGAGCAGGTCATTGTTTGGGCAAACAACACTTTTTATTTCTTTTGAAACCGACAAGAAAAAAAGAAGAAGCTAAAATGTCTTTGTAGGACCCATGTCTTCGCCGGCTCAGCCCATAACATCTCTGTTCTCTAATCACCTCAGATCTCTTTGCGCAGTCATTGAGTGAAGTGCCAATTTGAGGCCACGGCGACGTTGACGGCGGCAGCGAGTGAGTAACCTCATCAAATCCGAATATGCAATGCCATGAATAACAATCCCGGCCGGGTTGAGCCGTCACATCTGCCTGCTCGACATTTTTTATTTTTTTTAATTCAACGGCTCTTGTGCTCATTTTCTGGCCTGTGTTTTTAAAGATTTGTTGAATGCGACTTACAAATAATGCGAATCCCAGACGTGTTGCCTCGGGTTGGTCACGCGTGTCCCACAAGGAGACCACCTGCAGCCGCTTACGTTCAGTGCCGCGCTGCTCGGCCAATTAAGGCATTGTTGAACGGACGGCCGGGGGAAGATTTATGTGCAGGCGCCGTCGTCGGCCTGATTAAGATCGGCGCGCATTAAAACGCCTCTCATGAACGCCGCCGTTGTCTCTCTCTCGATGCAATTGCCGTATTAATCTTGGGTGGGAGAGTTTCTCAAATGTCACCTACGGCGAGATGACTCCCCACGTGCAATTTGTGTGATTGCACGTGGCACACAGCGGCGGAATCCCTTTAATCAGAAGGAGCCGACGGCGGTTCTTGAAATTCCTCCTGTCTTTTTTTTTCTTCATTTCCGTAAGTGACACGAAGGCCTAGGGAGCTTTTACGAGATTCCGGAGCTTCCGGGGTCAGTGGCGGAGCCCAAGTGTTACCGTCCAGCCGCTGTAACCTTCCCTCCCACCACGATGTGGCTGATGTCATAAAGGGCGAGGGCTCCTCTGATTAGTAAAACACCAGGATGAAATGGCGGGTGAAGTGATTGAAGTGGCTGCAACAGTTGCCGCTCGTTCCGCACGTGAACTTATCAGCCCAAATAATAACAATCGTAATAATAACAACGATAATAAATCCGCAACGTAATGATAGAGAAAAAGAAATGACGACATTTGCATTTATATGAGTTCCTCTAAGCCGCGCTGTTGTGCTTTCATCGGGCAGGAGTTCCTCCCTTGTAAAATTAGAATCCGGGAGGAAAAACAGGTCTGTCATTGTACGAGCGAAACAAGGACATGATTCGATTTCTCACAATCCCTCAGCAGGCAACGGCACCGCTGTGGAGGAAAGGGAGCAGGAGCAGGGAGAGGAAGAGGAGGAGAAGGGGGGAGAGGTGGAAGAAGAGGAGGACAAGGAAGAGGAGAAAGGGGAGTAGGAAAAAGAGGTGGAGGAGGTGGAGTGCGAAGAACTGTAAGAGAAGGAAGAGGAGGAGGAGGACAAGGAGGAGAAGAGGTAGAGGTGGAGGAAGAAGAGGACAAAGAGGTGGAGGAAGAAGAGAAGGAAGAGGAGGAGATAGAGGAGGAAGAAGAATTGTAGGAGGAGGAGGAAGGGGAGGAGAAAGGGGGGGAGGTGGAGCAGGAGGGGGACGAACTGTAGAAGGAGGAGGAGGAGGAAGAGAAAGAGGAGGAGGAAGAAGAGGACAAGGAGGTAGAGAATGAAGGAAGAAGAGAAAGAGAAGGCGGTGGAGGACGAGGAGGAGGAAGAAGTGCAGCAAACCAAGGTCAGGGCAGGAACGGAGCAGACGGGCGTCCACTCTTGTGGGTGTATAACACACTGGTGTTATGTCAGAACACCTAACCTTCGGTTAGCCCTTTGTTTACAACCTCCCTCTAAACCTGTCGGTGTTTGGCTGCCAGATGTGATTATTTGTCCCAATTTGTCACAGATTTTTTTTTCTACTGAACTCACTGTCAGGATGGAGACAGAGCCTCTTGTCAGAAAACATTTCGGAAGAAGTGATGTGTTGTTTACCTGCCCGGATTAATGCGGAAAACCATCGACAGCCAGCAGGTGTTTCCAGGCATCTTCTCTTCCCGTTGTGCTGAGATAAAGTCAAAATGTTTGGTTTTCTGTCACTTTGCTGTCGGAAAAAAAACATTTTTCATTTTTACAGGCTGATTCGCTGCCACCACAAACCTATTTACACATTTTATTATGTTCAGGACCTTCAGGCCATGATTTTGATTTAACACTTGGAAGCAGGAAGCATCTTTGTAAAATACGAATATAAATCCCTGGAGAAAACCAAAGCATAAACCTCGAATAAATAAATTAAGTAAATAATGAGATTCTCAAAAAAAGTCCTAAACTAAACTTAATAAATATTTCAAAGCCAGTGTAATATAGTTCTGTCTTTGGGCCAGTGCTGTTTTATGAGCCTCCTGCCCGCAGACTTCTGCTGGACGGATGCCAGCGGTTGTTGTTGTTTTTTGTTGTTTTTTGTCATTTTTTTCAGAATAATGATCAGGGATCCGCTAAGAAGCTGTCAGAGGCAGATTTTACTGACTTACTAATTTAACTACTTGCAGGAAGTGAGCGAGATTTGTTTGTTTTAACACAATGTGAAGTAAGAAACTGCAATAATGACTAAATTGAATTGAATGAATTGTTTTTTTCTCACCATGTCCTCGGTGTCACATGACATTACTGGGGTAAAATCTCCATGTGAGGTAGAAAAAAAAAAAGAAGCTTGTTGGCCTTCAAGCCGTGAAGGTATTTTCCTCCATCAGTCACGCCTCGACAGCCGGGTCTTTATCTGAAAACGGATGAATAGATAAATAAAATTCCCTGCCTCGTGAAAAATGACAAATCAGTAACGGCTCCCATCTAACGATGCCACAAAGAGGCCGATCTCATTCAGCAGGTCGAGTCCATTCGGAGCGTAGCCGGAGCCTGGCATGGCAGAATAATTGGATGTTTATTCTCCCGTTGCATTCTTCTTCTTCTTCTCTTTTTTTTTTTCAACCGTCAGAAAGGTAAAACACAGGAGCACACAGTTGACTGAGCTCTGCTGTCACTGCGGAGATCCCTCACTGCCAGACGTCTGACTGAGCAGGAAACACGGCGGAGCAACATGTCGGCTTTTATTTACTGGAGAGGTTCTCTCAGCGGGATCGGAGGTCCACTGCTGGGACGCAGCGCAGAAGTTTCCGTATAAACAGGTGGGTTGTGTTTTTGCTTTTTTTCCCCTCACTTTTCATGAGGACGTGGCACTCGTTTAAAGCATGGATGTATTGTAAGAACTGGATACCGGACTGGCAATTTGTCGCTGGACCAATTTTTCCCAGTGGCCACACAAGGTACTGCAGCAAAAAAATACCATAGGTCCAAAAAGCATTTTTCCCATAGAGCACAATACAAAAACAAAGGACTTTAAAACGGCTGACAGCACGACTGTGAGCCGTCTTTCTCATTCAGAAATTTTTAGTCATGGTCTTTTAGTCTTTTAAAAAAAATGAGGAAGGCCAGAAAATCACCAGAAAATAGTTTATTCCCAGGGTGACGTCACAACGTCCTGCTTGCTGCTGTGTCTCAGCTCATTCTGATTGGCTGCGTCCTGACGTGTCTGGAAGTGACGATCTCCAGAATGGTTCTGATTGGCCAAATAGATCATGTGAGTTTGGATGGATGGATAAAAAAATATTTCACCTGAATTATGGGCTGAAATCTGCAGGTGAGCCAGAAGCCTGCAAGCTCCTCCTCCTCCATCCTCACTATTAGCAGACTGGCGTCCTCATGTAAATTTCATTAGCGCTCCACCTGACTTGAACCTGCACCAGGAGGTCTAATCAGCCAGAATTATTGAAGACACCTGTGTGTGCGTGTGTGTGTGTGTGTGCTTGTGCTTGTATGCGTGTGTGTGTGTGTGTGTGTGTGTGTGTGTGTGTGTGTGTGTGTGTGTGTGGGGGCAGCATTCAGAGGCATGGCCTGGAAAAACTGGAACCAATCTTCATTCACTGGAAGAAGCTTTAAGATTTTTCCTAAATCTTATCAGAACAAGTTTGTCGGAAGCCGCAACTTCTCTGCAAAGAAGCCGACTGGCCAGCTGTGAGAGCCGAACCTCCTCCTTCCCTCCGAGCCAGCTGGAGCCGCAGAGCAGCTGAGCCATTCTTTCTGCCGCTGAATATGTCACATGTCCTGCCACTCGGCGCCGTGATTGATGATGACACCACCTGGTGGTCTGTTATGGATCTGCGGACCGGCGCCGACGCCAACTGCGACTGCATGATAATGACCCCTGTGAACAATTAGAATCTGTGTATACGTTGCGGCGAGAGCATAACAGATGTCAGGCAGTGAATAATAATGCCGGCCTGTTGGCTCTGCACCAGGAGCCACAAACATGAGCTGTTTTTTCCATCAGATTTTCATATTATCAAGCCAGACAGCGACTGGAGGCGGAGCTTGTCTGAGCCTGATGGGAGCTGATCCCCTCTGGACCAGTTCCCCAGAGTAAAAGGTGGCGGCCCATTGCCTACCCAGCGCATACGACGAAGAAGTTTTTGACTTCCGCATTAATGGGCCCATAGAGGATGAGCAGTAGTGTCACTTCCCATCATGCCTCTGTAACTCATATGATCTATTTGGCCAATCAGAACGAGCTGAGACACAGCAGCACGTATGACGTTCTGACGTCACGCTGGGAATAAATTATTTTATGTTATTTTCTGGCCTTTATCATTTTTTTAAAACAACTAAAAGACCATAACTGAAAAATCTACAATAGAAAGATTTACTATGAATCGTGTTTCAGGTTATTTTTGTATTGCGGTCTATGTGAAAAATGCTTTATGGGCCTATGGGATTTTTTTTTTGCTGCAGTACCTTGAGTGGCCACTTGGAAATGTTTCCACAATGCCATCGAGTCAGTCTGGTATTGACTGACTTTAAATTACCCATCACTTTTGTTGCTGTTATTCAGCTTATTTTAGCTCCAGCCAGGGACTAACTCAATTTTTAATTATCTCAGTGTTCAAAACCAACATTAATGTTGTATTTATCCTCAGTCGGTCGACTCGGCACAGCGGTCGGTAAAGCGGCACCAGCTGCTCTGTGGCCCGGCTGCAGGAGTGGGCGGTCCCATCCCCTGACCTTGACTTGCAGGTGACGGCAGGTGAACAATTCCAGACGCCGGGCCTCTATCTGCACGCAACAGGCCTCCCCTCAGCAGCCCGGCAGGAGGCCGAGCCGCTGATAACACAGTACGGCTGCCGGAGAAGCCCCGCCCCCCTCCCTCTCCTACACCCCATCCCGGTCACAGTGGCTCTGCGAGCCGAGACGTTCTGCTCAGAGTGAACAGAAGACAGGGGGAGTGGCAGACAGTATCGGGGGGTGCAGGCCTCCGGCTGATAGGCTCCGCCTCCTCAAGGTGAGCCTGCATGATACTGTTTGCTCTGCGCGTCACTGGAATTACCTTGGCACAGATCCAGCGTGGGTCCGTCTGTGTTCTGGAGCTGCGGAAATACAAAGAGCGAAGACCAATGATTGTTGGTGTGTGAGTCTGAAGTTCCATATTAGCCCCCCCAAAAAAATCACATTATTATCATCTGTGTTTTTAATAATCTGTCAATCAACCCCAAAGGAAAAGCCCATCCTGTAGGACTTTCAGGTAGTGTTGTTTGTGACATCACAAAGGGCACTCAACGCCCCTTTGCCTCCGCTGCCTCCTTTTAAACATGTGAAAGGTTTGGAAGCATATTTTTTTTTAGCAGGAGGCTGTAAACACAGTGCCAAACCTGCTGTTTTTGTTCTCTCCTTGACGTGATGAATCACGTGGGACTGAGCCACCGGATTCCGGGATGGAAAAATATAACAGCACTTTTTAAAGTGTTAAACACGTTTATTCTGATTTTAAAATCTTAAAACAGACACTGCCTGCAGCTCAGCTCTCTGCGCCGGATCCTCTCTGTCCCTGCTGCGACGACGAGGGAGGAAGCAACAGGAAGACGAGGATGAAGCCGACTGAAACTCCCCGGACGGAGCGAGGAAACCTTTTGAAGCGTCCGTGTTGAACATCGTCGAGGAGGAAGACGAACAATGACACTCTGGGCCACAGAAGCGTTTCACTCTCTTTCTTTCTTTCATTCTTTCTTTCTTTCTTCCTTTCTTTTTTTTGCCATAGGTTCATAAATTAAAAAGATTTTCCGGCAGATAAGGTACAAATATTGTGGTTCAAAAAAGACAATTAGTATTTACAGCCAATTTCTTACAACCTGCCTTTGAAATTTTACACAGGCAGCAATAAAGTAACTTCAATAAACGTGCCATTTTATTCATAGCTTATTTTCTTATGACGTGAAGACTAAAAAAAGAGCCACAATTCGCGTGTTGTGACTCAGCTGCATGGCGGCGAGTTTTAAAGACAGCTCTACAGCCACGTGCATCACAACACAGTGGTGCACTGAGACCTGAGGTCAGCAGGTCTTTGCACAACAACACCTGATTCGGTCAGCAGGGGACCGGAGCACGACGAGAGGGAAAATCAAAGCAACAGCACACAAACAAACAAACAAAAAAAACGTTTGGTTTTGCAGCAACAAGCCAAACTCGTTATGCCCAATGTTTGTGACCTCGGTTCAGCAGCTCTGTGAGGACGCAATTAATTCACCAGCGGCAGGTTGAAAAAAAAAAATCTCACAATCGATTGGTCGTTCTGGCAAAGTTGCGGCCAAGGCAGAGTGATGCGTAAAGGTGGCTACCATCAAAGGCCGACCGGAACTGGGTCAAGGAGGGGGAAAAAATGCAAAACACACTTTGTAATAAATATTTGATTTCAAAACAGGGACGGCACAAGGTGCAACAACACTTGCACATCCAACACGTGAATCGTGTCAAGGACTGCACAAACAGGCAGCAACACAACAGGACAACGCAAAACAGTGCATTCACCCGACAGAATCAAGTGGCGTCTGCTGCTCAACACTTTGTGCATTCAGTCTGCGGCGACACGTTTCCAATCTGCGTCACCGTTCAGGGTTGTGACCTTTCCGGGCCACCGTCCGTCTTCACACATTGACACAAACCCAGGGAGACGGTCTGAGAAGCTTCTGTGTCCACTGACGCATTCTGAAGACGGCGAGTGGCAAGCGACAAGTGGGCGGAGCCATCACGAGTTCCAGGGCTGCCGCCACCGCCGCCGTGGCCTCCGGCATCTTTTTTCACTCAGCTGGAGTGACCGGGCGGCACCCTCTCTGTGGAACCGCTCTGAATTTTTCACAGAGCATCACTTGGATGTGAGGACAGGTTCTGGCGGCGAGAGGTCAGATGTCGCAGCTGCTTTTTTTTTTTTGTGGCCGCGAGACAAAATTTGCAGAAACTCAACGTTCGGTTTGCTAATTGCGATGGAAATTCATTCAGATGTGTGAAATGGGATGAAATGACGACGGGGTGGCATTTTAAAAAGCAAAAAGGTCATTTTTCCCGTGAGAAAAAAATTCTCACAATTTTCACCGCCCCAAAAAATGTGCCAATTAATACTCTTTTCTAGTATTAAATTTCTATATTTTCTATGTATTTCTCCTGTTTGTATCAGTGTATTTTTTAATGCTTGTATTTGAATATGGTTTTAAAACGTGTTTCTGCCTCTCATTTTCAAAGCTTTGGTCCAACACATGAGGGCCCCTTCTGACATCACAAAAAGGCTGTTTTTGGCACACACAGTTCCTGAACGGTGGAGCACCGAGGTGAACCCACCAGGAAGTAGTTTGAGGTCGGAACGACAGCGTCGTACGACGTCGAGCTTCAGATTGGCGGATGGCACAAACCAGTAGGTGGCGCTGCAGCCACTCGTCAAACCCATTAACGGATGCTCATCAGGCCACAGCGGGCGTCTCCCCGCTGAAAACCGGCTAATCAGATGAGGCCCAGACAGATTTCTAATCACAGGCCGCCGCTGCGCAGCCTCCCATCATCACGTATCATCCAGCGTGTTCGCTCTATCAGCCCCGTGACTCCCCAAACCCTCTTGATATTCCCTCTCCTCCGAAGATCCCGACATGTCTCCGCCTCCGACAGCCAAACTCATGCACGTCACGTCGCGGGCGAGATGCCGAGACGCCGTCTTGTTTGTGATTCTGCACGTGGCCGCAGGTGCAACTTCTTGTGCAGCTTCCCGAGCCTCCTCGTCGCTGTCGGAGGACTTCTCTCCTTTGGTTGTTTGGTGTTTTGTTTTCAAAAGCCTTGAGGGGAGCTGAGTGCGAGGCTTACCGAGCGGCAGGGGGAGCGTCTCCGGCTAAGCAAAGCGGCGAAGCGGTTGGCATTCAGAGCCGGCGCTTCATAAACACTTTGCTCATAGCCTTCGGTTTTATTTAAGGTCAGAGAAACGCCTCTGAATCCTGAAGATGTGCTGCTCGTGGCTCCCTCGCAGAAGTAATAGAGAGTGTTGGCTGTGTTTTGCGTCGGCCGGGGTCCACATGTGACCTTTTCATTTAGACACTTCGGCACCATGACACAATCGCAGAGACACTCAATTTTTTTGTAATGGTCGGCCATTATATTTTCATTTTCTGCATATTAAGGCCTCGTGCGTGTTTGGAAACAAACCTGTTTTCAGCCGTCTGGCTCACCAGTGAGCAATATGCATGAAAACGACTCAACTGCAATAGCGGATGGCGCAGTGACTGCTGCTGCCGGAGGACATAAAATCAAACAAACAAATGTCACAAAGAAAAAAAAACAAAAAAGAGGGAAAGACGAAAGACGTTTTCCTGTAAAAAGCAGAGTGGAGTTTTCTGGAGGAAGCTGTTTTCCCGAAGTTAAAGAGCCAAAATCTGCGAATAGAAAAACTCTGCAGAGTCGCATCTGTATTCCAGCCAATGAGACGCTGCGGAGCGCGTTACATTAAAGCTAAACTGAAGTCACGGCCTTTCGCCGGCCAGAGTGCAGAAGGCAGATAGTGGCCAGTCAGGTGATCCGTCTTTGGGGCTGCGACTTCTTTTCTAAAGAGTTCCAGAGAGGACAGAAATAAAAGGGCCAGTTTTCCCCCTGGCTGGCTACAACTTTAGAGAGATTAGCAGAGAGATTGACAGCTTTTATGAGGATTTAAGTTTTTTTTTAATAAAAAGCCCTACATTTTTATGAGTGTTTTTAAAGGCCCAGTGAGTAACATGTAAGATGATTTATTGAGATGGCATAATACTTTTTTGAGTCAGTTTAGTCAGATAAGTCCCTGTTCTTCTCTCTTTTTCTGCTCTTTCGGAGGAGAGCATGCTGAGAGGAGGTGGGTGGAATGAGCAAAAGACCAATTACTTCAAGACAGAAGGAATCGATTAAGAAAGTTTCTAAATTGGCCTCTCGGCTGGGGAAAGGCCTCGGGGCTCGGCGGGCGCACCTGCACCTGTGTCAGGAACACTTTTTAATTCAAGCGCCATGTTAAACACTGACATTTATGCCTCCGCTGACATTTATGTGGACGAGGCTCTCCTCAGGACTTCATCAAGTTGTGACCTATGCTGTTCGGCGGAGGTCTTTGAAACAGAGCGCCATCCGCGGAGAGGAGGGAGAGAGAGAGAGAGAGAGAGAGAGAGAGAGAGAGAGAGAGAGAGAGAGAGTGACAAATGGGGATGAAAAAAATATTTTAAGAAAAGAAGGCGGAGGAGGTGCTGCAGCTGCAGCCAGCAGTGACGCAGCGCAGAATGATGGGACGTGCGGGACTGTAGCTCTGCAGTTCGAGGCTCTCTTTTCTGCTGATTTTCTGGCCTTTATCATTTTTTTTTTTAATGACGAAAAGACCCAGAGTGAAAAAATCTACAATAGAAAGATTTGCTATGAATCGCATTTCAGGTCAGTCTTTTTCAGTCTTTTTGGGCGCGTGGGAATTTTATGCTGCAATACCTCGAGCGGCCACTGGGAAAAATTGGCGCGGCGCCTTATTGCCAGTCCGGTATCCAGTTCTTTTAATACATCCATGGGTCCAGCTGGGGGAGCAGGTGTGGCCACTGGTGGAATGGTCATGTGACCTGGATCAGTTTGGAGCTTCTCACGCTGGAGTTGCAGGAATCCAGACTTGAAATCTCAGTGATCCCGCCGAACGGTCACTGGCAGCCAAAACCAATTAAGGGATTAGTTCTGAGCTAAATTGCGCTCCTTGTTATAATTGCACTCATTATTTCGCCATCACCTTGTTTGATCAACTATATTCCTAATCTTAATTATTTCTCCCTGATTTTCTTTCCCAGTCGTCAGCCTCTTCTAAAAGTCGCAGTCCCGCGGTGGCAGCGCCGGGCCCGTCACTTCTGCTCCAAAATCAATTGTCTCTGTCTGGAGAACAGACGTTGGCCCCGCCCACGCCCTTTATGATGCCTTTGCCTCCCCCGTATCGACCAAACAAGGACACAAAGCTTCATCGTCTCGTCCTTCTACTTCGCTGCCATCAATTCGGAAAGCAAACAGAGGGCAGAGCCGCCAAACGTCTCCCCTGATTGATCGGGGCCAGAATGAATAATAAGGCCGAGGCAATAATACAAGCGTTGTCAATTTAGACCCTGCAGTTTGACACAAATTCTCGCCTTGTGGAAAATCAAGAGTGAAATAAAATCCATGTTTTTTTTTCCCTCTGCCCCTCTTTTCTCCAGGCGTTTTCTTCCTGCCAGCACAGGCAGGAGGTATTTTTCAGCTAATATCCCATCTCATGAGGAGCAGTAATTATTTCTCACTCGGTTCTCGGCGCCCCAGTCGGCCTCTGGATGTTTTGATTTCAGAACTGGGTCACCTCCAAAGTGATGAAAGTAATTAAACTAGCAAAAACCAAAAAAAAGGAGAAAAAAGTTGAGGAGGCAACTCAATGTCGTATCAGCGCCTACAGTGTTGGTAAATGCTGACCATTCATAGATGTCATAAAAATACTAGTTTCATATAGCAGGCTAAACTTTATAGTCAGGACAGCTAGAAAGTTGCATTTTGTTTTGTTTTTATTAAAGGGCAAGAATGTTAACGCGCCGCTTGGTTGGGTGGACTGAAGACGACTGGATCACGGAACTTCCTGGCCAGGTGCACATTCAATCACCATTTAACCAGCGCTAATTAAGTATGGGCCCACGAGCAAGATGATTAATTGTGGGGCCGAGGAGGTGAATGATAAATACCCTGAATCGATCTCCTTGGGATTTCAGGCAGTTTCCAGCTCTCAGCTGAACAGGAAGCATCGTCTTCACTTAATGAAACTAGAAAAATGTCCACACGTCCACACCTGTTACATAACCTCTGCTAGCCCCTCCCCCAGTCTCTGATGAAGTCTCCGCTCATTGCCAAGCTGAAATTAATTGATGGTCCCTGGTGGAGACGGTTTCCATCCCCTCCGGTGTTTCTGCTCCTCCTCCACTCCTCCCGTGAAGAGCGGATCAAGCCGAGTGGTCGCCCCTCTCCTGCAATCAGCGTGTCTCACCAGTTCCCCTCTCGCTGGCCGCAGCGTCGAGGAAAGGCCGATAAATCAATACGCATTAATGGCGCGCGATTAAAACTTCTGCATGTCTTTTATGGCAATTCATCACCGGCTTCATTATTTGCATCGGAATCCCATTACGTGCCTCCACAGGAGGAGGAATTCTCAAAGAACACATTAATCAACCACTAAAAATCTGCTCGCAATTATCCTATTGTGGCCCAACGAACCAGCAGCGATGATTAAAATCCATGTTTTTATTTTTCACCCCCACCTAACCCACCCCATCCTCGGGTATGATAAATAACACCGCCTGCCTGCGATGGGGTGGGATGGAGAAAAAACTGACTTAGCCTTGCGTTGGATTCTTCCTTTAATGAGTCGGGCTCTCATCAATCTTGTTTGCTGAGCTGCCACATCAAACCGAGTCACGGCGTCGCCTGGCGAGACATGAAACGCGGTGTCAGAAAAATTAAGACACATTGGAGGAGCGCGGACGGGATTGTTTCTCCAGTGACAGCGTGGAAAAATTGAAAAGGTGTCGAACGTGGAAAATAAAGAAGTATGTAGGCACGGGGAGTGGAGGGGGTGGGGCTGCGAAGGAGGGGGGTGCTGATGAGAAAACAAGAGAACTTCCCGTCATGCACCAGTCAATTAAACCATGCAGCTGATAATTACTCTTCATACTCTCGGACACAAAAGCTACGGAAGAGGATTAGGGTCACCAGAAGAAAAAAACATAAGATAGATTTTTTTTAATTTTTTTTTTTTAATCAAGTTTCCAATTCGAGAATAAAGTTGAAATTTCGCGGTTGAAGTCGAAATTTTGAGAATAAACTTGACATAAAATAGATGTAACCACCACAGATCTCACTCACACGTCCTGGATTATTGTGCGTATGCTGTTGGACGGCTGCACACGTGTCACCCAGGTGAGAAGGGGGCAACTGTGAAGCGGACAGGTGGGGGGGAGCTGGGGTTCGGTGGGGAGGGCAACTGCAGGGAGGAGGAAGGGCGAGACGTGTTGGTTGCAGGTCCTCCCCTCCCTACCTCCTTCCCTTCCCTCCTTCCCACCCGCTCCTCTCCCTCCTCCTTCCTCCTAGGACGCCTCCTTCCTTTCTGAGCAGCTGTTGTCTGCGAGCCGGCGGCGGCACTGCGGCGCCCTGTCAACTCCTTCTCCCTCCGCAGCCTCCAGTCTGCATGCCAAGCAGCCTGGTGTTGCCCTCTCTCCTTGGCCACCGCCATTTCCACCTCACCTCCTCCTCCACTTCTCTTCTCTTTTTTTCATTTTTTTTTGGAACGGGATGATGGGAAGGGGGAGCTGGTTGCTCCTCTGTATATATTAAAACAAACACGCCTCCTCCTCATTTTCTCCTTCTCCCTCTTTTTCTTTTTCTCTCTCGTCCCGACTCGGCCTCCTCCAATTTCAATTTCAGGCCGTCACACAGCAGCGACGCACCGGGAAACACAACGCCGGGGCAGCGAGAGACAATTTTATGGGGGGTGGAAGGAGGGCGGTTCGAAGGATGGGGGGGGGGGGGGGGGGGCATTTCAAGGGCAGAGTGTGATAAAGAAAAGGAAATTTATTGTTGAAGAGGGTTGCAGGCTTTGCAAGATGCATTTTCTTTTTTAGCGCGTGAAAAGGTCGGCTCGTGTCAAAGGTCATTAGGTTGTGTGCTGTCAAATTGTTTCAAAACCTTTCAGCTTTGTAGAGAACATCAGTTATTTGCATTTTTTTAAAAAAAATATTTATATCATAGATTCCAATCATCAGTCAGTCCTGGATTATTTTCTTTCTGTAAAATGAATTGCCCTTCAGGGACTAATAAACTACTCTGAATCTGAATCTGAATCTTTTCCAAAAGCAGCAGTCCTCAATGTTTTTTTTTTTTGTCCCGGTCGTTTTTTCACATGTGTATTTTTCCAAAGAAAACAGGCCCAGTGTTATTTATTGTGAAAAACAAAAACGCTGTGGATCTTCAGAAAACAGAATAATTAGCCATGTGTTTACAGCCAGCATTCCACTGAGGAAGGAGAGGAAGTGCGCGTGCAGGAAGACACTTGTTGAACAGAAATGACGTTTCCAAGGTTCCTTAGCGCGACTCGTCCACCTGCTGCCGTGCAGCAGGTGCAGTTTGAGAAATGACAGACACAGGTGAGGCAGGTGATCACACGGAGGGGGGAGGGGAACACTGGGAGGAAGCCACCTGGGAGGGGTAACGAACTTCTACCTGACAGCTTCATTTCCAAGATGTTCCAAAATGATGTTCAAGATGTTCACAAAGGTGATGGTGCGTGACTAAAACGCACAGCAAGGTTTTAGAACCATCGTGAACGTGGTAGAACCGAGACGCCTTCAAAAAAAGGTGTTACGTAAGAAAATGCTGCCATCGTGTGGTCTGTTTTTATTTGTCGCCTTTATGAGCCGTGAGATTTTTTTTTTTTCCTCCTCTACTTTTGTCATTTGAAACTCTTGTTAGAGGTTTGCTTACTCAATGAGAACAGCAGAAAACTGCTGCAGCTTTTCACTGACACAACACCATCTGCTGCACGGATGGCATACAGTGTTTGTCGTGTTGCTTGTTGTTTTTTCGGCCTGGGAAAAAAAAAAAAGACAAACAAGCCATAATAGTCATAAAAATGAAGTGAGTAAAAACCAGAGCTCTGCTGAGCCTCTGCAGCAGGTTCCAGTGTTTCAGTTTTCTTTACTGAGCGGTGACTCATCCACAGTGAAACCAGTTTACTAACCGTCGACTCCGTTGTGGTTTGAAGCCGTGAACACAATGAAACTCGTGACAGCTTGAGGTCGCACCAGGATAAGTAGAGAGTCTCACTTTATAAAGAGAGGCTGCAAAGCTCGAATTAACTATAAACGGAGTTAAATCCATCCATTCTGCTTTTTTTTTTTCCAAAGAGGTGTTGGTGCTGTCCATACTTTTCAGCATCTCTGCGTCTATCTCTCTCTCTCTCTATCTATCTATCTATCTATCTTTAACTTTCTTTAACATTGAAGATGTGTTTGCTGTTCAAAGCTTGACTAATAGTCCAACATGTCCAAAAATTCTTTTCACTGTTTCCAGGCAGATTTGAACGAATGAATGAATGAATGAATGAATGAAAAAATAAACAAACACAAGTTACAGCCAGCAGCAGCTGTCCCGAAATAGGTTAGAACGAGGGCAAAGAAAAGGTTCGTGCATTAATAATTGAGGCCACAGCCTGTTGTTCCAGGATGCGTGTCGTCATATAGTTGCGGAAGTGGTTCGCGCTGTTTGCGGAGGAGGAGGAGGAGGAGGAGTGGAGGGAGGCGGGACGGGAACCCAAAACACTCCGCCGGAGATGGATGACCACCTCGACAGGTCTCCTCTGATTTATCCTTAATCTTTTATTCATCTATTGATTTATTTTATTTATTTATTTATTTTTTACCGTGAAACGCCGCAGTTATGGGCGCGCTGCAGTCCGCACCGACACATCCGGAGTACGTGGATCTGGCGGAGAAGACGGGCTGTGAGTAGTATCGATCAGCTTGGCAGCTTAGTGTGTGTGCGCGCGCGTGTTTCCCACGGAGACGTTGCGTGTAGGAGGCGTGCGCAGGCGAGAGCGCTCGCGTTGTTTTCCCCTTTATTTATTTATTTATTTATTTATTTATTTTCGTTTAAAGGGCAAATCCGTCCTCTTGTCGGCAGAAGATCGCAGATCGCTTCCGTGTCACTCGGCGCGTCTTTTCCATGTCTGAGCGGAGACAATGTTTTTGCTGCAGGCCCGTTGAATAATTCAGACGCATGCAGCTACATGGGGGGAGTGTAACTTAAGCCCGGTGTACACAGGACGTCCACACACGCGCACGGACACACTTCACCTGTAGCCACTCACGGCTGCAGGCAGCACAGTGACCACAGGTGTTTTGCATAAAAGATGCAAAGCTTCCTGGTGCAAAGTCGACTCATAACTCGTTAGTATTTGGGCGGCGGGGGGTAAACTTAAAGGACCCCTTATTGTACATCCCCCACCTCCTCTTCCCCCCTTCTCCTCCTCTGCTTGAGCGTCCCGAGATGAAAATCAGAGTCATTATAGAGATTATGTTCCAGCACTTTAAGAATGCAACGAAAATTCGAGCCAATCAAGACGAAAGAAAACAACTGAACTCTGGGCAGAAGTATAAAAAAAATCTATCATAGAACTGAACAGCATTCACAACTTTACAATGAGTATATATCCCTTGGAAAAAAAATGCCCCTCTGTTTACAGGTTGCCGCTGCAACAAAAAAACACTTCCTGCTACATCTGATACTTTGCTTTCACAAAAAAACAAAACAAGGGCGTATACAACCAACACCTGACAATGTTATGCTTATTTTAATGCAGAGTGCAACATCATCCATCTAAACCCAGATTTGTCTCTCTTGCAGTTTCTCTGGAGCAGATTGCCGTCCTGCACAAGAGGTTCAAGCAGCTGAGCCACAGCGAGGAGACCCTGCGGTGAGGCCGACTCCTGTCCTTTGTTTCGCTCCTTGGTGACTTTTGTCTCGTCTTTTTTTGTCTTCCCCGCTCCTTTTTCAAACCTGCTCAGCAGGCTTTTCTCCCACAGACCTCAACCCTGTGATTAAAAACAAATCCTGTAACAAGTGCCACTCCTTCAAAAAAAACAAAAATCCTTTCTTGGCTCTCTCAGGAGAAACGACTTCAATGGAATCCACGACCTGATGTGCAATCCCATCCGCTCGCAGATCATAGAGGCCTTCTTCGACAGGAGGTAGAGAGATCTGAACTTCTCTCCGTCTCTCGGGGAGGACCATCGTGTGGTTGGATGAAAATGTCAGCGCTGGCCTCGCCACTGTCTGTTCTCTCCAGGAACTTCCATCAGAACGGCGAGGGCACGGTGGAGGAGATCGGCTTTGAGGAGTTCCTGGTGGTCATGTCCCACTTCAGGCCGCCGTCACTCAACATGAGTGAAGAGCAGCGAGAGCACGTCCGGAGGGAGAAGCTGAGATGTGAGCGCCCCTAAATCAAATAGAAGAAGAAAACAAACAAGTAAAAAAACACACACACACACTAGCCCACGATTCACCACGTTTGTCTCTGCAGTTTTGTTCAACATGCACGACACGGACAATGACGGGACCATAACCCTGGAGGAATACAGACACGTGAGCAGGATTTGCATAAATTCTTCGTCTATTTTTTTTCTCTTCACCTTGTTGATTGGCCAACATTTTCATTTGGAAGTTCTACACTGTCCATCTAACTAAGCTCAGCCCTCATGTGTTTACATTCGGCCTCATCGCCTCCTTTCGCTTGTGACAAAATAGGGAAGCTACTGCCTCAGCCTGGCCTGGCCGGGCCTGAGGTCTGGGGTTTAGGGCTTGAAACCACAAAAGAAGTTAGAGGAATAAATACAGGAAGTGGCGCAACTGCTATTAAGGAAGGAGTGCAAACCAGGCCCCCAGAATCCAAGATGGCGGCCAATTCATTTCAATGAAGTTGCTCATCCAGCGCATACACCAAATAAGTTTTTGACTTCCCCATTAATGAGCTCATAGAGCAATGTGCAGTACCGTCACTTCCCATCATGCCTCTGTTACTCGCATGATGTATTTGGCCAATCAGAACGATCCTGGAGAAGGACTCTTACAGACACGTCAGGAGGCAGCCAATCAGAGAACGAGCTGAGACACAGTAGCACGTACAACATTGTGATATCACGCTGGGAGTAAACTATTTTCTGGTGATTTTCTGGCCTTTATTTTTTTTTTAAATGATTAAAAGACCATAAGTGAAAAATATACAATAGAAAGATTTGCGATGAATCGCAATTCAGGTCACAGTCGTCCTGTCAGTCGTCTTAAAGGTGTTTATTTTTGCATTGCGGTCTATGGGGAAAAATGCTTTCTCGGCCCATGGGATTTTTTTCTGCAGTACCTCAAGTGGCCACTGGGGAAAATCGGCAAATCGCCATATTGCCAGTCTGGTATCCACTTCTTATAATACATCGTGCAAACTCTGGCAGCAGCAACTGATAAATGAATGGAAAAGCAAGTGGATTGCAGGGCGTGACTCTGCCCTTATACCTGGGTCACTGGGATTAGGCTCCTCCCCCTGTAAGTGAGTCAACGGTGACTTCCTCTCCCCTCGTGTGTCCAGGTGGTGGAGGAGCTGCTGTCCCGCAGCGGCGCCCTGGGGAAGGAGACGGCCAAGAGCATCGCAGACGCCGCCATGCTGGAGGTGGCCAGCATTTCGATGGGTCACATGGTGCGTGCGCTCAGTGACATCACAACCATCGTCATCAGACTGAGTGCTTCTGACTTTTGTCCTTTCTTCACAGGAGCCGGATGAATTCTACGAGGGGATTACATTTGAGCATTTTCTTAAAGTATGTACCAGCTTCTTTTATCCTCAGAGACTTAAGCCGCGTTCACACTGCCAGGAAAAATCCGCTTTTTGTAGTCTGAACAGTCACAAATCACACGCAAAACAGATCGAAACCACATTCGGACAGATCTGGACAGCGTCTCAGTCTGAACAGCTCCAAACACACCGATGGGTTTTGACTGTCCGTGACGTCACTCTATGTGACGCAAGACCCAATGTGCCAGAGCAGAGGGCGCCGTTGGAGGTGTGGAGCTGTAACGTAATGGAGCAGACATAAGAAGTAGAAAACAGCAGTTCCTGGACAGAGGAGGAAACTCATTGCCTCATCAGTCTGTGGGGAGGGAATGAATCGCAACAAGTGCCCCTGTCGCAATGATATGATCACGCTGGACGACCTCCACTCCAGTGTCGTTGCTACAGCAACCTGTCAGATGGGTCAATAATGCGGCCAGATCCCATTTGGACACTTGCTAAAATCAGTGTGGACAGTCAGCCATAAAAATCTGATTTGAGAAGGAATCTGATTTGAATGAGATTCGCCTGCAGTCTGAACGCAGCCTTTAATACTTACTTCATTGTACTAATACTCTACTTAAGACACTTAAGGAGGCTTAATGTACATTTTATAATTTAACTTTGATTCTTTTTAAGAACAACAAACCACATTAAACCATGTCAACCTTTTATTTTCAGTTGCTGAGTGATTTTGAGATCGAAGCAAAAATGAACATTCGCTTTTGGAACATGGACGCCACCACCATATGTAAGTGATCTTCTTCCCCTGCGCGCTGACCGGTGGATCCTCTCCGGGACGGCCAATTCACTGCGTCTCCTCCTGCGTCCTGAAAGCGGTTTGACGCCTGCGGCGGACGTACTTGTATGCCTTAACTTAACGTTTGAATATGAACTATGCAAATATCCTGTGATAACAAACAAAAAAAAACAACAACGACGACATGTATGCATGTGTGCTGTGCGCGTTTGTTTCATCTCCAGCAATAATATGAGGAGAGTAGCAGTCAGTAGCAGCCAGCAGTAGTTCAACAGAGCAATAATCTGACATTCTTTAGTGACTTCTTCAGTCTGGGCCCTTGCATGCAAACGGAGGCTCCAGGAGCTTTTGTGGCTGAGGAACTGTTTATAATCAGGGAACTTTTAGTTGGACCCCGAAAGCTACTTGACTGGAGTTTTATGAAAATGCCTTTGTTTTGTTCATCGTAGGAAATGTCTGACACACGGTGCATGCGAGTGCACGCTGTATTTGCACAATAAAACCCAAACACACCAGCTCCCCCTGCTGTACGTCATTTTCTTAGTCAAAGGGAAGTTTCGGTGGGTGAGTCAGTGAAAAGTCACCCGCTACTCGTAACGGCTCGACTGCCGCTTATTAAGAACTCAGCGCGAGGATGAGGAACTACAAAGATTTTAATGGCGCAGATTATTTTTTTTCCCCCTTCTTCTCAGCCTTTGCAATTCAATTAGAAGGCTGAAAGGTTTCCATTTAGAATTTTACTTATTTCTCCAGCAGAGCCGAATTAATGCCGCAGTGGGAAGGAGGAAGTAGCAACACAATTTTGCGGTCGGCACTTTCAACAGTTCCTGCAGAGTGCCAGGAATAGACGAAAAGCCCGGGTCAGCACTCACACGACGACTGCTATTATGTCATATCCTCAACATTTTCAGGCCGTGACGGCGAGTGCACACTGCCCTCTACAGGTCAAGCTGTGTAAAAAAAAAAAAAAAAGAGAAAAGAAAAGAATGCTCAGGCAGTTATTAAAGTGTTTAGGAATTAGTTCCGTTAAAAAAAAGACATGACTTGCAGCACTGTTTCAATGAAGCGTTGGTCTCAAATCACTCAACCAGGGAGAAGAAGGTTCATATTTGTCATTGCTGTTGCATCATCGTACGGTCACGGCCCTGTTATTGCAAGAACAGCAGTTTTTGCATCACAAACTTTCCCTTCCGACTCAGCAGGCCTCCAATCTGCAGGTTATTGTCGTTAAACGTGTCTTATATATACGTTTTATTTTTTTTAAACACCATGAACTTTTGTCCAGTGGCGTTTTTCCTCTAGCACGTACTTGACTCAGCTCAGGTTGTGATGGCTCGACTATACTCAGTATGGGTGTGTTCTCGTTTAAACATGGTACCAGCTCAGTGTGGGTGGAGTTACCACAACAAGGCAGGCCACAAATTCCATTCATATGTTTTACTATTTTGTATTTACGACAATTTTTGATGATACACTTTAGTAGGGCATAAAAATTCTTTGTTTAATACTGTTGACTCTAGAAGGAGAAACAATCACCTAAGTTGCAAAATCATTTGTTAACGCACAACTTCAGTCAACACAAAGCACGAAACTGCAGCAGGTTAAGTCCACTGATGTCAACGCGCTGGCGTGCGTTCAGAAGCCAACATAAGAGGCAGCAAAGCCAAAATACAAGCAGAATACGGAGTTAGCGTCGATGGCCAAGTGACCTTTTGCTCACTGCTGCGGGAAAAATGACTGTTGTCTGAACTCCGGCATCACTTTTGGTGAATGCCAGTTGCGGAGCCGACAGCATCAAGGACATTTAATGGATTTTAACGTTGCCGGTAAAAAGTTTTTTGTTTTGTTTTCTTCAGCCTCTTCTTCCGCTTCACTCTTCCCATCACGCGTTTTTGCTTCGTTTGGCTTGTTTTCGGAAGTGTGAGCGACTAAAGTCAGTGAAACTGCAGGTGGCGCTTAGTAGCATTTTGCGTGTCAGGAAATGAGCGAAGTAGAGCAGAGTTAATCCACTGCGGATGTAGCTTGGTGGACAATAGAGTGAAGTGGAGGGCAGGAGGTGGCGAGGCTGGCCTGAGGTAGCCTCTGTCTCGCCGCTTTAAATAGAGCCCAGATACGACAGGGAACTTGATTTATGACCCAGAGTGAATTTCCCCCCATCTACTTCTAGTTTCTTCAGAACTTGTGATCTGGCTTTGGATCATTTCGGCGTTACTTCATTCTAAAAAAAGAAAGAAAAAAAAAAAAAGAAACGAGAAACAAAAACAGCCCACGCTTCTAAGAACAACCGTTTCCTGAGAAGACAGGTTGACACACTTTGTCCATTTAGAAAAAAGTTCTCATATTGAGTTCCACTCCCACAACCCCCCTCAGCCCACCGTCGCCACGTCATTTGTGCTTGCATCCCCCCGCCGCCGTTGCCGCGAGGATGCTCGCCGCCTACTCATCCCATCAAGCCGGGCCGTCCTGCACCTTGTGACCGGCCAGACAGGCGTCACAATCTTTGCAAAATCTTTTCCTATCAGGGATCCAGCCTTGTGCTGCAAGACGTGCGTCACTCTGGAGTTCACACACAGTCAGCGTCTCAGCAGCTTCCTGATTTCTTATTTTTCTGTTTCTCCCTGCTTGCTGCGAAGGAGAAAGGAAAAACGCACCCAGCACCATTGTTTTTTTTTTGCACTTTTATATTTAATTTATTCAGACACGTTAAATAAAGTTCTATCAAATGTGAAAAAATAGGTTTAAATTTTCCAGTACCCCAGAAGTTGCTGCGAACATTTTATTCCTGCAGGAAGCAGGACGTAGAGCTGAAATGTCTTTGAAAACATTACATTGCATATCAAACAATTTAAATACGCACATAAATTGACATATATGTATATATAAATATATATATAAACTTTATAACAATACTTTTACAACATTCCCTCTTCTTTTTTATTACATGTAGGAAAATAAATACTAAATAGCATAAATAGGCTTCATTCCTCCGCTGTACCAGTTCTCCTCCGTGCCCCCTCAAGTCTTTTTGTCGAAGCGCCGACCTCCGATTCCTTCTTCAAGGCCGACCTCAGTCGACCCTCAGAAGAAGAACGTGTTCATCTCGGGCCTCAGCTTCCGGCAGAGCTGGTTCCTCAGAGTCCTCGTTTCCCGCACGACGTTCGACAGGAAGTCCTTGTAGCTGCGGAGGACCACACAGGCGTACACCTTCTGCTGGAAGACGTTCTGGGCCGGCGGCAGCTCTGTGGGGCCCGCGGGCGGCTCCAGCACCGGCAGGTTGGGAAAGAGGCTGCGGTGGACCTCCCTGACGGAGGCGGCCAGGCTCCTGCCGCGGGCCGGAACGGCACTGAGCTGAGCCAGCAGCTGGCTGCCGGGCGACTGGATGTCCACCTGCTGATCGTACACGCGCTTGAAGTGCGGCAGGAAGTCCTGCAGGAGGGAGTAGATGCTCTCCACCCTCTCGGGAGGCTCCAGGCCGGAGATGACCGGGCTGGGGACGTCCTTCAGAGCCACCTTGCAGAGGAATTCGGACATTTCCCCCTGAGAAGCTTTCTGCAAAAAAAAAACCAATGGAAGGCCAGGCTGCTGGTTAGTCATTGAGAAGCACAAAGTCTGGTGTTGTTCTTGAAGGTGGAGCTCATGACTTGAACTGCAAGATGCAGCGCTTTTTTAAAAAAAAAAAAAATATTCATTGTGTTGCCTGCTGCGTGCACTCACAAATGTTTTGAAGAGGTCGACGGATTCCTTGTGCGCCAGCCGGGCGACCCTCATCATCTGCTGCAGATGATTCCCGCAGTCCGGGTTCCTGCTGGCCGCCGCCACCGCCGTCCTTGGATCAACAGCCATAAGCAGCAGGAGCGAGAGTAACGCTGAGGAAGGGGGAAAGGAACTCGGTTTAGTTTTAGGTCGGCCCACATCCCTCCACGGCGGAGGGGGGAACTTGTTGTACGAAAAAACCACAAGTGTGAAGGCAGCAGGGCGCAAAAAATAGAGTACTGGGCTTCTTTTTTTTTTTTTAATATAAAAACGTTGTGAGAGTTACAGCAAGAGGCTCAGGAAGAGAAGAAAAAGCAGGCAAAAAAAGTTTTGTTTTGTCTGGGAGCTTTAAAGCTTTGAGTCACGTTCACTCATCAAGAGAAGAAAAAACAATGCAGCAATTGAAGGTGAATAATTAAATCCACAGTTTTCAGGCAGGTGTAACCAAGAAATAAATCAAGTGGCAAAAAGGGAAAAGAAGTCAAAGAAAAAACAGCTAAAGATTTTTCCGTTTGTTTTCTTCTTCTTTTTTGTCAAATGACTTCTGGCGTTCTAGCGCTGGGAGCAGAGGTGCAGGTTTGGAGACACTCACCGGGGGCCGACTCCATAAACCTTTGCAGGTGCACGCTCTTCACATGGCCGCTCATTCTCCTCTCAGTGTCACTGGCGACAGACTGTGGCGACTCGTCACGATCACACTGCTCTCAAAGCTTTTAAAAGACTGAAACCACACACATGTCATAAGGGGAAATGACGTGCACTTTGTGAAGAAACCAAATTTCCCAGAGTTTCCTCCTTTTTTTTTTTCGAAATTGTTTCTTCTTCTCTCCCTCTCTCTCTCCCTCTCTCTTGGTCTCTCACCCAGTGGGCAACGTCCCTACATGATCAGGCATGTCAGGGACATTGCCCTCTGATCAAAGTGGTGATCAGTGGGCTGAACCCTCATCCTGGCCCCAATGTGCAGAAGTGTGTCACACCTTTCGTAGAAATTGTGCGTGGAAAAAATAAAATGCATAAATAAATTCCTTTTGAGGTCAGCCCACAGCTTTGACCCAGCTCTCTGATTCAGCCTCTAGCGCCACCTAGCCAGCGGCGACTTCGGGGGAAAAGTGAGCTCATCATCACCACAACAACACTTTCTGCATGGTCAGAGCAAAATGCGCCTTGAGCAACAATTCCTGAGTTCCCTAAAGTGAATGAGGGGGGATGGGGGGGGGTGACTCACTAGAAATCAGGTGAGTTTTTTTTATTGTGGCTTTTCATTTGGCTTTAGTGGCTTTGAAATAATCTGGACACTGGACCACAGAACCGCACACTGTGCTGAAGAAGAAAAAGAACAAAAATCTGAGAGTTGTGATTCGTGTGATTAGAGACAACACAAATGTCTCAAACAGTGAAGACGATTATTGAGACCTCGGCTGAACTTTAACCCCCCCCCATCCACCACCACCATGGCACACACACACACACACGCGCACGTATGTGTGTGTGTGAGTCTTTTGTCAGCAACATATTTTGCTCGTTCCGTGCCGACGCCTCACTCAGGAAGCTGTTAAAGCAACAGGAAGTAGTTTCCCAATCAGGAACTTTTTAATGTGCGTAAAGGGCCCGTTTTTTTTTTTTTTTTTTTTTTGGGGGGGGGTTCTGCAGAATCACACATGCCGTGAGCACAGATGAGTGAGGAAGGAACAGGAATCATTTCCAGAGTCAAACGGTGATGATGTTGACGGTGATGACGGTGATAATGATGGTGATGCATGCGATTCTATTTTGTTTGAGAGGGAAAAAACCACAGAATTGTGTAAAAATATGTAATATGACCGCAGATTGTATTTTTTTTTTTTTTTCACTTTAATGTCTTCATCCCATCTCCGTCACCGCTGACTTTGAGGAGCGCTGTTCACTTCTGCTTCTGAGTTTCGGGTCAATCTTGCACACTGGAGCGGCCCAAATGAGCGCCACCTTGCTTTTGAAACTTTTCGTTACTCTCTCTATCTTTGATGGGGCGCCACGGTGGAAGGTTGCGGGTTCGATTTCGGGTCTGGGACCTTTCTGCCTTCCTATGTGGAGTTTGCATGTTCTCCCTGTGTCTGCGCGGGTTCTCTCTGGGTTCTCCGGCTTCCTCTCACACTCTAAAAACATGCATGTGAGCTGAATTGGGAACTCTAAATTCCCCATGTGTGTGTGTGAATGGTTGTTGCTGGAGATAGTGACCCCTTGCTCAGGGTATTGAAAATGGATGGATTGATGGATGGATGTATCTTTGAGTTGTGAGCAGCATTAAATGAGTAAAACTCAATGGATCTCTGGAAAACAGGCTATTTAGCCCTCTGTTTGTGGCCTCCCTCTAGAGTAAGGCGTTGTTGGCCATTCCACTTGACAAAAACAAGAGAGCACGGGTGGCACCTGGCACAGGGGTGTGGTCAGCAACCCTGAAAAAGGATTTTGATGCCCTTTGTGACGTCACAAGGGGCAGCTTTAATCCTACAATTTCTGAAAATGGAGCATGCAGAAGAAGTAGAGTGATCTTTGTGCCGACAGAAAAGTGGGTCAAGCCAGAGAATGTAAAGATGAACTTTTGACTGGTTATAGACACAGATAGCGCTAAAAAAAAACAAACAAAAAAAAAACCCAATTTGTCATAATGTGGGGCTTTTTTCTTTTTCTTCAAATGTTTGTTGTTGCGTGGCCACGGTACCGCTGAATCCCTGAGAAGAAGGGACTGCCTGCCTGGGGGACTCGACGCACCACAACACCGTCAGCACTTCAGGTAAAGGCAAAAACCACTTTCACTGCCACCATCGGGGCTTTCCAGCTGCCCTGGGGCGGATAACGAGAGGTTTTTGGGGTGAGGAGGGCGACGGCCGCACACGGCGCCGCAGTCGACGGCAATTCAGAGAAAATGCAAGCGCATTCCTGCCAACGTCAGCAGCGTTATAGCACCTCCCACTCCCCTTTTCCTCCAAAAGAAAAACCGAAAAACTAAACAAAAAGCTTCAAGTTGCGCAGAAAGGTTCTGGATCAGGCTGCAGTTTGACGACCTCTCAGAAGGCTCTGCGATTCTATCAGGTGGGTTAGGGTTAGGGGTTAGGGTTATTCTGCAGCTTTAACATTAAGAGCAGCCGGCGTCTAATACCAAAGTAGGCCACGGTGGCAGAAAGAAAAAGCAAAAGTGACTGGTCCCACACCATATGAAAGAGAGCATTAGAAGGAAACTCGACCGCAGGTGTGAAGAAATGCACCATCATGCGATGCAGGATGTCGATCGAGACTCCCTCCTTTGCCTCTTGGTTTCAACAGAATCTCTTTTTATTGGTCTTTGTACTGCACAGGAAATGGTGAGTAAGTTTCGCATAAGAAAAGTCCCACTGATTCTAACTAAATACATCCTTCTAAACAACTCTCAGGTTTCCCACACAGGTTTGACGGAAGTGCTCGGGCAAAAAAAAAAGCTTGACTTCGGCGCCCCCGGTGGCAGAAGAGGCAGAAAGGCCTTACTGCATATCAGGAAAGAGCTGTCTTTTTGTGAGAGGAAAAAAGTCAAAACAAACAAATAAAGAACAGCCACCTTCAGATTACCCTCTAAACACAACAACTTCAGAGTCTGGATTTAAAAACAGGAGCGTTTTTACCTTCTATTGCCGTTAAAATTTGAATCAGTTTTAAAAATACGCAAGGGGAGCGGGGTCACCGTCCACCTTACAGCCTTCAGTCAATCTTGTTAGAACTAAAAGCAGACATTAATACAAGTTGTGGCTCTGACACACAAAGGAATGCCTGTGGGGAAACAAAACAAAACACACAGAACAAGGCTGCGTTCAGGACCTCTGAGTTAAACAGTGTTTTAAAAACTGACCCTTGACAAAATAGCATTTATTTGTTGCACGCACAGACGTCATTGTGAGAGAGTTTCACTTCATGGGCAGCTTTGAATACGTCACCAGTGGCTGGCGAACTCTTATGTCTCAGAGGGGAAGGGAAAAAGAAGGGGGTGGGGGGTGGGGGCAAAAAGGGGGCTTTTAAAATGCTCTACATTTGTTTTTGTTTTTTTTTCCAAAAAAAAAAAAAAAAAAAAAAAATCAATTGTCTCTCCAAGAGCCCAAAGACTACAAGGCTAAATGTGGTTATAGAAATCAAGCACCAAACAATTATCATTCCATTCGTTACAAATGGAAACATTGTGCAACCAGTTCAATGACCAGAATGAACATGGCAAGAAAAAAAGAACAAGTAAATCTGATCATCGGACGTTAAATCCCTCCGTGACACAAAATCTGGAGCCTTCGCCTCGGTGGGAACCGCACAAGCCACCAGAAAAATAATAATCTGTGGCTCCATTCGCCAGCGTTTATACAATCTGAGAGTCTAGTGATTCGACTTAGCAATGTATCGAGCTATCGTATGACCATATCTCTATAAAACAAAGAAAGACAAAGCAAAAAAAAGAAAAAGAAAAAGAAAGAAAATCGTTATCGTCCGGCTCGGCTATCGTCAATAGACCAGTGTCTCTGTAGGTTCTAGCTATAATTTTCATGTACAAATATTCATATCAAAAGTTATACAGCACAATTCTCACCATTTTTCCTTTACAAGAACTCTGATTAGTGAACATTAAATGTTTCACAAGTTTAGATGAAACAAAAACAAAAAAAGTATGGTGCAAGCAAAAAAAACAAAAAACAATGATAATTGAATGTAGATAGAACAAACACTGAACTAAAGATCTGCTTCAGGCACAACTAAAATAAAGGCATTCGTGAAATTATCATATCAAATATGGCGCTTATGTCTCAGAATCCGTAAAGGCTGAAAACAAGAACCGAATAAAATAAAATGGCTTCTTTTTTTTTTTTCAATAATATTTACAAACGGATAAAAATCTCTTGACAGATTCATGCTTCACTTCACAACCTGAATTTGTCCTTAAAGTGCATGCAATAATAAGCGTTTATTTTATTCATTTTTTTTTTTAGAACCAAGGTGGATCTTCAATTGTGCGACGTCCCGATCAAGCGGATGCCAAATTGATCGAACGTACCGGATGAACGCGCAAAGGAAAAAGAAAAAAAAAGAAAAAAGGAAAAAGAAAGTCAGAAGGTCAGAACCGCTGGCTGGAGAAGTGAGGGACCACAGTTTACTGTCTGCGTAAGCACAACATGGAAGCATGACCTCGAAAAGAAATGAAAAAATAATATGCAAAAATGACTTTTTAAGGTGACCCAACACAGTTATATTCACATTCAGAGCATAAAATGAATAGAAAATAGAACTAATTCAATAGACAAAAGCAGCTTAACACCACGGCTGGGGAGGCGGCTCACATTCCACAATGTCCCTCCATGTCACACACGCACGCGCGCACGCACTCACATACACACACACACACACACGTTGAGCATCAAACCAACAGGAGGGGTTTTTGTCTACCTCAACATATCAAAGTGCCAATTTTACTTCTTATTTTTTTCCTTCATAAAATTTTTCCTGATTTATACAATTCATACCAAAATAGGGTGGAAACGGCGTGTCGGAGAGTCTGTCATTTCTGAACGCACACACACACACACACACACACACACACACACACACACACACGCACTTCGAGTTAGGCCGACTACTTTGATTTCCATTGACTCGCTGCTGGACTCAAGTTTTCACCATGAAGAGGAGTTCCCGTCGCACCATCAGGCCTCGAGTCCAAGGAGCCACACAGAGGGAGGAAATAAAGCCCTCGGAGGAGAGTCATCCAGAGAGAGAGAGAGAGAGAGAGAAAGAGAGAGGGAGAAAAGGGGAGCGGATATCTTGTCCTCGGCCTAACCAACAAAAAACGGAAAAACGGGATGAATCCACTTTCATCTGTTGTCTTCTTTGGGGAAGTCCAGAGATCCCAGGCTCCCGAAACCGAGGCAGCGACTCTCCGAGTCAAAAGTGTTCATCTCCCGGTCCTGACGCTCAAACAGGTGCTTGACCTTCTCCGTGCGGTCCTTCTGAAGCGCCGCCAGCTCCTCTTCGATCTGTCGCCGGGACACATGACGGCGGTTTAACACACAAAGGTTTGCCCGCTCACAAGGCGACGTGTCTTCTTCCCCTTACACACCTACATAAGTGTGACATTTTTCTATTCCCTGATTGTATATATAGCGATTGATTAACCACAAAGGTCTCACATAATTAGTCAGTTGCATGTTTAACAAAATAAATTCACTTTTGTCACTTTGTAGCTCTTTGACAGCCACTTAAAATGCAAAAAAAAAGAAAATTACATTGCTGATGTTTTCTAATTAGATTTTTGATCAATTACCTCCACTACTCTTACTTACTTTTACTTACTCTACTTTTCATTTGTTTTCCGAATAAAAGCACATTGTAAATCAGCAATTTGTGATGCCACAAAGGGCACTGATGCCGCTCCCTGAGTAATGACAAAAACACTCAGCCAGCTGTTGGCTCCGCCCCCTCTGAGACTCCCTTGTTTTGTCTGATTAAATACCTGAAAAGTCCAACATGGCATCAATCTAACAGTAGGCTGTAAACATAGTGCTAAATATGCTTTTTCCTTGTAATCTACTTCTTAACTATTTCTGGACAAACACTTTTTGGAAGATTCATCCGCAGAAAAAGAAAAGAAAAGTGGGACATGAGCAGGACGTTTTAAACCAGAACTGGCGTATTTGTAGTTGTAATCACCACTGTGGCCGCTAGGTGTCACTGGAAATGCGCAAAATGTTGTCAAGCAGCTAATGCGGAGGAACTGGGGCTGTGCGGACCTCACCTTCTGCTCAAGGTGCGCCCTGCGTATGGAGACCTTCTGCTCCAATTTCTGCTGCTCTCGCTCGTGTTGGGCCTCCATCTGCGACTTGGTCTTGCTCTGGTAGGCGTCCAGGAGCTCCATCTCCTGCTTCAGCTGCTGCTTCAGGGCCTGGCACTCGGTTTCCTGTTCTGCGTCCAGTCGCATCTAGGAGAGGAATACATGTTGAAAATAAATGAATAAATAAAGCCAGAACTTTCTGTGCTCCCCTGCCGTAATGTCCGTACCGCCTGAGAGGCCATCATCTCCTTGATGCTCTGCTCGTACTGCTCGGCCAGGAAGGCCAACTTGCGAGTCTGCTCCTCCTTCAGGCCCTTCAGGAGGGACTTGTGGTCGCCTTTGGGTGAGACCTCCAGCTGATGGTTGCGCAGGGCCTTGTACTGCTTGTTCTGCACCTTGCAGGTGTCCTGGAATTGTTTCTTGATCTGCATCTCCAGCGTCTAGATAAAAAGGACGTGTGAATGAAAGAATTGAAAGTTCCGTTCCTCTCTGGATCTCTTAGATACGCAATCGTCTTGTGATACCTTGAGGTTCCTGGGCTGCTGCCGCTGCTCCAGTGTGTGTTTCCTCTGTAGCTCCTGCTGCCGCCGGCTGTTGTACTCCTCCTGGTTCTCGCGCTCCGTCTGGTGCTGCAGCCCCATGAGCTCGATGCGCAGCTTCTGGAGCATCTGCAGCTGCCGCTGCTCCATGTCCTGGGTGGACTCGTCCTGTCGGATCATCAGGGCGTGCTCCATCTCCTTCTGCGTCCTCTTTTTGTTCAGCTCCTGTGAAGGTCAAAAACAGGACATTGCTGAAAACAAAGGGCTAAACATACTGCTAACATTAGCTCTTTTTTTGGTGTTTTTTTTTTTTCATAGAGATAAACTGGCTGCACAATTCGGACTTGGTCTTGGGTTTTGTCTTCTGGCCCTCACCTCTCTGAGCTGCTCCTGCTCCATCTCGTGCCTCCTGACCACACTCCGGCGTTTGAGGGCCCGGCAGCTGCGGTCGTACACCAGCCGCTGCTGCGCCAGCAGGTGCGCCTCCTCCTCGGCCTGCGAGCGCTGCATGGTTTCCTTGTGGCGGGACAGACGCTCCTGCTTCTCCTCCTTGGGCGTGCAGGGGTCTTCGCTCATCTCCTGCGCAGAAGCACGGGAGACAGGGGTTGGAGTGAGCGGAGGCCCCGTCAACATCAGGCGCTCGTGCTCTCGATATTTACCTCTTTCATCTTGTCTTTGCAGTGCCGGTACTCCTTCTTCTGACTCTCCAGGAAAGACGTGAGCTCCTTCTTTTGCTGAGCAACAATCTGTTGCTGGATCCTCTTCTCCTCTGCCGTCACGGCCTTCATCTGCAAAAAAAAAAAGAAGAAAAAGACATGAAAGCGCTCAGATCTTCACCCCTCCTGTCGATCTACTTACTTTTAAGAAAAAGCAAAACAAAAAAAAACAAAGGCTTGCACAGATACAATTTGTGCTTTGTTTTTGGGCGCATTCCCATCCGACACCTGCTGCTGCTGCTGCTGCTCGTACCTCTTTGTCCATTTGAACGGTGTGGCGCTTGGCCAGCCGCTCCAGCTCAATGTAAGTGTTGTTGGCCTGCGTCTCCAGTTCCTTCTGCAGCCGGAGCCTGTGCTCGTCCATCTCAGCCTTGAGCCTATTCTCCAGGGCGATCAGCTGCTTCTGGTGCTGCCGCCGCATGCGCTTATACCCAGACATCTGCTCCCGCAGCTCAAAGTCCAGCTCATGCTCCTGGATCTATCTGATGACCTGAGAAAGGGTGAGGGAGTGGTGTGAATGGTACCAATGGAATACAGGCAACAGGCCAACGTCCTATACCCTCCACCTGGAGTGGTTGTGCACCTTTGACAGGACACCCGTTCAACACAGGGTCAACATATAAACAGAATATACCTTCAGGTAATGTCTTTGTACCGAGGGGAAACTGAGGGAACCAACCAGAAGTCGGGCAGTGCCCAGCGGGAACTACGAATGCAAAGGGAACTACCCAGACGGAAAGAAGAAAAGACAGGAAGTACGCTGGTAATGACAGGAAGCCGCGGAGAACCTGAGGAAGTCCCGGGAAATGGTGACTCAACTGAACGAAACCCCAAAACCTTCCTGTAGATTTGCCCAATGCAGAAGAGGGATGATTGTAATCTGAAAAAGTATCCAGTTTTGCAGAAAGTTAAAGTTAAAGAGCAGTGCAGAAATCTGGGCCTCGAGTGCAAGAATTGGAGCCGTGTTCTCGCTCGGCCTCTTTATGTGTGAGGGAGGACATTGTCTTTCAATGACGTGTCAGACCTTAATTGACCAATTAACCAGTTTCCAGGCATCCCTGGTGAGAAGGAAACCTCAATACTGCTGGAAACAAGACGGCTAAAAGAGGTGACGAAGAAGAAGAAGAAGAAGAAGAAGAAGAAGAAGAAGAAGAAGAAGAAGAAGAAGAAGAAGGAGAGGAGGAGGAGGAGGCGGAGGACGACGCAACGTGGACACAAAACCAGAACGAATACACGGATCTCACGGAGGAGGGAAAAAGGCGTCACACATTTAGATTTATGTGGAACACGCAACGCGATGTGCACATGCGCACGCGCGCACACAAGAGAGCAGAGGGAGAGAGAGAGAGACAGAAAGAGAGGGGGGAGCTGAGGATGGAAAAGATGACATCCATTAACAGGAGCCGGTTGCCATGACTACAGATGTACAGCTGAGAACACAGACACCCCCTCCCCCCCCCTCACTCACCCGCCCCTCCTCACCTTCCCCTCACACACACACGCACACCCTCGACACCAGCACGCACGCACACACGCTGACTGACACGCGCTGACGAGCACGCGCACGCGCATTTTTTTTTCTTCACCCCCTTGTGCAAAAAAAAAAAAAAAAAAAAAAAATTAACGAAATGAAATAAAAGGGGGGGGGGGGGTGAGGAGGGGGAGGAGGGGGAGGGCGAGCCGCGTACCAAAGATGCTGATTTGATGGTGCCAATGTGTTCGGTGCGGAGTGTCTTGCAGTGGAGAGGCCGGCTCTTGTGAGAAGTAGGCCGCAGCTCTGGCCTGGCGTCCCCGTGCACGGCCTCATCCCTCACGCAAGCATGCTCCTGCAGGGGGGGAGTGAAAGGGGGAGATAGTGGGGCTGGCTGCTTCCCGGGCCCGCCGAACTCGCTGTCTCCGCGTTTATTGCCGAATCTCCCCGAATGCAGCAGCGGCAGCGGCGGCGGCGGCAGCAGGAGGGGGAGGAGGAGCAGCAGCAGCAGCACCAGGACACGTCCAGCTCCAAATGCATCCTTCCCTCAACCCCCTGCTCGCCCCGGCCCGGCTACTGGCTGCAAGTTCTTCCCGGCAGAGAAAAGGACATTGCCGAAACTGCGCCGAGAGAAGGCAGCAGCCGGATGGAGCCCGGTCCGGTTCCTCTCTCTGCCTCCCCCCCTCTTCTTTTTTTTGTCTCCCCCACTTCCTTCACCCCCCGCTCCGGCGTCCCAGGATGAACCAAAAAAAAAAAAAAAAAAAAAATGCACCGGTGGATGAGGGTGAATTATGCAATGCCCTACCACCGATGCTGGCGGCAGGAGGAAAGCACGGGCATGTATTTCACCGCCGCTCTCCGCTCCCGACTCAGCATGCGAGAGACGCTGGGAAGGAAAAGCTCGTCCCCCGTGTTCCAGAGAGGCCGGCCGGTGCCGTGCTGCTGGCGGCTGTCTGAGTCAGACGAGGCGCATCCCGACATGGTTCCCCCAAAATGTGCCGCTCGACGCTGCGTCGGTATTCCACTCGAATTTCTGCCCTACATTTGAGGCGCACTTGGTCATGGTAGGTGGTTCTGGTGCCTTCTATTCATCTCTTCCCTCTGTCCCTCGTCTACACTCCCCCTTCCTTTAAAGAGACACCGCAATACTACACATCGCATCGCATCTCAGCAAGTTGCACACGCGACCGGATTTTATTTCCCCGCCTAAAGTATGATTATCAGAGCTGACAAATATCGTTTCAAACCGATCTGTGACTACTCAGGCTGGAAACGATTTAGGTGTTTAAAGGCGATGTCAAGCATAAAATGCCCAATATTTTTACGTTTATTTAAAAAAAAAAAAAAAAAAAAAAAAAAAAAAAAGAGAGAGAGAAAAGGATTCCCCTAACATAATCAAGTTTTTAAAAACAATTTCCTGTCTCGTTTTCCCCTCTGTGAACTATCAAAAGACATTTTTTTTTTAACAGATATTTGTTCTGACATACAGTAGTTCTTTTTAAATTCCTGCTGCTACTTGCGTTAAACACTAGATGGCGACAGTGAATCATGTTTCAAAGTCTCTACTTGTTTTCTCGATGGTGTTTTTTTTATTTATTCAAAAAATGTGATTCAGAACAACAAATTAAAAACACATAATAATAACAATAATAATAATAATAATAATAATAATAATAATAATAATAATAATAATAATAATAATGAGACGATTGTAGTCATTCACCCCATAAAAGACCTATTAAATTGATTTTGGTGTCGTCTTGTTTTACTACAGCTTGCAATGCAATGCTTAAAACAGACACTAGGTGTCACTATGGGTGTTTTTGTCTTTTCTTCCATCGGCCTGCCCTTCTCGTTGCCATCCCAGGAGTGAAAGTTGGTGTTCAGTGTGTGCTACAACTTGGCAAACGACTCAGTTACATGTATCTTTATTGATATGGCTATAGTTTTTGCAAAACCACATGTGCAGGATTTTTGAGAACACACAACATAAAACTTCCATACAGGTATAGACAATCAGCATCTTGAATTGCTACAACTCAGGTTATTCCACTCTGAGCTCTGTTCCGTCTCTAGTTTTCCAGGTCTGCCAGTGTGTCCGACTGCGTCTGCCTGATCTGCACCGGCACGACCACCTCGCTGATGTTGCCGCAGCAGGAAGCACCTGCAGGTGCAGGCGCCTCCACCGAGAGCACGCCATCGGCGGACAGAGAGGAGCTGATGTGCTGCAGGTCCACGCCTTGGGGCAGCCTGAGGGACACAAGAGGAAGGAGACAAGCAGCCAAACAGGTGCTCATTTTTGCACAGCTCAGCGTATTTGTGATGTGGCTCCTCTCGTGTGCAGCTCACTGTCATGGCTTTGTAGAAAACCTACTTGTATTTCCGAGTGAAGCATCTTGAAACCACTCCGTGCATATCCTGCCTTTCTTCATGATTCCCTTTTGAATCAAAATCATCGTGTTTGTGGCAAACCTACAGCTTCAATGAAAGACTAAGATTTCCCAATTAAATACCAAGCAAGTATCCAAGTACCTGATATCAGCAGATAGCCTTCCTTGGTGGCCACTGTAATCTCCTCGGGCGTGAAGTGATTGACATCCAGGTTGACCCTCCAGCTGTCCGGCCCTGTCTGCACCTCCGAAACTCCACTTTGTCGTCCCGCAGCCTCCGTCTTTGACCTCCGCTCACCGTCAAACGGCGGCAGAAGAGGCGACTGCGTGAAGCTGGGCCAGGCGAAGGAGCCCAGTCTCCTCTTAGCCCAGTCGATCCAGTCCAGGTCGCTGGGCTCCAGGAAGGGAGGGAGGCCGCAGTCCTGTGAGAAGACGCGACTTGTGCGAGTCCAGTTGGGGAAATGTTCCCAGCCGACGTCCCGACAGAAAATGGGACGGTGTGATATTTTGTTTTGCTCGTCCATGCCCCAGAAAAGCGACGACTGTGAGCCGTGGTCGGGGAATTTTGCACAAAGTGCAAGAAGAAGGCTTGAGAGAAAAGGTTCCTATGGTTCCTCAATGCGCCGCACGCAGTTTATATACCCAGCCGCTTCATTTTAACAACTTGTGCAGTTTTGAGCCGTGATCTAAGCGGCGAGAATGGCCCGGTGTGTCACGCTCGAGGGGGCGTCGCCACCTATGCTGCCCTGGAAGCTTGGAGGTGGCAACGCCAATCTGTATTTATATCTGTGGAGAGTCAGTGACAAGTTGCTGGCGGATGAGGGCAAGTTTTATTCAGTCCTCCTCTGCAGTCGCGTCACACGGCCGCTGCTATTTGTCCGCAGAAGTTCACAAGCCGGTGCTATGGGAACGAGAACGGCGTGTGTTCGTAGGTTGACTGCAAACAACACCGGGGAGCTGCACGAAAAAGGAAGGAGGGAAAAACATTGGTGGCGGTGATACGGAGGAAGCGATGTTGCGTCTTTGTGAGGAATTTTACATCTCAAGCTTCATGAGTGTCCCTTTGGAGGCTCACAAACTTTGGTTTAAGCTTTATTTTCCCCCATGTTTAGGTCTCACATTAGGCGTCACGTGGTTGATTAGTCCAACAAATTCAACAGATTTCCAGAAAACAGCTTTTTTTTAGCCCTCTGTTTGCAACCTCCCACTGGCTTTCAAGCTCCCTGCTGAAGCTGATGCTTTGTTGTCCACACACTTAGAAGGTGGACAAGAACAAAGTGGAGCCAGCACCTGGTTTGGGGTGTGGTCACTAATCTGGCACCAGCACCCTTTGTGACATCACAAAGGGTGTATTCCCAGAACTGCATGCTTTAGAGACTTTTTTTTTGTGTGTCTTTTTTTTTCCTTGCATTGATTTAGCGATTGAAAATATTGTAATTGTTTCATTAAAAACAGTCCAGGGACAAGTAATAAGTGGTGGAAGATTTATGGTCGTTATACCTATAAAACACTCACGGAATGACTTGAATGATTTGCCCGGATTACATAAGAACACAAAAAGGCCAAGGAGGCAGAATTTGTTAACAGTTGCGTGATCAATAACTCTGCTCTCTCAATTTATTTGACACATTGTTTAGGAAAAACTTTATTGTTCAATCATTTTTAGAAGCATATTAACAGCATACCTAGTGGTGCACAAACACTCGCTGGTGTTCCACCTAGAGAGAGGCGCCATTACACAACATTAATGAGATGGAGTGCTGACTGAGCAAACATAATATAATAATAAGTTAGTAATTGAAGCCCATTTTCTCTAAATACATATGTAAACGTATGTATTTGTGTATCTTACATATATCTTATACACACATCCAGCTTATTCACAGTTAATTCCAATGCATGGTTCACCTTTGGCAGCAGGAGCTGCACAGTGAACACGAATAGAGCTCAACACACGTTAAACTTTGAACTTCCATGGAGAAAAATAATAATTGGTGCAATAATATCTACCGCAGCAGAAGATCTACATGAGGGTGGAGTTGCTCTGTTCCTTTGAGAGGAACCTTTGGCCAGAGCTTTGAGGTCTGATGACTACAGTGCATCTGATCAGCCGACCTGTTTGCTCGACTGTTCACTCGTGTGAGCCGTTTGGATCCGCTTCGTTGGAGGTGGCGGGAGAGGTTTAGAAGTCCACGTCTTTAAACTGGGGGCTGTTTATGCAATTTAAAAACAACAACCCCAAAAACAATTTATGAATGTTTACAACTTTGCAAAAGTCCATGGTATCAGTTAGCTAAATGGGACTATACTGCACTGCGCCTCTTTTTTTGTTTCTTGGTGAGGAGCACCAGTGTTACGATAATGACAACCAATGCCGCGGCTCCGACCACTGTCCCGGTTATAATTCCTGGGAGATTACCTGGAAAGCAAGGAAGACGTTTTATCCAAAGTCTTGTCAAAAATTTGTACGATCATTATAGTACTTGATTCTTTTATGTACATGCGCTGATTAATCCACAAGATTAATTTCATCTTTGATTTCACCGTTCCATCCTGGCGATGGATCCAAAATGATGTTGCGTACATTATTACTACAACTGGACCTCTAGTTTAGTCGTAAATGATTGGCTGAAGACAGAGGGACAGACTTTATGGCAGTGAAAGAAGACATTCATGTACAAAGTTGCAAGCGGAGATAAGAAATTTAACATAGCAGAAGGAGACTTTGAATCAGCACATTCTCTGCTGCAGCTGAACTGATGAGTCACATGCAAATGGACCCTGCGCGAAGTGACTGGTCTGCTGGGGAGCCCTGATTGGATCAGCTAGCTTGTCAGCTGATCGCAGCTGGGCACTAATGGCTCCCATGTTGTGCAAAAGATGAAAAAAAATGCAAAAAATGTTAGTGAAATGCACTTGCAGGAGTTGTCAAAGGGTTGGAGATCATTTTCTTTTCTTTTTTTCATTTTCTTTTTTTTCACATACCTTTTCAGTCACACACCTGACTGAAAAGTTCAATTTGCCCGAGTTTGAACCTCGTCTGACGTGACAGATGAAAGGATTAAAGATTTTCCAAATTGGGTTGGAGAAAAGTCAGACATGAAATTTTACAGGGTTTTTTGTGATCAACAAGCAGCAATTTTTTTTTTAATTTTTTTTTTTAATTAAATGGCGGCTTGATTTAAAAAACAAAAACAAAAACATACTGGGAACCACGCATTTCGCCTCCTCTCCGGACCACTGGCCACTCGACTGGCACACGCGCACAGAAGACCCCTGCAGTTGGTAATTGTTGTTGCAGGAGAATCGTACTCGGTCGCCCTCCAGGTACCAGGTTCCCACCTTTTTTCCATTGTCCGGCGGTGAGAGAGACCCGCAGGACACCACTGCATACCGCAGCATAAGCAGACAACACGGTAAACTCCACAGAAAGATTTTGTGATTGCAGGCTATTACATATTCCCATGATAGCAGAGTTACTTGCCTGTTTTCAGGTCCTGCATGAGAGACATGTGACTCTGGAAAGTCAATTTGGTGGCATTGCCCAACGCTGGGCTGCGTCCCACCAAGACATCATACCTGCAAAATTACGAAGAGAAGCGATCAGAAACAGAGAAAAAAAAATAGCTGGAGATTGAGAATGTTTTTCAACCACACCTGCAGAAGTCCGAGCCCTCTCCGGCGCATATGGTCGAAGCGCTGTTGGCCAAAGGATCGTTTGGATCCTCAGGGATGGGAAACACTGGGAGGAAGCTTGTGTCGTGCCTTTGGGCATGGTAATATGTATCCAAAAGACCCTTGGAATCATATGTAAAGAGGGCGGACGCATTTGAAATGGCCCCTGCAAGACAGAGAAAACACGACGCAATCATCAGACATTGAGAAACTGAACTGGAAGCAAAACTTAAAGGCCCGATGCGCAAGGGTTTAGCAGCACCTAGCGGCAACAAAGGATACTGCGAGCAAAAATAAAAATGATACTAGTGTATTCATCATGTGTGGCATTATGCCTTTCATTATATCAGATTACTCCACTGAATGATCCTTTAGATGCCATCTCATGTTAATAAAGCTGTGTAAAAACCTAAAAACTAATGAACAATAAACTGTAGTTTCACACAACCAGAACTATTTGGCCTCATTGATGATGAGTGAAGAAGAAGAAGAAGAAGAAGAAGAAGAAGAAGAAGAAGAAGAAGAAGAAGAAGAAGAAGATGTGTAGCCTGTATTTGGTAGCATACATGGTTATGTTGTTGTAGCCCAAGGTCTACAAGCAGCAAGCAGAGGCCTCTATGGCCATGTTCAGACTGCCAACCAAATTCATATTTTTAGTCCATCCAGATTGAAACCGGATGGCTCTTTTGTCGTCTGAAAAGTCACAAAACTCATGAAATCCAATTTTTGCAAAACTCTTTGGGAGGTAGTTTCAAATGGCATTTGAACAAATGCGTCTCAGCCTGAACAGCTCCAAACACACCGATCGGTTTTGACTGTCTGTGACGTCACTCTACACGACGCAAGACCCAATGTGCCAGACCAGAGAGCGCCATTGGAGGTGCGGAGCTGTAACGTAATGGAGCAGACAGAAGAAGTAGACAACAGCAGTTCCTGGACAGAGGAGGAAACTCAGTGCCCATGTGGGGAGATAGCGCCATTCAAGCGAAGCTCCAGGGCATGTATCGCAACAAGTGCTGCTGTGGCAATTATATGACATCACAGATTCACCTGCAGGCTGAACAGAGCCTATCTCTGCCCCTGCAGCTGTTGCAAACAAGGACACAGTGCCTAAGACATGGAGATGGACCCTGGGAGATCAGGACATGCCTCCCTGAACTTGAATGGCTATCGGCTGTGTTACGAACCAACTCTTCCCCACCCCCAGCTTCCCGGATGCTTACAGCTTGCCCCAAAGGAGAACACTTCCAGTGGATCGCTGCTGTTCTTCACCACCTGTCCGTCACTGAAGGTGAGGTCGTCGTTGATGTTGTTGTTCATCATCCCCAGCAGGCCGCGGGTCTCGCTGGCGAAGCTACCCGGCAGGAGCACCGTGGTCGTCATGGTTTCCCCCCTCCGCCGCACCTCCACGCCAGCACCGGAGGGGAACATCACCGTCACATTGTCAGGGGTCGGGCAAAAGACAAAGACACCTGGCGGGGCAGGTTTTAACGTGAATCTCGCTGGTCTTTCGAAGTACCAAGATGACAAATGTTTTTGAAGATTGATGAGGATCTCACTGTTCATGTCCATCCAGCTCTGCTCGCTGAAGTTGAGCGCCTGCTGATTCTGCAGCACCTCCAGGCCGCTCGTGCCCACCAGCCGCACCTCAATCACGTCGGACTGTTTCTCCTGCATGACAGTCGATGTCAGTTTGGTGGCGTTCAGGGTCATGTTGGACGCTGCGAGAAATGAGCATCAGTGATAAAAATGAGTGACTGAGCGAATCCCGAACTTTATGGGAGACATTTTGACATGTAAAAGGTTGCTCTCTTACAATTGACAGGCGCCGTCCGTCCCTGGATTGTCAGATTCTCCTTTGCTGACATGACCAGGGTGTATTCACCTTTGCCGTTGAAAGAGTACTGCATGCCGTCAAACGTGATGAAGTGGGGATCTCCAAACACCACGGCTAGAATCGCACAGAGAAAATGTCTGGCACGAGGAGCATTGACTGTCTAGTCTAGAACTCCTTCTGAAGTGTAACTGTCCTTTATTCCACTGAATATTAAATTAACTGTAGGAAAATGTCCAGCAGCAGGAGAAGGTGGTCTTCTAACTGGGTCACGCGTTCTGGGATTGTTTGCACCTTAACTGTGTTTTTACCCTGGTATGTGGAAAATTGAATTCAAGCAATATTGAAGATATGCAAGTGAAATTTTAAGTGTAGTATGAGAACATATTCTTTTGAACTCTGAGGAACCTACTTTTTTAGTAAAACGTAACTTTAAAAAAATGAGTCCTCAGTTTCAGTGTATTAATCAACTCTACGGCCTCTCAAATTGAAACTCAAATCTGAAGCTTTTTAAGGGGCTTCTGCTTCCAACTCACCCGAACTGGGTGGGGTGTAGCGTCGGCAGTCGCTGGACGGCCGATGCTTGAAGTAGTAGTTGCAGTTGTCGGACCACAGGCAGCAGTAGTAGAAGCTAAGGACGTCATATACCCAGTGCGACTGTCCTGGCACGCGGGGAGGCTTCCTGAACGGAGGCGAGCCCCAGTCATGTCCCCGGTCTGGGGTGCTGCCTCCGATGGAGTCGCTCGTCAGGACCTGAGCGCCGGCGTGGTCGTAGCAACACTGCTGGCCTGCGCCTCGCGTGGGGCTGTTTCCCAAATGGTAAAGAAAATAAAGACATGCTGAAGGTAACCAGGATTTCAACCCGTAGCTTCATCTTGAATGGATAAAAGGTCTCTGAAGGTTCTTAGTAGTCCAGGTTGCGATAGTCTTGGTGTGAAGTGAAGGCAACTGGACTGGTTTTTGGTGTCTTTTGGTCTCTCAAAGAGGTGAAACATCTTTGAGAGACCAAACTTTGCGATATCAAAAGACTGGGTGGGCGTAGGTCGATCAACAACAATTCAATTAACGGAACGTGCGCACGCACGCGCGTGCACACACACACGCACACACACACAAGGCGTAGCACTTTAAATTGCACTATATGATTCACCTTATCCCATTTATGAGTTTTTTTTATCTTTTGTAATTATTATATTTTACTGTTGATGGTGTTGTTGCTACTGGCAGACAAACACTGTTCTGCCTTGTGTTGTATCGCTGCAACATGAATTTCCCCCTTGGGGGAATCATTATTATTATTCTATTCTAACAACAACAAATAAGATTTCTAAATTCAGCTAAAAATGAGGATCTAGGCTGCCAAGTGAATCAAAGTGATTGGTACATTGGACTCACCTGGCCTGTATCGCCCTCACACAGTGGATACTTCCTGGGTGGTAGGTGCACACGCTGCCTTTCTCCATGTCACATCCGTAGTCAGTCTGCGTAAAGTAGAGGTGGCACCCTGTTAGCATCCAGCATCACCTAACCAGCCCCCCCAGAGTTCGCCGCCTTGTCAACTCTCAGTTCTTCAAATTTTATATACATAAATACAGCAGCCATGCAAAAAATGTGACATGTCTCGCGTGCACAAACAACATTCTGTTGGTGCACACGTGCAGACTTCTTTGTCCCCCAGATGACACGAGTGGCTCTGCTGAACCCTCGCCGTAAAAGATCACAAAACGCGCACGGTGACTGTAAAAGTGATTGTTAAGGCGATAAGTATCGGGCGCCACCGTCATTACATAACTTTACACGTCCAATAAAGCAGCCCAATGAAACAGCAGACGATGTTCTTTCCATCCCAGATTTAGCCCTGATTTATGACGTGATATCATGTTAATAAAGCACAAACAAGTGTTTAATCATTAAATGTCACTTGCTGCTGCTTCTTCTCCTCACACTTACGTGAAACCTTCCAGTGTCGGCCCTGGCTTGAGCCAGGGTGCACGGGCAGTCAATGATCTCCTCGGTGAAGCCCGGCAGCTGTGTCTCCAGCTCATCCCACACCAGACATTTATTTAGGGCCCACTCAGCTGAGTCCAGTCGAAACGCCTCCTCCAGGTGCCAGGCCAGGGCGTGATCCTCCGTCCACACAGCCTCCACGTTCCTTGGATTTAAAGTGATCAGCACAGACGGGGGTTTAAAAAGCCCTGTAAAAATGTGATTTTTCCCTGATTGTCAGAGTGTGTCGGCTGACGTACAATGCGCCGTCGCTGTGGTTGCTTGAGCTCACACGTATGGCACCCAGCTCCCATTGGGAAAAGTTGCCGGCAGCCGGTTTGGGAACGAAGTTGAAGTTTCCGTCGTTGGGCTGATCTTTTTCAAGCATGTAGAGGTACTTCCACTCGCCCGCCCAGCTGTCTGTATACGGGTCTCCTGCAGAGACACAGATTGACACAGGTGTGGATGGGCAGCAACCAGAGCCAATCAGCAGCCAGTGCAGGCAGATGCAACAGTAGGTCCCCGTTAACCTCGCGTCTACAGTTGAAACAGTGGAAATCTGCCCTTTGTGATGTCACAAAGTACACTATTTAGCAACCACGTCCTCTCCAGGCCAGGTGTTGGCTCCACCCTCCCAGACCACCTCATTTTGTTTTGTTTTTTGTCCCCCTGGTGGGCAAAAAAAGTGGAATGTCCATCAAAGTGTCAGTTTGCTCTGAAGCAGAAAGCAAAAAGCCAATTATTTTGCTGGAAGGCTGTCAACATAGGGCTAAATATGTCACTCGCAAAATCATCAACCAGAAAATGTCTAAAAAAGGTAGAAAATTGGGATTTCCTTTTAAAGATCTTCAGAGTGCTTGAAATGGCGCTCTCACCTGTCTCCGCGTAGCCCCACAGCTCCAAATTGACTCTCTCTGCGTTGACCAGCAGGGGGTCCCACGTCATCTCGAGGCTGCCATTGAAGCCGGGCGTGCCGTAGTACTGCCACTTTGTGGAGTTGACCAGGGCGGCCTTGAATATAGCGTCCAACTTGCCCGTGTGCACTGCAGAAAAGATGTGACAAGCAGATATAATTTTTCAGAGAGGGAGAGAAAACCTCCGCGAGGTGTGGAGGGGGGAGGGGCGGGTGTCCTACCAGAGAGCCAGGCCCCTTCCCTGTTGAACGTGGCGCCGTTGTCCGAGGAGACCTCCACACTAAGCCACCCAGTCTGGTACAGCAGTGGGGAAATGCAGTGGCCACTGCCACTCGTGTCCACATAGCCCTCGGTGTTAGTCTCCTGGTTGAACCTGCGGAGAGCCAATGAGAAGGTCCGGCGGTGCACTTTCTACTCAGGTCACGTGAGGGAAGCAAAAGGTTTTACGCTGCTGTTAAACGAGGAAGGCACCCGATTGCTGTGTCTGTTAATTCAAGTTGCTGGTGACTACCTTCTATGTCATGGGTGGGCAAAAGTTTTTTGTAACGGGCCAGACCTGCATCGTGTTGGCGGGTCACGGGGGGGGTTGATTTATGACTGGCTTCACAAGGGCCGGACAGAGACACGCAGCGGGCAGGCAGATGTGGCCCGTGGGCCGTAGTTTTCCCGTGCCTGTTCTATGTTGTGTTGTGATGAGTAATCATTAAAAAAGCAGATTGTGGAAACGTTCAAATTGCTCTGGCTGATGAAAATGATATATAAATGATGTAAAAATGATGACACAGCACAATTGACAGGAATCTGTTGTGACCACGTGAACCAGAGAAGTTGTGGAAATTCGACATTGAAGTTGTGTCTATATAGCGGACTTTTGGCTTTTAAATCATGCAAAGTAAATAATTTAAAGGTGCGATTAGTGGCCTAATTTCCCCACTCGATGTCATGGTTTTGCGCTGTACGTAATCACTCAAGAATTCCTGCAAATTATAGTTTGGGCTACCATTTTGTTTTGTTTTTTTGCAACAACATCTCATGGTTAGCATTGAGCCGCGTCTGTTTGCTGTTGGCTGCTTATTGAGCTGCGTTACGGCTCTGAAGGGCGAGAAGGAAGAGGAGATTCCACCAACCTGCAAACCACAGTGGAGTTTGCTGGGAAAACGGCATCCTTGATCGTGAAATCCGTCCCACCCATAATGGTCCCAGAGTACGGCGACATCTCTACGCAGTACTGCCTAAAGTCTAGGCAGCAGTTACCGAGAGAGTTGCACGTGGGGTGGCACGAGCACGAGTCCAAGGTTTCTCCGCACTTTCTCTCACATGTTTGTCCTGTGCGGCAAGAAAGACAGATGTGATCTGAACACACTTTGAAATAATTTATTTAAAAAAAAAATCCAGAAAAATATAATTAACTTTTTGTCAATATGTAGAACATAGAGATGTTTCTTAATTCGTCAATTGTTATTTTAATGTTTATTGTATTTTGGGGCGGGAGGAAGTTTGATTTGCTGCCTGGAAACTTCTCCCCTTTAGTTTTATTAGCTTCAGTTAAATCACAGACTGTCAGCTTTTATCCTCCTGTTTTCTTTCTGTTTTTTCTCAACAGAGGCATAGGTCTGTACACCCCCTCCACCTCCACACACACACACACACACACACACACAAATACAACACTTACCGAAAGTCCAGCAGAAACCCGAAACCAGAAGGAGGAATAGCGCCGCAGTGATTCTGTTCATCTTGACGGCTCGGTGAGCTTCGCTGCTGCAGCTGCTGCCTCGACGTTGTCCCGGCAGGGTTTTAAACCTTGGCCCTCCAGTCAAAGCTTTTTGCAAAAGCTGTCACCCATTTAATCATCAACTCGGAGTCAGAGCAAAACACGGCTACCTTTGACCGTAACTCACCTCAGTGGCAATCAGAGCTATCAGCAAATTAATCAACCTTTAGTGGAGATGAAAACTGATAAATATGTCTGAACATACAACTTAAGATCATCGAAACGTCTTTTATTTCAAACCTTCCAGGCATAAAATAATTTATACCTGTCTGCAAATTTTGAATCGATGTTGAGATTGTGAATTTCTGTGCTTTTGTTTCTGTGGCATATTCTGTGAATATGCGGCAGGTGACCTGTGTTGATTGAGAGACTTCACACAAATTTTTTTAACATGTTTTAATGTGGCAGTTTGTGTGAAATAATAATGATAATATAACATAATAGTAAAACATACAAAAAAGTAACTATAAGTGCCTCTTTTTAAATTCCATACAGTGCACAAACTGGACTTTTTGTCAAAGAAATCATGTATTTGATTGGGTGCAAGTGTGGAGGAGTGGAGGCCCAACCAAAACTACCTGACGCCACAACAAGTGAGGAAACAACCTCAAGTGCTCCTTATGATGGCAGATTTAGCCACAAGCTACAATTGATTAATGCTTCACCATCATCACGAACTAGTTTAGAGCCAAAGCATTGAAAATGATTATTATTTATTTATTCTTAAATGTTATGATAGTCTTGCCTCTTTAATATAGTTTTGTCTCTTATTTTACTTTCTCACATTTGTGCTGGGTGATTTTCTGCTAACATGAATATTTCGAGTAAATTCAGATCCCCCTCAGGATTATTCCAACATTTTTATTACATTAATAGCCCTATTTCTTTTTGCATATGAGTAAAATAAGCTAACTGTAGAGTCCAATGACATCACGATTGGCAGCAGAGGAGGTGATGATGGAAACTACGGCACTGCAGCGTCATCTGGACTTGGCTCTGGTCGATTCCTGCAAGGGGAGGCAGAGAGTCCGGTCAGTTCACCAGCGCATTCGCTTGCTGCGTGTTCGTGTGACCGCAACTACCGGACTCACCACCATCAGGTGACCATTCTTGGCCCGGTAGACGATGGACTCCTGGCCACTCTTGAAGTCTACGAAGCCCTCTCTGCCCGGCTGGATGTCAAAGCGAACGCTGCAGCGAACATTGGCATGGTCAGCCTCCTGATAGTGTGTTGTTCTTTTTTTTTTCATCAACAGACATTTATGTACCTTCCCTGGACCACTTTGATGTAGTTCTGTTTGTTGGCGATGACACACAGCTTCGTCAGGGCCTCAAACAGGTAGTCGCACTGCAGCACCAGGTCGCCCTGAATTTCAAAACGTCTCAGTAGTCAGCTGATCATAATGGTGTTTGTTTGTTTGGCTGTTTTTTAGCCAGAAGGAAAACAGTACAAACCAAAGCTCATATGTGTCCAACTTGTCTGCATGGTGGTTATATTTCACAAAAAAGACCAAGGCCAAGAAAATGACTGAGGAGACCAACTGGAACACTTCCAGTCTGCACGGGTTTGTGCGTCTGCGCTACCTTCTGTTTGATGTCATCGCAGCTCACGTGCAGGATCAGGAAGTTGTCGCTTAAGTTGCTGACCGACACACCTGCACGTGGAGGGAAAAAGTCGGGTATAATTGAGCCTTTGAAAGAATTTTGATCAACGACTTGCCTTCGAAACGCCCTGTCAGCTGCTTGCTCACCCCTCAGAGAGCCGTAATCCATCCGCTGCTTGATCTTGGCCTCCTCCACCAAGTAGGCGGCCTCCAGCGTGAAGATGAGCTGCCGCAGACGAGGCCTGAAGCCATTCCTGTCGTACTTGACCACCGGTACGCTGTACTGGTGGACACACACACACACACAACAGTCAGATCCAAGGCGTTTTCTTTTGTTCTTTGGAGTTGGGAGTCAAACAAAGTAAGTCACTGTTCCACTACCTTGACCTGCTCGTGCTGCATGATCTGAAGCACCTTGGTGTTTATATCCTCTGCACCTTGATGAAATAGGAGAGACCCTCAAACCCCGATTCTTACATTCTTACATGGATACGTCCAGTTTTACGTAAGTTTTTTTTGCATCTTGCATTGAGGTTAAGTATAGTTATCATTTTCCAGCAGAATCATTTGAAATTGTGTCTTACAAATCCTGGTGTCTGCGAACGGTCTGCACACACTGAAGGGGTAGTTTTCCTTCTTGCACTTAAACATGGTGCTGGTTTGGGCTTTTAACAGCAACTGCAAACAGGCAGGAGAACCCAGTCCAAGGTTATTCTCTGATCTATTTACCTGTCCGGGACCTCTAAGGTTTCTGTGAATTACCTGTGCTTTTCTCTGTGGGCTGATCCCTCGGACGTACTTTCTCACCATGAGTCGGGTGTAGAGCTTCTTCAAGAGCTGGGAAGCCTGAGAAGGCGTGCACGTCAATGCCAGTGTCAATTTCATTTGTATATCACATTAAAAAGAAAAGCTACAGATTTAAAAGTTGCAAAGATATTTGCAGCCAATGTCAAGGAGTTAGAAAAAAAGTTGTCTGACTTGATTCTGATTCGCTCAGGTGTGCAAACCAGCCTGCTGACCTCCTGCATGATGGGTGGAGCTGTAAGCCAATGGTCTTTCTCCAGGACAGTTTTGGGGAGGTTCTCGGCCAAACGCGTGAGGTAGTTCTGCCTCACATAGGCCAGATACTCGCTGTTGTCCACACAGGAGGGCTGATTCCTGGTTATGAATCCTTTGATGAACCTGCACGAGAGAGACAGACAGAAGTGTGACTGCTAACTCTCTTTCTTAATCATCCGTTTGAAATTGATTCTGTAAAAATTTGCATTGGTGAGCAGAAATCTTGCCAATATTAAGTCAGGATCAACAACTTTGATTCATCCACGAAGAAGAACATCACTTCCATCGTTTCCCACCTGAAACCTGCCTATACTGCCCCCTACTGACCAACAACTTTATTTGGCTCCAGACAAGCCAATACAAATACTTCAAATAGGCATTTGATTTCTAGGAAGATTTCGAAATTTGTTCAGAAATGTACTGCTCACTTCTTGATGACTTTGACGGCCCACGCCCTCTTCTCGCGCTCCTTCCTGGCCAGCAAACCTCTCCAGCAGTTCTCAATCTTGGTGGCTGTTTAAACAGGAGGAGGAGAGGTTAAAAATCTGAAAAATATTTAGTCTACGTCTGTTGTTAAGTTCACACACCGGCCTCTTTCTGTTTGGCATATTCCTCTTTCACCCTGTAGCCCTTGTACTTGGCTTGGATTCTGGTAGCTGCAAAAGACACATGCTGTTATATTCTCTATAGGATTCAATCAGATGCTTCACTGCGTCTTCATTTGCTGCTCACCTAGCTTGTGTTTGCAGACTTGAAAGGCGTCTTCTGTCGCGAACAGAGTTCTTGGGTGCCGGATGAAAATCTTGGTCCTGTTGGTCCATAAAAGAGAGGAAAGAAAACTCTGTCAAGATTTTCGGGATGTCGTCATGTGTTGGGAGTGAAAGCAGCAGGATCTCCCGGAACATCCGGGAAGTGTGGATCCGATCACATCCGATTCATCTCTGTCTGCGTACCGGCCCATCTTGTACTCATCCCGTTTGTAGCCGAGGTGTTTGATCAAACGCTGTACGCCTTCCGCTGCCGAGCCCCTCCAGTTGGGCCAGGTGTCGGGACAAAGGGGCTTGTACCTGACCAGGAAAGACACACACAAACAACATAGCACGTGGCAACCTTCTTCCTCTCCTATTTCTTCTTTTTTAGTTTCCTTGATTAGCGTTCAAGTTGCATGACTCCATCGTCTCAACACAATGCCAGCCAGTGGTCTGTGCATCACATTCTGATGTGTGATTGTTTCTAATGGTTTTTGTCCTTGCATTATGAAGAATGGAGACAGACTACCAGTGTTAATGGGTTGTGTTGAGTAAACCGTGTCAGAAACCAAAGACCTGAATTAATAAATAAATAAACAAATAAATAATTAAATAAATAAAGTTTGCGGTGCCTCTACCTCTGGAGGAAGATTTCATATTTGCGTCGGTATGCAAACCCAGCCCGTCTGACCCTCAGGTGCTCCATCAGGCCCAGGTACTTCACCTGATGTCTCACTAGCACGTCATCAAAGCGCCCTGCAATGGGAGAGAGACAGGAAGTGTGTCTATGGCATGTCCAACCAAACGTGTTGGGACACGCTGCTGTGTGTGGGATTGGCGGGCTTCACCTGGCTGCTTGGACTCGTTGGGCTTGATGCAGCGCACGTACCAGGGCTCCTTGGACATCAGGATCTCAGTCAGACCCACCAGACTGTTCTTGAACTGAGTCACTACCTGGAAAGAAGAATGATGTTTGCAGCAGTCTGTCAACAACGGTACATTGTCATCATCATTGTCATCTTCAGAACGCTTTCTTACAGTTTCTGGTCTCCTCTTGCTGTGTGGTTCGGTCGCAGGGAAACAGTGTTTGACAATAGCATTCTTGGACTGTCGCATGACCTGCGGGATGGCGGAAGAATCATGGAATAATGTCAGACACTCGATCCGGGACGACTTGTGAGATTCAGTTACCGGAGTTACCTCTTTCCCGTTCCGATAGAGGAGGTCATTGTTCTTGTCCAGGAAGCCTGAAAGTTCGGAGAACCAAATAAAAACTTCAAGTTCGATGGGATCTCATGTGTGGGCGGACATTGCAAAATTGCATCCTAGTTTATGAGTAATTTGAAAACACAGCATTGCCTCAGTGCCTCACCCACAACACAGTAGGTGACCTCCCCAGCATAGTGCAAGAGGCGGAAGTCTCCTCTCTCCAGTGTTTTCCTGGTCTTTTGGTCTGCAAGCTTATGGCTGCAGGGGATGGGACAGAGAGTTTTTTTCAGATAATTTTTATCTCTATGTGTCTGACGTCCACAACAATAATGTGTAACTGACGTGACAAAGTGTGGGTGACCGCAGATCTTCTCCTCCATTTTCTCCAGGAAGGTTAGATCTGTGGCCTCTCCGGGAAGTAAACATTCCTCATCCTGTATGTAAAGACACCAGGCGTCGATAAACTGAACTTTACATCACGGTCAAAGGTGGAACGGCTCAAGTTGACTCGACATTTACCAGCAATGCAATGATGCCTCTGTGTTTCTCTTCCACTAGGTCGCAAATGATCTTGTTGTTGAAATATGGCACTGGTTCCCACTGAAATGTTTTTTAAATAAAGGACATTTAGAATACAGTTCCTTTCATATCTAACTGAAAGGACATTTTTAACACTTTGTAGCCTTACTTCGATCCCCTCCATCTCGTACTCTTCCTGCTCAGACTTTAGCGTCAGCTGGATGAAAAGCTGCTGCAACTTCTCATTGCAGTAGTTGATGCAAAACTGCTCAAAGCTGAAACGAATGGCACACTCTGTATCTGCATCTCTAAACATTTTAGTTTTTAGCCAGCCCTCTCACCTGTTGACACTGAAGACCTCAAAACCGTAGATGTCTAGCAGACCAATCACGGTTTTCCTGGATGAATCCTGCAGAAATGTTTGTGGTTTGGTTTTATGAAAAATGTATGCCATGTTGTCACTGCCCTTTTGGGGAGTGAATGTCAAATATCAGAATTATCTTACCTTGTTGACTAAGGACTCATTGATCTTGCCGACCAGCCAGCTAAAGGTGCGGCCGTAGATGGCTTTGGCAAGGGCGTCTCTGGCATATACTGCATGGTCCACTGAGAAGGGACTGAGCACCTCCTCTGCTTTGGCTTCTATCTTCCTGTGAGTCAAGCCCTGTAGTAGCACCTGAGTGGGGATCCCCAGCAGCTGCACAGCAACAGGAAAGACATAAAAAAAAAAAACAATTGGTCATCACCGGTGGCAGAACAGGCCATAATCAAACTTGTGTGAGCCTCACCTTCGACACCCAGTGTGTCTCCTTGTGGCCGCTGGTGCAGGCGTACCCTCGGCCGTCCGCTTCAAATCTGATGTTTCCCAGATGGAGCACACTGGCAATTATGCTGAACAAGTCCTGCAGTTCCAGGCAGATTGGAGGAAGAAAAACTCCATCGATCAGTACCATGCAGGATTTTGTTTAGCTAGTTTAACTAAAGTTCTCACCTCCACGTCGCTCTCGCTGAACTCAATGACGGCGAGGGCTTTGCGCAGCATCCTCCAGTCGCTCTTGTCACTGATGGAGCTGACTTTGGCACAGTCACCCTGAGGAAGGCAACCACAACAGAGCTGCTAGAGATCTTCACTGCACCCTAAACGGAGAGCTTGTGCCGTCTGGAGTTTTTTTTTTTGCCCACTGACTTGCACGAGGTATCTGTAAAGCTGGCAGTTTCTCTCCAAGCCCAGCCACCGCAGCAGGTCCTCTTCTCCTCCCTCCACCAGCTGGTAGAAAATGTGGAAATTCCTCTCACCGTGGTTCTGGTGGACCACGCGGGACTTCTCCAGCAGGTAGCTCAAGATGTGACCGCCGACTGCACCGCCCTGAGGGAGAATGTGAGCTTTAGCCGCTAGAAAGATTTACAAGCTACGGTCATACTGGGGACATTGGAGGCCACCTGGTGGTCAAACTGGATGTCCATGTACTTTCCAAAGCGGCTGGAGTTGTCATTTTTCAGAGTTTTGGCATTACCAAAGGCCTGTGCAGGAAAAAAAAAACACACAACCCGTTTGCAAACCACATCATCTTTATCACTGTAGGTCGCAGGGCGCCATCACAGACCTCAAGCACCGGGTTGGAGAGGAGGAGCCGGTCCCGGACGTTGTCCAGGACTTTGGTACTCGGGCAGCTGACGGCGTAGAACTGCAGGATCTTCTTGGAGGCCTCGGTCTTGCCGGCTCCGCTCTCCCCAGAGATCAGTATGAAGTGATTGTTGAACTCTGACTGCATGGTGCGAAAGACGTTGTCTGCCAGTGCGTAACTGCGAGAGAGAGGAGTAAATGGTGCTGTTTATCGGCTGAAACCTACAACATGGAAACTCCCAAATCAGTTTGAAAAAAATCTAACATGTGAGGCGGCAGCTCGAAGAAGTTGACGCCCATGTATGTGTCCATTTGCTTCTTGCTGTAGATGTCCAGCTCCTTGTACGGGTTGACAGACACCAAAAGGGTCCCGATGTAGGTCTGCAGAGGAAGCAAAAAGAAAGGGAGTGGCGTCCTACAAACCTGGCCGTGTCCTGCACCGATCACTCGCCAATAATATGCAGTTTTCACTCTCATCCAGAACAATAACTTTTGTCGTGACCTCGGCACAAGCTGCGGTTTCAGCAGCAGGCAGGCGTCTGATTCAGCACAGTCGCAAGCAACGCATCAACCAATCAGGAGACAAAAGGCAAAGCCTGAGACTCTGGGTGACTCACGTAAATTAGGTTCTCGTGGAAGCGTTTCCTCAGGTTGTCCAGGAAGGCCGTCTCACTGGTGTGGGCGTCCAGGAGGACAAAGTCCTGGATGCCTACACGGTCCCGAGCCGTCAGGGCCGCTTCCATGTTCCTCAGGATCTGACCGCACCGCTCCTCCAGGCTCTGAGTCCCGGCACAAAAAAACAGACAAGGTGTTCCCGAGGAGTTATCCTCTGAGCAACAACCACTGGGCCTCAATCAAAAGTCTGACTGGTCTACAAGTCTTCGTTCTTTCTGTGGGGACCAGGCTCGTCCCTTTTCCTCTACGTCCTGTTTTCCACATTTATCAGTGTACGTTGGTGTTGTCATCCTTCATGACCACATGCACGCTTGCACGCACGCACACACACGCTCACAATCATTGACATCATACGTTGTTTTCCTGCTTCTGTATCAGTGATTCTTTGTCCCCAGTGGCCTTGGTTACATCCTCAAACCTAAAAACAGCCTCTCCCCTATCTCATCTGTCTCCAGTTTGCCAAAAAAAAAAAAAAAAGAGTGGACATCCGACACGAAGAAAGACACACAAATTCACTTCACAGACAACACCAGCCTAATCCGTATTTTAATTAAAGAGCCGAGCCACGCTGACTATTGGATAACGGAATGGGCTGCTTTAAAATGCGCCGGGTAAAATAATCAGCGTGCGCTTTAATTACGGCGCCGCGTTGAGAGCTGTCCCGTGTCACGCATCACCAGTTTGGCCTTCCGACAGCCAAGCGGAGCCATGAGCAGGTCAGTGTCAAGCCAAACTCACGGCCCTCACAGCAAACTCATGAGACTGTGACAGGCATAAAAACATAAAAGTGAAAAATAAAAAGTATCACCTACACCAGCAGAGGACTTTGTGTGTGTGTGTGTGTGTGTGTGTGTGTGTGTGTGTGTTGCTGTCTTAGTGCTTGGCTGATTTTGCTGAGAGGGAGACTCAGCAGGAAACACAGACAGATTAGAGTCGCTGCTTCCTTTGGTGGGAAATCATTAATAACGCAGCTAATGTCGTACAAAGGAAACCAATCTCGACCTGAACATGTGTTTCTGCAAGTGTCTCTGCGTTTGCTGATGAATGAGTCCGGAGTTGCCAAATAAGAACCCCCTCAACCCTCACCACCACCACCACCTCTTCCCGGCCATAATTTAAAATAAAAAATGTCATGTTAAAAACAATTCTTTGTTTCATATTAACATAATTTTAAAAGAAAGAACTTTTCACAGCAACAAATTATTTATTTCTTCTGCACAAATCAAGTGGCTTTTTTTTATGTGTAGGGCTGATGGCAAGCAGGACTGCACACACACACACACACACACACACAAAGAGACACATCTACTGTATTGCGACATGAACTATAAACATAAAACATCACATTTGGATGTCTGGCCACGGCAGCAGCAGCAGCAGCAGAAGAAGAAGAAGAAGAAAGTCCATCTGAGCCGCAGGCAGCCAATCAGCTGAGAGCGCCCCCCTATTGTCCCTCTCCGTCCAGCGCCTGCTGATGGATCCTGTTACTCGGCCACAAAGTGGCAGTTAGGCCGGTGAAAGAGATATCACTCCGGCGCTCTGCGCGGCCCATTGACTGACGGCTCTCATCGCCCGGGGCAACACACACGTGCAGGAGGCCAACGGCACCCAGAGAAACCTGACTACGAGGTACAGTACCTCCGCTGATGCTACAGTTTCACACAGGCACACACTCACATCTGATAAAAGCGTACTGATGGATAAATATTTAAATTTCCCTTTGTCTTCCTCTGCTTCCAACTGTGTTTTTAGGTTTTCACCAACTCCAGACCTGGGCTACCTTCTGCTCTTTCACTTCATTCTGCTGGGGATTTTGGATTTTAGCTTAATTTGCTGGTTTAGAACAAAAGTTTAGACACACCAAAGCCTGAAGATGCTGAAAGTTTTGCCTGAGCCTGAAGAAACAAACTTTTAAACATATTCACAGATGTTCCCATCTACCGGTTCGCAAAACACATTAGGTAGTTTTCTTTTGAAAGAAAACTCACTCACTATTACCTCTTTCCCCTCCAAAGGCATGTGCATCATGGCTGGAACCGGTCCTTTGCGCCAATCCGATCCAGTCAATCCGAACCTCTCAGGTGTTAGCCCACAACGATCCCAGCATGCGAGGCTGATTTTTTTTTTCTTCTTTTTAGCAGCCTATGAGTTTTCTCATCCTGCAGCCTCTCATCAAAGTCGCACAGGAAAGTTCCGCCTGCAATGATCAAGGTCGAGGTCGTGATGAAGAAGGAAGGATGAGGAGCTGGAGGAGCAGGAGGAGTGTGGCACGGCTGCACGGGCTGCTGCCTGCTGGCCCCCGAGTTCAAGCTGCATCAGAGGTAATGAGGCCGTAATGAGGTACCTGGCCCTGGAAGCAGCTGCTGCTTAAAGATTCATGCAGGTCGGCCACCAAATCATCATTCAGGGCTTCAGTTAAGTGTCGAACAGCTGAGCTAGAGAGTGCGCGTGTGTGCGCGCGTGTCACACAAGGATGTCGTAACTGTACCCTCTGCCGGCGCAGCCCGTCACCAGCATCCTCCTCACCGCAAAATTACCGCACAGGTATTGCGTTACTGATCTTTGATTAGGCAGATTCGATTCCAGGTAATTGCCGACAGAGCCACGGCATCAAGCACCTGTTCCAGGCAGGCAGGAACTTCAGGTCTCATAACAAGTTCATTTTTGGCTCGAGGTGATTAAAATATATCCGGTTTTAATGTAGAGAATTAATAAAAATATATCAGATTTTGAAGGGAAAAAAGGAGCCCTAGCTCACATCACAGTCGTCCTTCACCTCTGCCTGCCCGTTCAGCGAACTAACCCATGAACAGCTTTATTGTCGCCCTCTCATGCCGGCTCTTTAAATTTTAACATGGTACTTCCTGTAAGCACTAAGAATGGGGCCTCTTACATTACTAATGATCGGCAGAAAGACCAGTCAAAGCAAAGGAAAGAAAACACAGCATTACTACAGAGTGGATACATATGAAGGAAAACTTACATAGGCAGGGAAATAAAAAACATAAATGTTGAGATTTCATACACACATATATATATATATATGTGTGTGTGTGTTTGTGTGTGTGTGTGTGTGTGTGTGTGTGTGTTGTATAAAATCTCAACATTTTATACACACACACACATATATATATATATATGTATATATATATATATATATGTGTGTGTGTGTGTGTGTGTGTGTGTGTGTGTGTGTGTAAAATCTCAACATTGTTTTTCAATTTGTTCACTATAATAAATTTTATTGCATTGCAAATAGTAATTGTGTCTTCCTTTGAAAAAAGACATGAGTTGGTCAAATTTTGTTTTGTTTTCACTTCTGGAAGGAAAAAAACACTTTTTAGCCTGTTGTTGCCCTTAATGTCTCAATTATGTAGATGCATTTTGGCAGGGATGATCAGTCCAGAGCAACTTAACGTTCAGACTTATTCTTTATTTCTTTAACTGCTGAATGAAACCCCGGAGTTCCACCTGCAGGTTCAAAACCTGGAGAAATAAAAATAAAAAGGTAAAAGGTACGTTGGAAATCTTACCTCAGGGTCCATGTTGCAGCACTCTGAAGTGGTTCCGCCGCTCTTGGCTGTGAGTCGGCTGCGATCTGTATTTATGGGCGTCCCAGAATGCAGCAGCCTCAGCATGTCCTGCTCCTCTCCAGCTTTTAATTCTAGGGCTGCAGGAGACCACGACCTTCATGCGGACAAGCCTCCGTGATGAGGACATACTCCTGCATGAACAATGTGCAGGTTTAAGCTGTATCGCCATTGTATTTCACGTGATCTATTTCAGGTATGTGTTTGACATTGAATACAAAGCTATCAAAACTTTGGGACATTGGCCCTGATGGCTCAAGACTTTGTAAAAAGCCAAACAAGCCACAAACCAAGAACCGTGTAAGTCTGAACACTTTCAGAGTGGCTTTTTGAACGTCAAGTAAAAGCTTTGTCACGCACAATTAAAGGGATGTTCTACCCAAAAATATAAGATCTTTGGATTTTTAAAGTTTTACATCCTTCAAAGCTCTTTGAAAACATGAGCAGAAAATCAGAGAATTAGCACACATCTTTGTAGTTAGTGTAGTTGTTCTCTGAATTATAGAATAGAAAAGAAACCTATTCCTTTATTTTTATTACTTCATTTGAAATCAAACATCAAAATAATGTTGAAGGTGCAGGTTAGCACGTGTGTTGGTCTTCTGTGGGCAGAGCTTGTGGGGGGAAGGGAAATGTTTGAGAGTAAAAACACTCCGAGGCAGTGAACCGTGTTTGTTTTATCACATGATACGGCTCAAAATATTTGAGTTCACACATTGTATGTGGCATTTAAGCGCAGGTGTGTTTACTCAGTCATGTGACTCTGCCATTTGTTTCACTGTTCTGACTCCACCCCTCGCTCCTCCCAGGGAAAGGAGCCTGTGTGTGTGTTTGTGTGTGTGTGTGTGTGTGTGTGTGTGTGTGTGTGTGTGTGTGTGTGTGTGTGTGTGTGTGTGTTCATAGTAGGCGTCGCTCACTGACACCTAAAGTGCACCAGCCGGTTTGAGAGCCGGGAGAGAACTTTTGTTTTTGTTTTTTTGACTGGACTGCTATCATGTACAACCGAGACAAGTCAGATATCTCTTACAAGCGCTGGAGAAATCATGAAACAAGGTAAAGAAAATCAAATTAAATTTAACTTAAAAAAAGAAATTGACTGCTGACTGTTTAATTCATTCCATTTTCTTGATTATTTCTTCACGAGTGTGTCTGTAGCCCCTTGTTGAAAAGTCCTCTGTGCTCATAGCTGCTGAAAATCTCTTGTCCATGGTCTTGTGTAGCATCCAGGAAGATCTCAGGGGTCAGACGGATGAAGACCAGGTCACAGACAGCGAGATCTGCACCATTACCGCGACCAGACTGGACTCGGAGAAGAGGAAGTCTGCAGCCGGCCCCAGGCACAACAGCTCCGAAGGTTAGCAGGGCAGCGGCTCACCTGTTTCACCTGTCAGCACTTCTGCTTCTGTCTGCACGGCACAGCAACCCGACGCAGTTCACGCTCATCTGCTTTGTTTCTCTTTCTTTTGTCTGCGAAAAGGTGGCGTCCATCTTTGTTAACACATGTGAATCACTCAATCAGCTAGTATCAGTATTTTGTACTTGGTGTCATTCATTATCTGAGCAATTTTATTTTGAAAAATTACCGGATTCTCTCCGTTACGTCCATCTAACGCTCAACTCTTGACATGAGTGGTCACTTGATACGTTACCGCGAGAATAAACCCACAAGCTAGCAAGCGACGGCGAGCAACATGAGTGTCAGTTGATTCAGTTCACCCAATGTGAAGCCCTGCCTCATTCTGTTCATCCGGTCACAAGGAGTTTTTTCAGTCTTCATTTGGCCTTATATGCCTTTATCTTCAGTGTGAGGCCAACACTAGGTACTAGGTAGGTAGGGTTGCCAACCAAACTGAGATAAAAACAAAATCGTCCTGAATTCTGGGTCTGAGTCACCCATAAAAAAAGCAACTCTTTTCCACTTTGCCCTATTTCGCTGCAAGAATCTAAAATAGGCGATAAAACCCCCCAGTGGACGGATGAACCGACTTATGTACGGACTGGTGGGACCCGTTTTCCCGCTGGCAATCCTACTCTCCGGTACTCAAAGTGTTAATGCAAAAAGCTAAACCACCATCCATTAATCTAGGAAGGCCTCACTGTCTTTTGTCGATGAGTGACCTCTCAAACAGTAATTGGCCCTATTAGAGGCCCGGCATCCATTCTCTGTCCTCCTGGTATCCATTTCAGACACCTTCACGGTGGACGATGCCCTGGAACTCATCGGCTTCGGAAAGTTCCAATGGAGGATCTCGTTCATCGCCGGGATGGCCTGGGTGAGAACCACACACACAAATAAAAGGTTTATGAATTGTCCAAATGGGCAGGAGGCATGTTTCCTCACGCGGCGGCCGGGACTCTCTTGGGAGCAGGTCGGAGACGCCATGGAGATGATGATCCTCAGCATCTTGGCGCCGCAGCTGCACTGCGAGTGGAGGCTGCCGGGCTACCAGGTGGCCCTGGTCACATCGGTAGGTTAATAACTGAGCATCGCAGGCTCCTCTCACCAAGCCACAAGCTAAAATTCTTTGGCGTTTCCCCCAGGTGGTGTTTGCCGGGATGTGCGTCGGCGCCCCCGTGTGGGGGAACCTGGCTGACAAATATGGCAGAAGGCTTGTGAGTTCTCGCCCGCCCCTCCGTGATTTTACTGCGTGACTCGGTGCCTCGTCTGTTCCACGTCCTGACTGTGGGCTTTGATTCAGGGTCTGATGATGTCCATGGCCTGGACTTTGTACTTTGGGCTGCTGAGTACCTTTGCCCCAGTGTACATCTGGTTCCTGTTCCTGCGGGCCATGGTGGGCGTCGGCCTCGCAGGAGCCCCACAGGCGTGAGTTTGCAGCCAACATTGACTTAATCGACAAATTATGAAGTGGAGATTCCAGATGAGTTTTTCCCCCTTTGTATGTGTTTTTAGGCTGTATTATTATTATTATTAGTTCTTTCTTGTAGATATTATTTTAATCTAATAATGTTTTACGTTTTTTTCCTCACTACCCTAATTTATCTCTTGTTTCTTTTCACCTACGTTAAGGCCACCAAGGCAGAGTGTTTTTTTTAAAGGTGCAATATGAAATGCATGGCTTGAATTTAAATTGAAGAAAAAGGATACCAGCAGGAGGAACCTTTTAAAGGGACTTAAAAGGTGATTGGATAGTCCCTCTGTCGGTCGAATTCACTGAGTTTAACAGAATCTTTTTTTTCACCTGCCAATTGAGTGAGTTGGTAACAAGAGGAGACTTCTGATTGACTTGATCAATGATAGCATCTGGAATTAAGAAGAGCCTTTCCTCCCTCTCATTATTCGACTTTTGATGAGGAACTGATGCCCCGGTATAATAAATAAAAAAGAATTCAGACTTGAAAAGTGATATGTGATTTGTAATGTCTCTCTTTCTCTCGTTCTCTCTCTCTCTCTCTCTTTCTCATCTCCATTCTTTTTATTTTAGGGTGACACTGTATTCCGAGTTCCTGCCAGTCAAAGGAAGAGGCTACTGCATCATGATGATGGCGGTATGCTGCGGCTCATGTCTTATCGCCCCCATGTCTTCTATTGCTGCGCACTGGCATTGATGCCCAGGTCTGTCATTGTGTTGCATCAGGTGTTCTGGTCCATTGGCACCGTTTTCGAGGTCCTGCTGGCACTGTGGATCATGCCGCTACTGGGCTGGAGGTGGCTGCTGGGCCTGTCCACCATACCAGTGGCAATATTCATTATCTGCTGCTATGTGAGTGTATTTTTTGCTTTGGTTTTGATTTGGACCATCCTTCTTTTTAGGCGAAGAGTTCAAAGTCGAAGCTTTTTTTTCAATCCGTTTAGTTTTGTTTTTTTGTGCCATTCACACAAAGTGGCTTCCTGAAAGTCCTCGCTTCAACATTCTGACGGGACAGACAGAGAAGGCCATGATGACCGTAGCAAACATCGCCAAGGTGAACAACAAACCGGTGCCTCAGGGGAGGATTAGCATTTTCAAACAGGTAAGCTCGCTGCAGAAGGCGGAGACACAGCTCCTGGTCAGGTGTTTGAGTGCTGACGGTGGCCACTTGCTCCAACAGAACAGCCATGGACAATTCAAAGACCTCTTCGTCTCCCAGCAGTGGAGGACCACCGTGCCTTTGTGTTTCATTTGGTTTGTGATCACTGACTTTTCTATTGTTTAAAAAAAATAAAAGCCCTAGTAAAAAAAAATTAATAAGAGTAAAAAAATAATGCCCTAGTAGAAAGCCACCGTTTGATGAGTGTAAGCTGTTTGCTGTGCTATTGTGGCACCTCTGCTTGTCCAAGCGCAGACTGAAATTGACTTTGGACGCGACCGCACTCCTTTCGCCCCAAGGTTTGCCAACGCCTTCTCGTACTATGGCGTTGTCCTGCTAACGACGGAGCTCTTCCAAGCCCGGGATTCCTGCGGCTGTGAGTATTTGGCCATTTTAAACAAAAAAGTAATACAGAGAAGGGAAAACCAAAAGCTGTCCCTCCTGCCCGTCTCATAGCGGCCGATGCCGCCAAGATCGAGCCGAGCTGCAGCCTGGAATGCAAATACTTGACATCCTCCGACTACAGAGACCTTCTGTGGACGTCGCTGGCGGAATTCCCAGGTGACATGCGCCCACTCGGTGCTTTCTCATGCTCATCTTGTGCGACTGTCGCTGCTGAATCGCGAGTTGTGTTTCTTCCTTTTTTGCGGTATTGCACGCAGCATCAGCACCCAGACTGGACCAGGACAGTCTAGTTTTAGGCCTCGGTTTTATTGGATACGTAGAGAAGGACAAGAAATCCGTCTGCAGTTATTATGCACCTATTTCATCACTTGTCACTGGGCACGTAGCAGTGAAGGTCCTGTTGTGTGACCACTGCATCCTTGTTGACTCAGTGCAGGTTGGGCCTGATCAGTCTTGTTGATACGAGCTTGTGTTCGTCACCTCTCCCGCAGGCTCTGAACCTCAGAGACACTTTGTCTGTTTGACACAGTTGCTTTTGCGTGTTTGCCGCAGGGCTCTTGATTGTCATCCTGGGCGTTGAACGCATTGGCAGAAAGAAGAGCATGGCACTGTGCTTCTTCATATTGTCCCTGTTTATCTTGCCACTGTACGCCTGCATCGACAGGTGAGTTTGGCTCCCCCGGTGGCCTGTTGTTATATGGAAACAGTGACAAGATCTGCAACTGGGATTTTGTCTGACTGCCCTTGTGTTCACACAGGACGGCCCTCACTATCGTCATCTTCATCGCCAGAGCCTTCATTGCTGCAGGGTTCCAGGTGACTTTTGTGTATACGCCTGAGGTACGTCAATATTTTACCTTTTGAAGGTGGACATGTCCTTCTTGGATTCTTTACGCTTGACAAAGTCCCCCTTCTTCCTGCCCAATAGGTTTTTCCGACACAAAACAGGGCCTTAGCCATGGGAACTTGCAGTGCGATGGCCAGGATCGGTTCCCTGATTACTCCGTTTGTGTCGCAGGTGCGAAGAAGTTAAGCACTTTGACAGCAGTCTGACATCAGACTCCTGTACATTTAATCTTCCTCCATCCTGTCTTGGTTTTAGGTGATGCTCAGGGCCTCTGTGTATTTGACTCTGTCCATATACTGTGGCTGCTCACTGCTGGCGGGCATCACCTGTCTGATGCTTCCCACGGAGACGATGGGCAGGCGTCTGCACGAATCGAACGTTGACCAGGATGCAGCTGAGGTGTCCACCACTACGGCAGGCCAATCGCACAGTGGCTCAGCTGTCTCTTAGGAACCGGGGCTGGATCGAACTGCAGGAGTTGCATAAGCGGAAGCGTGTGTCTGCAACGGGAGGGGTTGGGGTTGGATCGCAGGAAGCACGGTGACTGAAGGACAACAGAAGACAAACTCATTACAGGCATAGGGTTATAATTGAGGGCAGACCTACTTTCCGTGAGAGCGGAAACACACTTGTGCCCGGACTGGTTTGTTTACCCCGGAGTCCGACTAATGAGATGCTACAGAGGGACATTCGCGAAATTCCTCTGGTCAGAGCTGCGTGTCTCACACCTCAGCCCTGGAGACTCTGTTCCACTCACCACGAATAAGAATGAGGTGTTGCATGGAGTGTAGCTGCACCGGTTGAGGGCAAGTCAGTATTTTCAACATATCAATTTGGCTGCAATTTCATTACAACATTATGAAATTGACAAGATGTCAGCGGCTATAAATACGGACAATTCTGTGGCATCTCCATCACTGTGGGGGGATTTCAGAGAACTTTTAATATTTTTGCCATGAACAGAGCAATAAATGCATTAAATTCTAAGTATATTCACATTTAATAATTGAACATAAAAATTTAATAAATAATTCCTGGCGTTATTATTTATTTTATAACATAAGACCTGTGTATACTGTAATATTATTCATTTTCGTTGCTGTTGTTATTGTATAAAATTATATTGCTACAAGATAATAAATCACTTCATTCAAACTCATTATTATTATTATTATTATTATTATTATTATTATTATTATTGTTATTATTATTATTATTATTATTATTATTATTATTATTATTATTATTATTATTTGCTTCTTTGATTGGTCGGCGTCCGCGATCACATGCACAGCGACTATTTCTTCGAGACGTGTTCCTGGGAGTTCCTAGTCTGGCCAGTTACCTTGACAACATTGGCCCAATGAGAGCGCGCACGCGAACTAGGCCAGCCAATCAGCGGCGCCCTGCGAGGCTGCGTGTCATTCGTGCCCCGCGCTCGCGAAAGCCCGCACCGTGTTTTTGTTTGTCTGGAGCGCCAAGCGATGAACTCCCGGCTACTGGCGCCGCTCGCCCGGCGGATACACCCAGCGACCACCCGCCCATGAGGGCTCCGCTACGGGAGGAGCGGCGACGACAGGGAGCCAGGTGGTGGTGGTGGTGGTGGTGGTGGTGGAGGTGCTGGAGCTGCTGCTGCTGCTGCCGCCGCCGCCGCTGCTGCTGCTGGATGGGAGTCTGACTCGGCATTTTCTCCCCGGTGACAGAGAGAATCTCGGCGACGCATCTTCTCTACATCCTCCCTCCTTCCCTCCTTCTCTCCCTCCCTCCATACCCCTCCCTTCCCAGGGCTGCACCATGGCCCTGGTCACTCTGCAGCGCTCTCCCACCCCGAGTGCAGCATCCTCGGCCAGCACGGCCAACAGCAGCGCGGGGGAGGTAGGTTAGGGTGACGCGGGGGGGGGGGGGACGGGTGGGACGGGGAAGGAGGGGAGGGTTGGGGGGAGCCCGTGCCCGTGCCCGCTCTTTGTCCGCGTCCGTGTATGTGTGCGCGTGTGAGCATGCGGGAAAGCTAGCAAAACAGCAGTGATTGCACGCGTTGGGAGTGACAGTGACATTTCCACGGACGCCGACGAAACAAGACTTGTGTCACCCCACTGTGTGTGTGTGTGTGTGTGTGTGTGTGTGTGTGTGTGTGTGTGTGTGTGTGTGTGTGTGTGTGTGTGTGTGTGTGTTACAGCCGGATATTATTGCTGCATTGTCTGCTGCACCAGACTTGTTTGTCGCCACTGTGGCAGCGGATTTGTAAACAAAATCCCGTGTGTGTGTGTGTGTGTGTGTGTGTGTGTGTGTGTGTGTGTGTGTGTGTGTGTGTGTGTGTGTGTGTGTGTGTGTGTGTGTGCGCGCGCGCTGGATTTAACAGCTTGAACAAAGTGCTCATTTTGCTGCTGCAATAACATTTGCTGGTGTGCACTCTCAGGTTGATCCCCCACCCCTTTTGTAGTTGGATTGTATATACTGTATATATATATATATTTTTTTTTTCTTCTTCCCTGTAAGAATTTGAAGGGGAATGACGTCATATTGGCAGAGAATGATGCCAGAGTTTGACCCAGTGTGTTGCAGAAATCTTGGGGAAACGCATGATGATGATGTGGGTCACGATGAGGACGCAGGCTTCTTACTCTAAGATGAAGGGGGGGGGGATAGCCACAAACTGAGAATATAGAGCACGGCCAGATTAGGAATCCTGTTGAAATCAAAACATGGGGGTTTGTGCTCCACTTTTATAGTTTTAGCAATGTGGATTATGTGCTCCGGAGCAGGCTGACTGGCAAAGGAAAGAAGACGAGAGAAAAAACATGCGGATGAGGAGTCAGCTGGCTTACAACATGTTCTGAGAAGAAGGGAAAAAAAGCTACTACTTGAGCTTTTTTTTTTTTGTCTTTTTTTTGGTGCAATGATTGTGATTTCTAAGAATTAAATTGTGCACTTTCAGAGTGAGATTTTAGAATAGATTAGAGATTTATTGCCATTTGTATAAGTTAAAAAACGGTTAAAACAGGTACATTAGAATTCTTGTGCGTTTCCCAGAGTCAGTGTACGAAACACAGTTAGTCTAATAAAAACACATTACAAAGGAGCCTGTACGGCAAAGGTGCAGACGGAGGGTAAATCTACACTCCTAATTACATTATACTTATTTACACCACATAAATTACAAAAATAATAGACCAAAAATAATCAGGAAAAAGGGCAATAATTAATTAAGAGCTACATACAAGAGTTACATAAACATTGCTCATGAGGTTGTGATAACAAAAACTGCAAAAGGGGGGAGGATTGTTTTAATGATCAGAGATTTATAAGATCTTGGAAAAAAAATTGTGAACAAATCGAATCGAAAGAGTCACACTGATGTTGCCCAGACTAATCTAAAAAGAGTATGTTTGTGTCTGTAACTCTGTCACAGTGTTTTTTTTTTATGTACCGGACAGAAAGTGCATTTAGTCACTTTATTGTTCTCTGTTTCTGCTTCACAGGATTTCGGAAGCGACGATGACAGGAAAAACAACCAGAGGTAGGACTTCTTCTCTTTTTTGGGGGGGCATTGTGTATTTATTTATTTATTTATTTTTAACTCTGTTGTGGGTTAAAACATGTTATGTTTCATGTTTCTTTTTTAAACCCCGGACTATATACATGTGTGCTCACTGCAGCCAGTCAGTTCTACTGCCGCGTTTCACGAGTCACGGCAGCTTTTTTTGCGTTTTTTAACTCAAGACAATGATTTTGTCGCCACGGTTAGAGCACCGTCGCCAAAACCTGCTTTGCCCGTGTTTTATGACAACATGCGTCTCCAGAAAGGAGAACGGTCCATCCATGACATCTCTCGTTTGCTCCGGTTTTCAAAAAAGACCCTCTTTGTGATGTCACCAGAGGCCACTGATACCTCTCAGAGGGACAACGTTCATTAATGGACATTTTTACAATGTACCCAGTTCTAGCATCAAGCTAATTTGCGTTGGTAATCCCCCCTGTAGATCAATAGAAATACACCATACAATATATGACATAATATTCCACTATTCAACTACAGTACAATAAAAAAAAAAAAAAATCAAATATTGTAAGTTGACGCAACCCTGCGGACCCCAATTCAAGCAGAGGGATCAGACATGTAAAAGTGCTAAAGTGCATTCAGGAAGACATAAAGTGCTGCTGTTACTGCACATTCCCAACTGCACAAAGACGGAGGTGTGTAATGAAATGCACGCATGCCTTATTGCACATCGCTCGATGCAAACAGAACACGTGCTTTGCAAAAGCCAAAGCGCTTCGGCGAGCCTCCGCTAGGCTAGCGACGACAGCCGCCCCACGCAGCGTCACCTTGCATCTGTGCGCTGGGGAGAAAAATCGTGCCGATCCTTCAAAGGACAACGATGAGATGAGCCGTGTTGTTTAGACCTTGAGACGTGACGGCTGTCGCTGACAAACACACGCACGCACGCACACACACACACGCACAATGCACGCACACGGTCCGTAGCGACGGCTAGTGGTGAGTCAGGCTGTCGGCGAGGCGTTGCGGCGGTTTGTTCAGATGTGCTGCTGCAGAACAGCTGCTCCTCGCCGCCCCGCCGTTTGGGCCTCGTCACTCCTCCCTCTCCGGCCGCCGTGTTCGCTCTTGCTCGCCACATTGCGTAAGAGAGAGAGAGGGAGAGAGAGAGAGAGTCGGCGCAAAACCATTTTGTCGCCGCTCAGCTTTCCTTTAATCTGCCTTGACGTCACCAGAAGAAAAAATATAGTCACAATTTGTGTCAGCGGAGCTCAGACACAGACTCTCCCCTTGTGCTCAGCGTGAGTGTGAGTGTGTGTGAGTGTGTGTGTGTGCGCATCTTAGTCAGACTCCTCTCATGTGTGGAGCATCTAATCAAACCAACGTTGACGCCCCAGGCTCCTCCCCCGCTGCTCGGCTGGTGCCGTCTCTCTCGCTCTCTCTCTCGCTCTCTCTCTCTCTCTCTCTTTCTCTCTCTCTCTCTCTCTCACTCCGCGTGTCAGACTTTGAGATTTAGCGCCAACTTAGCGTTTTCACCGCCCACCGCCGCCGCTCGCATGAAAGACGGCATTGTGGTCAAGCAGCCGGTCGCCGCAACGGAGCCGAGACCTGCCAGAGCAGTGAGGAAGAGTCGTCGAAGAAGAAGAAGAAGAAGAAGAAGAGCCGGGAGGAACCGGCGGAACCAACCTTGATGATGAGGAAGAGAAGTCTGAGCGGCTGGACCACGGCCGGAGGTTTTTGATTGGCTGGCGAGGAGCTCGTTGTCGACGGCGTCCAGGATGCATCTGGTTGTGAAGCCGGCGCAGGGAGCTGCCTTTGCAGCGCTGACTGGGAGGGAGATCTGCCGCATGTAAGTGGATGAAGAGATGGTCCAGGTTGGAGAGGAATGATGAGCGGCCGCACTTAAAAGCTCCCACATATACGCTTTCTGCGTCTCTGTCCTCTCTCTGAACTCCCCCACCGAGAGCTGAGAAATCCACCGTTTTTCTTCTTTTAACTCACAGAGTTCTGGAATACAAGTCCTTGTGATGTCACAAAGGGCCCTAGTGCCTCTTCAAAATTAGTGAGGTGTTGGCTCCCCCCATTTGGGACCACCTCGTTTTGTTTTTTTTTACCACTTGCAAAAGTTTGGAAGGTGCCGCAAAGTGTCTCAAAGTGTCGTTTTAGCAGCTCTTTTTTTTGCAGTGGGATGTAAACAGGGGGCTAAATAAGCTGTTTTCTGGAGATCTAGCGGGATTAGTGTCCCTCCTGGAAAAAAGACTTGGAAATCGGACAACGATAGCACATGAAAGGCTGAAATCACATTTTCCAATCAAAGAATCTTCTCAACGAGACTCTGACGTTGCTTTTTTAAAAGTCGCTCTGGCGTCTTTCTCATTTTTTGCATCAGCCATGAACAAACATAAATCTGAGAGGCAACAATGTGACCAAGCGGCGGAGACAAAAGGATGTTTGATGCTCCCACCTCGTCATACCAGTGTGTGTGTGTGTGTGTGTCTGTGTGTGTGTCTGTGCCGCTCGGTGCAGCCAAAGCGTCCTCAACAAAGCGCTGCACTGTGCGCCGCACCAGCCAAAAGATGCTGACGCATCCTCCCCGAGCCGAGTCATGACTGAGGAAGTTGTGCGTTTTCTGATTGGCCTGCCGTCGGCCCCCGTTCGTCAGGCACGTGCAGACACAGAGCTGCAAGAGTCGGGACTGTGAAGTGACCAGAGAGACGCCTCCCTTTTGGGTGGATTTTATAACAACTCGGCTACTACGTTGATTTATTTTTTCATTTGAAGAATTCCCCTCGATGCCTTTTCTGACTGATTTGACCTTTCACCTCTACCCCCCCCCACCCCCAGCCTCAGCGAGAGCTTCTTCATGGTTAAAGGGGCAGCCCTCTTTCTCCAGCAGGGCGGCGCCACACAGGGGCCAAAGACCCCAACGCACCACAAAAATGCAGGTGAGGGTACACACCATGGATGTATTGTAAGAACTGGATACCGGACTGGCAATATGGCAGCGCGCCGATTTCTTTCCCAGTGGCCACTCGAGGTACTGTAGCAGAAAAATCCCATGGGCCCAAAAAGCATTTTTTCTATAGACCGCAATGCAAAATTAAACATGATTCAGCGCAAATCTCTCTATTGTAGATTTTTCATTATGGTCTTTTAGTCGTGCCAGAAAATCAGCAGAAAAGAGTTTATTCCCAGTACGTGCTGCTGTGTCTCAGCTCGTTCTGATTGGCTGCGTCCTGACGTGTCTGTAAGTGACGTTCTCCAGAATGGTTCTGATTGGCCAAATAGATCATGTGGGTTTCAGTGAGTTGCGGCGCCCCCGACAGCCCCCGAATTCCGAGAGCTTCTTTATAGGTGCTTTTTTTCTTAAACTGAATTCAGAATTCAGACTCTCTCTCTCTCTCTCTCTCTCTCCCCACCAGGTGACCTACCGCAGCACCTGCAGATCATGTTCAAAATCCTCCGCTCTGAAGATCGCATCAAGCTGGTCAGTGCGGAAACCTTTTGCAACCAAAACCCCCAAAACTTTTGGACAGAACAAAACTTAACTTATGAGGATACAAATTGTTGCCCTCACCCTGCCCCCTGCAGGCGGTGCGGTTGGAGAGCGGCTGGTCGGAGCGAGTTCGCTACATGGTGGTGGTCTACACCAGCGGCCACCAGGACACGGAGGAGAACATTGTGCTGGGGATGGACTTCACCGACAAAGACAGGTGATCATCTGGCTCAGTCTTATTCTCACTAGTGACTCGACTTGTTTGGATTTTGTGTGTAATTCTAATTGTTGTAGCTATATTATTTATGTTTGTGCTTGGCACAATAGTTTCATTGGTGACTGGACTTACTGACCTTGATTCTATAGGTGGCTGCAATTGTGTGTCACAGTAAAAAAAAAAAAAATCATTATGTGCATTATCATGCATAAAGATTTACTACTTTATCGCTGCTTAGAATAATAATCATTTTATTAGGCTCTTATTCCATGTCCGTTGAATTATACAGCTTTTTATGACATTATTTAATTATTATTTATTTGTTAATTTGTTTATTAATTATTTGACTTTGATACACAAATCCAAGCATGCATTGACGGATTGTGTGCCTTTCTGCATTGGGGACAATATCAATAAAGTTCTTCTGCCTGATAGAATAGAATAGAACAGAACAGAATACAATGCCTTTTTCAATCCCAAGTTGGGGAAACTTGCATAATTACAGCCACAGTACAGTGCAAACCGATGAAAAATTATATTAATTATAAGGAAATAAAATGAAAGATGTATAGAGTAAGAAAGGAAAAAAACAACATAATTACATCTTATGAACAGTTGGATTTACATTGATTATTTTGATTGACGTTAATGAGAGTTTTTAATTATAATTTTTTTTTTTTTTAATCTCTATTGTCCTTGTGATATGCAGTAAAGAGTGCTCCATCGGGATGGTGCTGCCGCTGTGGAGCGACACCAACATACATTTGGACGGAGACGGGTGAGTTCCTTTTCCGCCCGTCACCGGTCGTGAAGCTCACGAGTTTTAGCCTCACGACTGATGATGAACGTGTAAAAAGACTTCCTGGTGCTCAGACTCTGGTCACGTCAACACAGGAGCTGAGCTGTGTGTGGTTGTGGTTTTTTTTACCTTCGCGCTTACTGCCCCCCAGTGGCAGAAATTAAAAACAACAGGGAACGGTATGGGTTTTTTTTTTTTTTCTTTTTTAACTCCTGTGTGCCAGGAGGGCCGTTGTTTGCTGACCTGTCAACATTGTCCATGTGTGCCAGAGGAATGTTCCACGGGTGAATAGCTCCACTGCGTGAGGCCGAGCATGGCCTGTGTTTACGTCCTGCTCTTCACCTGATCCTCTCCCCCTCTTCTCCTCCTCCTCTTCCTCTTCCACCTCCTCTCTCCTCCCTTCACCAGGGGCTTCAGCGTGACCACAGCGGGGCGATCACACGTCTTCAAGCCTGTGTCGGTGCAGGCCATGTGGTGAGTGAACTCCGCCTGCCTCTTGACCCGCTGATGCATCATGATCTCGTGCTATGGCGAGCCGCCAGCTGACCGTCGCTGTTCAGCTGCACTCAACAAGAGTCAGTGCAACGGTGTGATGTTTTTTGTCCTGGTGTTTTGATCAATGGCAGCATTATTTCTTTTTTAATGACAACCAATTTCAATAATTTTGTCCTGGCTAAAACATGGCAATGGGAGAATTTTCACTACATTGTCAACATAAAGTGTTGTTTTTTTAAAATTAAAAAAAAAATGTTAAAGGCTTACAATATATCAAATGCAATCCACCTCGGCATCCTGTAAGCCAAACCTTTTTCCATAATAAATCAAAAGGGGCAACCAATACTGCAATGTAGTTTGGCTCTTGAAGGATTCTATTTCTCTGTGGTTGCACTTGCGTCTTATGTGGACTCATTTATAATTTACCCAAATATTCCATTTTGTGCACATCTATACGAAAGAGGTTTAGAGCCACAAGAAAAGAAAAAGAATATTACAAGAAGATTTTTATTTAAGAGTTTTCATTTCAAGTTTTGTAAAATTTTGATTTTATTACTAAATTTCGTCTTTTTTACGTCAACTTTATTCTCGAAACCTCAACTTCAATCTCGAAATTTCTACTTTATTCTCAAATTGGAAACTTAAAAAAAAAAAAATGTCATCTTAACTTTTTTTCTTTTCTTATGGCGCTAATCCTTTTTCCGTACCTTTACTTAATGATTTTCTGGCTGCTCAGGGACAATTTTTTGTTTGCCTCCTTCCCACCTGCTGGTCACCAATTAGAATTACAACTCAAGAAGTCTCACACGCTTCTTGCCTCCACAGGTCTGCCCTGCAGGTCCTCCACAAGGCATGCGAGGTGTCCCGCCGCTTCAACTACTTCCCAGGGGGCATCGCTCTCACGTGGATGGCCTTCTACGAGAGCTGCGTCACCTCGGAGCAGAGCTGCGTCAACGAGTGGAACGCCATGACCGACCTGGAGAGCACGAGGCCCGACTCGCCCACCATGTTTGTGGACCGGTGAGGCCCCTCCCACCTACTTCCTGTCTGATTGGCTGCCTTTTACAGACCCCAGGGTCCCATTCATTTCAATAAAGTTGATCACCCAGCACATACGCTGAAAAAGTTTTTGACTTCCACATTGATGGGACAATCGAGCATGCACAGTAGTGACACTTCCCATCATGTCTCTGTAACCCACATGATCTCTTTGGCCAATCAGAACCATTCTGGAGAACGTCACTTACAGACACGTCAGGACGCAGCCAATCAGAACGAGCTGAGACACAGCAAGCACGTACGACGTTGTGACGTCACGCTGGGAATAAACTCTTTCTGCTGATTTTCTGGCCTTTATTTATTTTTTTAAACGACTAAAAATCCATAATGAAAAATCTACAATAGAAAGATTTGCGATGAATCGTGTTTCAGGTCACAGTTGTCTTAAAGGCCTTTATTTTTGCATTGCGGTCTATGAGAAAAATGCTTTTTGGGCCCATGGGATTTTTTTGCTGCGGTACCTTGTGCGGCCACTCGGGAAAAGATCGGTGCGCTGCCACATTGCCACTGGATAACTGGATACCAGTCCGGTATCCAGTTCTTATAACACATCCATGGGTCGAACTGATGTGGCCCCAATGTTTTGTTTTGGGGTTTGTTTGTTTTTCTCTCCATCGCTCACGTGGCCAAACACAGCAGCGCTACGTGCTCAGTCAAAAGCTGCGCTTCCGTGTTGCTTTGGCGCCGGCTCATCTGCCTTTTTGTTTTGTTTGTTTGGTTTTGTTTTAGTTTTTGACGCGGCGCTGACCAGTGTTGTCTCGTTGTGCGCAGGCCGACGGAGCGGGAGAGAACAGAGTGTCTGATCAAAGCCAAGCTGCGCAACATCATGACGTTCCAGGACCTGGAGAACATCACCTCCAAGGAAGTAGGTCTCGCAAAACCTTCGTCTGATTTAATTCATTGATTTCTAGTTGCATCGAGAGTCCCAGAGGACCTATTTTGCCTTTTGAGTCTCCCTTTAACCATTTCACTATTTTATAAATTCTAGAAATATCCTGCCCATTGTCCTTGCAGTGGTGATTTAGTCCTGTGCCAAGGAAATTAAATAATGTGGCTTTGGCATTTTTCCTTTTCTAATTTGTTGATTCGTTGTTTTTTTTTTGTTTTTTTTAACCTGACCTTTATGTTTCTATCCTTTTGTCACTATATAATCTTGTCTCTCTTCAATGGGTGCGCGCAGGTCGACCGTTTGACGGCACCTTTGTCAGAGTAGAAGTGTTTTCTTGGAAAATTGTTACATTTCCATCTTTCCTTCAGTCTCCACAAAAAGACGAGTCATATTTTTGCCCTGTGCCCTCTCAGATCCGCAGCGAGCTGGAGCAGCACATGAGCTGCAACCTGAAGGAGTACAAGGAGTTCATCGACAACGAGATGCTGCTGATCCTGGGCCAGATGGACAAGGCCACGCTCATCTTCGACCACGTGTACCTGGTGAGGGTTTTACTCAACACGCTGCGTTAACTTCATTGGTCCAGCGGTCATTTTGCAGCAAGATAACTTTGTGGGTCTGCGTCTCCGTAGGGCTCCGAATGGAACGCTTCCAACCTGGAGGAGCTGCGTGACTGCGGGTGAGACAGCAAACATACACTCTGGCTTATTTTCAGTGGTGGGACTTGATTAAAAAAATTATCATTGTCATCCATCGTAGGTGAGACATGTTGTTAGCACAGGTAACTCCGACTTCGGCTTGTCTGACATCACTCAGTGCGTTGCTATAATCCGTATTGCCTGACACTCATGCAAATGTTCTGTTTTGTCTCGAGTATAAAATAAAACAATATTTATTTTACGTTGTCATTTTTTTTTAACGTTTATTAATGATCAAATTAACGCGATAATGTCCCGGCCCTACTTTTTTTAATTTTATTATGGAGGACTAAATCAGTGCTGCACATCCACATATCAGACACTAAGTCGGCTTTACTCCTGCACGGATGCTAATACAGCGGCCAGAAGGGGGCGGTGTGTCTGGTGGGGTGACACGCTGCTGTTTCTCGTGGCTTTCAGGGTTGGCTACATCCTGAACGCCACCAGGGAGATCGACAACTTCTTCCCAGGGATGTTCTCCTACCTCAACGTGCGCGTGTACGACGAGGAGGCCACCGACCTGCTGGCCCACTGGAACGACACCTACAACTTCATCGTCAAAGCCAAGTGAGTGGCCTGGAGGGGGCGCCGTGCAGCTTTTTATACCTCGCAATGATGTTTTAAAAAATCTTTTTTTGGTGTTGTTGTTGTTGACTTGTCATGGGAGAATGGCACCAGCACCCCCTGCAGGCCTGATAGAGCTTTTTTCAAGAAGGTGCCTGGCAGGCAACTCATTTATTGTTCTGATCACAGTCAGCAGGGGGTGCTGTTCCTCTCCGTGCACTGTGAAATTAAATCTGAAATGCTATTTTTATTACTATTATTAATTTTTAATAATGACAACCGAAACTGAGCTGCTGCAGCTAGTAGAAGCTTTTCAGGCATTATTATTGTTTGTCTCGCTCGTTCTGCTCGCCGTCGCATCTTTCCTCCATTCGGTCGGCAACCGCACATGACGTATTTCCCTCAGCGGTGATTAAGAGAGAGGGAAAATAAAAGCCGCAACCGAGAGATTTCTGACCCTCTGCCTTCTTGTCCCTCCGACAGGAAGAACAACTCCAAGTGCCTGGTGCACTGCAAGATGGGGGTGAGCCGCTCGGCCTCCACCGTCATCGCCTACGCCATGAAGGAGTACGGCTGGCCGCTGGAGAAGGCCTACAACTACGTCAAGCAGAAGCGCAGCATCGCTCAGCCCAACGCCGCCTTCATGAGGCAGCTGGCCGAGTACGAGGGAATCCTGGACGCCAGGTGAGGTGGGAGGAGCCACCGTGCTGCGGTTGTCATGGTGACGAGGGCTCACAGCGCCTGGTTGTTTTGTTGTCTGATGTATTATTTATCATTGTCTTCTCAGTAGCTGCGTTTCCATTACAGTTTTTCACAAAAATGAAAGCAATATTTCTAAAATTTCGACAAAGAACAAAGTTGCGATTTGCAGGTGTTTCCATTTGATTGGTCCAAAGCTCATAAGCCGTAATTCTCCTAAAACTTCGTCCCGCGAGATTTTTTGAGAATTACGTTTGCTTTTGTTTGTTTATGTTTGTTTGCTGTCAAGAATGGTTGTCATATTTTTCTGTTTGATTACTTGTAAAAAATATTCAGTCTCCTCCTTCGTCCCAACACAATAACACTTTTGTGATAAACCTCTATATGGAAACAAAAGCAAACTTAATTCTCATAAATCTTGCGGGCCGAGATTTGACGAGAATTACGGCTTATGCACTTCACAATGGAAACGCCTGCAAATCGCAACTGTACCTTGTTGAAATTTTGGAAATATCGCTTTTATTTTGCGCAAACTGTAATGGAAACACAGCTAATAACTATAATCTATAATCACTTTTATCCATACTAATAATGTGCTTCCTCTGACAGCAAACATCGCCACAACAAGCTGTGGAGACCCGGGGCGGACGAGGAGGGTTCCGACGACCTGCAGGCGTCGGGCCACAGCACCGGCGGCGAGGAGACCCCAGTGCTGCGGGAGGAGGAGGCCTGGGGGGGCTGCGGGGCGTCGCCCTGCAGGATGGGCCTGGAGATGGAGCCGCTCGACTCGCTCAACTACAACTACTACTTCCGACGCCTGTCGGACTCGGCGCTGGACAGCGAGCCCTCCACGCCGGTGCGGGGCCCCCCGCTGCTGGGCATGGAGAGGGTTTTCATCGAGATCGAGGACGTGGAGCGCGACGCCCTGCTGGAGGATGAGGGCTTCCCCATGGCCCACCTGGCGCTGCCCGGCGAGGGCACGGCGGCACAGACCTGCGGCCGCCTGGACCCCATGGAGGACATGAGGCTGCGGCTGGAGTTCAGCACCCTGGAGGAGGAGGACGAGGAGGAGGCCAAGAAGGAGGAGGCGGAGATGGCGGCGCTGGCCCAGACGCCGGGCAGCTCGGACGGGAAGAGAGCGGCGGCGGCGGAGGAGGAGGGCGAGAGCATGGAGGAGAGCCGGCTGGGTTTGGCCAACCTCAACACCAACAACAGCAACCGGCTGGCCGCCAAGCGCAGCTGCCCTGCAGCCTTCGACGTGAGTCTGTTGCTCTGTTAGACGTCCTGCTCACCTGCGACACCTGCTGGAGCGTCTCCCAAACCCAGTCTCTGCACGCATGTGTCTTTGTGCGCGTTGCTTTTGTTGCGGCTAAACAAACACTTGTCTTTTGCCAGTAGCCAATCACATCCGTGCCTTTAGTCTGAGCAGTAGGGCTGAAATATCCACAGTATCTCGTGAGTTATGGTATCGGATTGATCCGTGTGTGTTGAGATTGATTCTTTTGTTGAAATTTCTACTCTAGACGAAAGACAAACCAGTGACTTATTCTTAGTAACAGTTGTTTACAGTAAAAGTGAATTATTTTATTGTTTTCATACTGTTAAAGGTTCAATGTGTGACATTTTTAAGGAGCTTTAAGGAAACCCGCCTGAAATTTTAAGGGAACTGTCAGCTAACACAAGTTGGCAGCTAAAATGTAGTGAGACCCTTATTGCTCTGTGTATATTCTTATATATATGAGAACGGTTCTAAGGGTAGGAAAACCAAATTTCTTTTTTTCTTATCTATGGGCAGTATGTTAAGCTTTGATCAATATAAAAATCATAAATGAAGCCAAATTTGACACACTTTTTTCTCACCTTTAAATTATTTTGTACTGTAGTTCATTAGAAAAACTTTTTTTTTTATCACAAAATACACAGAATTCATTTCAAGTAAAAAGTTTTTCCTTTTCCTCCTCCTCGTCCTCACAGGACAGCGGAAGCACCGGCAACCCTCTGAAAGTCAAGCCCTCCTACCAGTCCTGCAAGGACTGCCTGCGTCTGCCTCAGGGGCGCCGCTGCGACCGTCCAGCAGGGGGCCGCTCTCATCGCCTTAACCCGTCGCGCCACTGCACCGTCCCCACCATCTGCATCGATCCGCCCGGCACCAATTTCACCTCCACGCCGCTGCTGCACTCCCTGCAGGCGCCCGTCCTGGTGCAGCCGTGCGGCCCTCCGTACCGCTGCAACACCTGCGGCCCCTCCGTCCCCAAACTGGCGTCGCCCATGAGCTGCGAGGACACGCCGCTGGAGGGCGCGGCCGAGCCGCAGGGGGAGGACACGGGCGAGCAGGCGTTCCGGGAAGGTGCAGCGCCCGGACTGGAGATTGAATTCGGTGTGGAACTGATGCAGCAGAGGGCAGCAGAGAGCCAGCTCCCTGCAGGACCCCTGCCTTAAATCAAGCGAGGCCAGTGTGGAGCCAACAACAGAGGAGGAGACTCGCAGCTGCCGCCGCCGCCGCCGCCGCCGCCGCTCCGCCTCCCCGCACCCCGGACACTGTGAAGGCTGACGTCCCGCTGCGAGCTGTGCCGTCGCGCTCTGAACACACGGGTGCGCTGTGACACTCTGCCACGACTTCCTGTCACCGCTGGCCAATCGGCGGCGAGATCCAGATCACAGTTTTGGACCATGAGCAGAGACGGCAGTGATTTGGTCCTCATCACAGAGGCGGCGCTCCCCTCCACCACCTAGTGGAGAGGAGCTGCTATTACACCTCGAACGACCAGGTCTGCCAGCCACATCCAAGGCAGTAGGAAGCCTCTTCTGTCAGCGTACTGTATGTTCTCCAGGCCAACTCAATAGCAGTGTTCACAGGAGGAAGTGGGATTTATTTTTATTTTTTTGGCATTGGAGTCCATGTGATTGCACATCATATCTCCTCATTTTTACCTCTGCCGACTGATTCTTCCTGTTCCTTCACACACTTGATATCTCTGCTGCAGCTGCTTTCGCATCACTCATGTTCGTCCCATGGAGGGAGGAAGAAAAAATGGAATTATTTTGATAGCGATGCGAGAATACGTGGTGCAACCTCGGGCCTGTTTCGTTCACTTTCTTTTTTTTTTCTTTTTTTTTTTGCTGAAAGACTGTTCTACGGCCGGCGCCCAGCGGCCCGGCCGGTTGGCTCACTCCGACCTCCTCTGTTCACGTCACTTACGCTCTCGTTATCGCACGCATGACCTTGCAAAATGACACATATGCACAAGAAAAATGCGTAACTGATAGGAATAGCAGCGGTGCCTTTGCGCTTCACTGCTGCTCCCCACTGTAAGTGTAGGCATCTGACGATATTTTCTAGCCTCAGCGACGATCGGAAAAGGCAACACACCACATCCAGCATAGCGTTAAATTTTGTCGTTCACAAGCGAAATCGAAAGGAATGGAAAAAAAGTCACAAGCTGAAATCTCAATATACGATGTAACCAAAGCCATATTGTGTCGTCAGGTCCAGTTATACGCCGTCATGATTTTATATATATATATGAAAAAAAAACTCCTATATTCTGCCCATCCCTTATCTGTTGACACTTCACCTTCACCTGTTTTTTTTTGTTTTTGTTTTGTTTTTTTAAAGAAAACCCTCAAAACTACCTTTTCTTAAAGAAAAAAACCAACTGCACAGGTCACACTATTGATGGAGTCACTTTGGCACAATTTTTGCTTTCTTCGCCGTCGTCCACGTGGCCAGAAAACTGGCTGGTGAGTGGAAACACAGAGCACAGACTCAAAGTACAACACGCTTTGCAAAAGTAGCCTGCCTAGAATGTAGACGTGCGCTTGTGAGTGTCTCTAGTGTCAAAAATACCAATAAGCCTCCAGATTTATTTGACAATTCAACTAAAAAAAAAAAAAAAAATCATCTCGGTTAAGTTATTCTAACCGTATAAAAGTCGTAAAAAAAAAAAAAGAGGACGTCTCAGCCATCGCAGTGTTACTGACACCATTTATTATTTATTTAGTTTTCCTGAATGAGCCATGTGTTGTTGTTTTGTTTCGCTGCGTGCCACAGAGTTGTCGTTGTCGTCGTCGTCGTCGTCGTTGTTGTTGTTGTTGTTTTGCTCAGTTGTTTTGCGCTCTCGCACCGTCCTCGGCACGCTGGGTGTGCCGGGACGGTGACGCTAAGGCCTGTTGAGTCGACCAGTAGCAGCCGGGAGTGTTTTTACTGAGATATTGGTTTGCCGAAGAGAAAGTGATAAAAACGTGCAGAGGGAAAGACTGGCGCTCTTTTATTTTTGGCCTTGTAGGCCTTTTTTTTAATGTTATTTATACATGATTATTAATATTATTATTATTTATTGAGTTTGATTTTTGTTGAGTTGTTAAGTTGATGATTTTTAACGTATCCTGTGTTCCTTCTCCTCTCCTCCAAGCACGGCCAGAGAGCTGCAAGTTTGCTGCTCTAGTTGAATTGGAAAGTAATTAGGTTTCTGTACTCGCCCTCACGCGGACATTTGCAGCGTTACGCAATGAAACTCAAGTCAGCTGACGCCTCACCATGATAGAAACACGACAGAGAGGCAAAGCCAACAGAACAGAAGACTTTGCCAAGATCTAACGAACCTGGTTCGGCTTTATTCGTCTTGATTCACCCTCAAGTGTCAGTAGAAGTAAAAATGACGCGAAATATATAATTAGAATCTACGTTTTGTTTTTGTTTTTTTTTTAAAGTGCAATAAAAAAGCTGAAATCAATTCCTTTTTCATATATTATTTTGGCATGTTGGGACGAAAACAAAAAGCAACGGCACAAGTTGTCAGCCTTGTTTAGCATGGCTGCTAACAGTTAATTTCTCATAGTGCATTTTGTGTGTGTGTTTTAATCACTCTGTGATTCATAATTTAAGCCTTTTTTTGGCAAAGAAAGACTACTGTTCATTCTAACGCTTGAGCTATTTTGTTGTGCTAAGCTAAGCTAAGTGGCTGCTGGTTGTAGCTTCAAATTACCTCTTTTTTGCGGCTACATTTGCTTCTGTTTAAGTGCCTTAACCTCGTCCTTGGCTCTCTCGCTCTCTTTTTTTTCTGTTGTAATGCATCGCAAGCGTTGCAAAACATTTGAGTGCGTTAAAGGTTCGGCATTTTTGAAGCGCTGCTTTGCCCTCACCGCCAACTCCTTGTCATGTATAACTCGTCGCATGATGTATGCAAAGAACACACACAAAGACATACGTACACACACTTGACGGACTTCCATTTATTCATCGGTGGCCTCCGGTAACGCTGCATTTGTTTCCTACAGTTGAAGGACAGGTGGCGCTGTGCTGTGCTGTGCTGTGCTGTGCGTTGGTTCGATAGCTGGCTGTGAGAACCTTCACCACTGGGAAACTGGAACTATTGGTTTAAAATGTACTGGTGTGTGTGCGCGTGTATATATACATATATATATTTTTTCTCTCTCTCTACAGCTTGCGGATGCGGTCGTTATGATACAAAACAACAGATTATGCGACCGAGTGCTGACATCAGTTCTGATAATTGAGTTCTTGTAATTGTACCACAGTGAAATTATAATTAATTTAAAAGAAAAAGTACTGGGCCGATATCTGATTAAGGCATTTGAACAACAGACAATCTTACTTGAGGGCCAGACGTGGAGGACGCTGTGGAAGTCACGAGGGACATCACGGAGCGGCTTCACCATTCAGCACAAGTCCATGGGTCCCCAAAAAGGAAGGTTAAGAGCAGCTGAGAAAAAGTGGAACGTGAAAAATAAAATCCCCCTAGGAGAAAGATTTTGTTATGGCATTATTATGATTATCTTTTTTTTTTTTACAGTACTGTACATTGTCAATGTTCATCTGTGACTGCACTTTTCTTTTTTTTTTACATTTTTTGTTAAAATGATGTCCAGTCTGATGTTTATCACAGAAATAAACAACTTCCTCTGCATAATAAAGCTCATTCTCTGTTTCTTTTTTTTTTCTCGCTAAGACTTTGGTTGAAGTTTGCTCAATGTGAAATGTGCTAATCCTCTCCTGTGTGACTCTGGCTTGTCTGTTTGTTTTTTTGCCATATCCAAGAGCCGCCTTATTGAATTAGTCAAATGAAGTCAGCCTGTCATCATGGGGGCAGGTGACTGAGGAACAGGAAGATCTCACTCAAAGCCATCCAGAAGGAGAAACAGCCGGGAGCGTCGCGCTTTTTCATCTGCAGCTGTAAGTATCATCCTGTGATATATTTTAATTTCAGCTTGGTGTAATTATGCTCTTCATTTAATGACTGTCAGAGCCTGTGTTTGACGATGGCTCAGATGATGATAATCCTATTAAAAGTTGCATTTTGTACTTCAACAAAAGAGTCTCTTTTAAGGATTCATTATCCATGTACGCACATGATGCAGGCCACCACAACGTGTTTGTGCAGGAGTTTCTTGTGCTAAAACGAGGGCAGAGATGCATTGAAAAGCCAAGTTGAGATCCGTTTATAATAACCTGGCTTGATTTGTGTGCAGGCAAGTTCTTCCTCGAGTGCCGTCACACTCACTTTCTCAGCACCTGAACACGTATCAGAAAAAAAAAAGTGTTGTCATTTCAGAATTCCACGAGAAGTAAAAAGAATAAATCCGTCTCAGCGTATTAAATGTCTTTGCAGTTTAAAGGTCCTTCTCTGGGCTTGTATTAGTGTGAATTCCATGTCAACTGGGGGTCCAAAGAAGAGTGACATGACTCAGAGTTAGAAAGAGAAAAAACAAAGTCGGCACTGGGAGGGATTTAATGGCTCGTAGACTCAAAGTCACAAGTCTCTGATAAAAAGGCATGAGAGCCACATGCACTGGGAGCCTTCACGAAGCAACTGATGTCACGTTGCAGTCACGACGTACAAAGTTGTCAAGTTCAATTGAGACAAAGTTGAGGACGACGACCACATAGGAGCTGTAATACTCATGACAGAGGAAGAATCGGCAAGCGTGCACCTTTTCTCTCCCCCCATTTTTGTTGTTTTTGAAGTTCGTTTGGGCTCTCGTACTTGTGCAGCAGCAAAGTGTGTAAGTTTAACCGTTAATTTATTCAAATGAGGCATTTTACAATCGCATTCGGCTCTCTGAATCCCTGCCTAGACTTTGTGTTGCGAGTCCTTTCCCTGCTGTTGAATACTGAACAGAATTGCTGTGCTCAACTGAGCTGCTTGCGGAAAAGTTGCGTGTAGAACTATAACAAGGCCGAGGCTAATAATATCTGTTACATCCTTCATGGAGGGTCGGCCTTTGTCAAGGACATGCCGTTTGTGGCAACCACAACGGCACTTTGGTGTCACGCACATCCCCTTTAATCTGTGAGCATTGAAATAGTGATTTCTGTCAAGTTGTCAAGACCAACATTGAGTGCACGTTATCAATACCTCCCGGGGAGGCACGTGGTGGCTCAGACAGACGAGCCTGAAAGAAATAAAGTGTCACTCAACACCTCTCTGGCTTGAAATAGCTTCATAGGCAGCAAAGCATGACGGCACTCACGGGGGTGAAGAAGGTTCACCTTCTCTCTCGACCTTTCACCAAACAATTTGTTTTTGTTTTGTGATTTGATGTCCGCAGCAGCACCTGGTGCTCCGTGCCCGTTCAGTCACCCTTGTCTTTCAGGTGGTGATAGCGCGGATCCCACTGACCACAGTACTAAAAAGGGACCGTCGAGCTGAGTAATAATCTCCGCACTCATCAGGTCGCAGGACAAACAATGTAGTTGGTGCGCCTGAGCGCTTTGCTTGTGACTTGGATTACAGCTGCACGTCTCTTTATTGAGCCTGTAACCAACACAGCTGTAAACATGCAGGCGGTTCGGTGCCTAGTCTCAGAAACAGTAATCCCTCCTGCTACCCACCCTGGGGAGGGATGATGCCTCACTAAACACGGCGCCTCCGATGATCCCTGTTTTTGTCAGAACTCGGGGGTGAACAAGGGACATGGCCGACGTGCGGTTCGGAACCTGACCATGTCGTTTGACCTTGGCACCCTGGTGGCCAACTTCTTATCTCACTTGTCTTGTTTCCCTTTTGGCCTCCTGACTCACTGGCAGCAGCCGGAGCGGCTTTAATTATAGCTGCCGCAGCGGCATTCCTGGACACACAGAATAAGCGAGGACAGACAGAAGTCCCATGGGGGAAGTGTGAGGAGCGGAAGATTAATCACAAACAGAGGGAGATTTCGACTGTTAAGTAGAGACATCGCGGCCTTCTCGCCCTGATTTCCTTTCCTTTTATTTCTTGAGATGATAAAGTTGTTCACCTGGATTTTCATCAGGCCACTCCTGACATTTATGCCTCTGTTTTATCAAGGCTGCCACACAGCGACAGTCATGGGTCAAAAGCTGGAGAAGCCGTCAGAAATGGATGGAGATCAGTCTGGCCAAGTCGGAGGGACAGAGCGGCCAGCGGCGACGGAACAAGATGAGAATGGACAGGAGGACAATGGCAGCTTCGGTGAGCTGAATGTCAGCAGCCAGGCCACTGGGAAAACGGGGCTGCACACACTCCAGGAGGCACGTACAGATCCCCAAATTGGGCAGCCAATCAGGCCCCAGGGTCAGCGAGACACGAGGAGAGAGCCAGGAGGCGGAGTGAGGGAGAGCCAGAGTGTTGGTGGAACTGGCGGGCAGACACAAACTATCCCAAGTCCAGAGGAGACCAGACCAACTCCAACCAAGAGGCGGAACCCTGAGAACAAGGCTGCAGCCTGTGGTGGGACTGTGGCAATGGAGGAGCAGGGTGGCCAGAAGCACACAGGGCTCGACGGTCAAGGGAAAGGTGCCAGGTGCGATCCCAACACAGAGGAAGACTTTGTTATGCTCGACGATGGCGACAAGACCTCGGTGTCATCCGGAGGGCAGATCAACGTGGTGTTTGAAGCCAGGACGCCGGTGGGAAACCCCCAGTCTCACACGGCACGACGATTGAAGGAACCCTCTAGGAATGTCCCCCAACAATATGCCACCAAAGCCACCAGCAGAGGAGGGAACGCTGACGTGCCCTCGGCCATGGCCGGCAGCCTGGAAGTACAAGGTAAAAGAAGTTTACCCATAGCGGCAGAGGGGGAGACTGCCCAGCGTGTGGCTGAAGTGACAGGCGGCAGGTGCCGGCTAAAAGCAGCCAGTTATGTTGGAGCCGCCAGCAGCAGAACAAGTGGGGAGGCAGAGAAGGAGCAGAACCTGAGAGCTGTTTCTGATTCCGTTATGGAGAGGCAGGAAACGCTAGTAGAGCGGTCCCCTCAGATCAAGATAGCCAGTGCTAATAGAACAGGTCCTGTGAGTCTGCCCAGCCAGGACAACAGCCAGGGGTTGAGCAGGGAAACTGAAAGTGACCCCCCTGAGTGTCTAAGTTCAGGAATAGTCTTGGAGCGCTGCGAGCCGCTCCCCCGTCCTTCTCTTTTGGGGCGCCGAGATGGTGAGATCCAGAGAGAGATTGCGTGCTTAAAGAGGGAGAGCGAGCTTGTGTGCTACTCTGCTGTGGTTGCCCCTCAACCTCTCGCCCACTGGTTGCCTGAGAGGGACGCGCCTGAAGTGAGCCAGGGCAAGGAGATGGACGCCACTTCCGACTCCTGCGGTTTGAAAGAGGCTGTGGAGTTGAGAGAGAAGCCCAGAGTGAAAGGCCCGCCGCCGCCTGTGCCCAAAAAGCCCAAAAACCCGTTTGTGAAACTCAAAACGGCTCAATTGATGTCCGGCGATGTGAAGAGAAGAGGCAAAGATCACCTCCGGTCCGAGGAGCGCGTCAGGAGGAGGCACACCTTTCATTTTAAAGAGGACGCGCCATGGCTCGCCGCCAGGAACCAGGACATGTGCACGCTGTGGGACGAAAGAGGGGCGTACGTGGCACCGAGCGGCAGGCGACCTCTGTCAGTGGACCTGAGCCCCTGGGAACACGGCTCGCTCGAGTGCATGGACGACCAGTATGGAGACATGATTGATTTTGACTACTGCGCACGCATGGGGAAACTGTCCCCCGATGTGGAGCTCCAAGATCTGGACATGATGCAGAGGAGAATATTTTTCGAGAGACGCTCCCGGTTCAGGAGCTCAGCGCCACAGCCACCGCCTGTTGCGAGAAAGCCGCCAAATCCCTTTGCATCAACGGAGACTCTGCACCTACCCGAGTCTGTGCCGGACAACGACGTTCTCAGAACGAACCCCGAACTTTGTTCAGAGAGAAGAGAAATTCCTCCAGCGGTTCAGTCCGAAAGGCTCAGCCCAAAAGCAGACATCCGTAGTAGCCGGCGTAACAACCGCGAGAACGTTGCAGACTGCAGAGCCAGCAAGGACGAGGAAAGCAGCGGTGAGGTAAGCTCATACAAACCAGTGGCGGAAATTGTCAAAGAGAAAAATCAGCTGCAGAGGAATCAAGGTCGAGTTAAACCTGACGCGGACAAAGCTCAAGTTCGGGTGACGGAGCAGAGCTCAAGTGTGAGGGTATCCCAGATGAAGAATGCCTTCGACGTCCCGAAGAAGTCCAGAGAGCGGCAGGCAGAAATTCAGTCATCCCCAAAAAAAGGTAAGAACCTCAGAGAGGTCATAGACAATCACAGCCATGCGGTTCGGCAGGAAAACACGCAACATGTTTCAGCTTCATGTGACAGAGGACGTAAGCAGAGATCCGTGAGATCTATTGGCTTACCATAACAATGCTTGAACTGTAAAGTATAGTCATGTAAAGGGCAGAGTGGTCCTAGCTCAGCATAGTTCTGCTAAACAACTAATTCCCAGATTTAGAGTTTCTAAAGAGAAGTTCTCAAATTTGAGTGGCGTTTCAATGAACGTTGATGAAAATGATAGTGTTGTGAAAAACTGTTGGAACATAAACTTGATAAGAAGGATGATGCCGCAGAAAGAACAGCAGGCACTAGGACTTCAGCTCCAACCTCAGGAGTGCACATATCCCCTCAAACAGCATGCGCTCATACTAGGGAAGCCAAAAAAGAGGGGAGGAGGGGGCTGTTACTTGGGGATCTTACCAAATTCTGATGACGTCGGCTCTGAATGCATTTCAGACTACAGTGGGTGGGCAGGGTCGAAGTGGGACGGAAGGGGGGAGGGGAGAAGAGAGGAGGGACCATGATGGGGTAAAAGAAAAAAAATGTGAAAAGATGCTGATGGCAACGAGGCGAGGAAAATTCGCATTTTTGCACATCTGCGCAACAACAAAAGCGACTTCAACGAGCCGCTTCAAAGGCAGAATAGCGCAGGAAGTTGCTGCATCCATCCGTTTCTCCCTCTTCTGCAGACCCTCGTCCAACCCCATTCACAGCTACAGCCGATTCTGATTTTTTTTTTTTCTCTCTCTCTCTCTCTCTCTCTCTCTCCCCTCTGTGTGCGCATGTGCAGTAGCCGCTCGTCAACGTTTCCCATCGAATTCAATAACGATGAGAGTAGACGGCTGCTAGTCTTACCGCAGGTGAGCAGCAGACGGGGGATGCTCTGCGTGCCATTCGGCATTCTCGAACGCCATTCGATTGCAAGCTGCCGGACCCCGACCGCGTTCCCTGCGACCAGGCGAGGGGGAAATATAAAAGCACAGCGGCTCGCCTCCTCTCCTCCTTTCTTCCGCGGAGACAAGGGATACTATTGAGCACCGTCCTGCGGGATAAGGGCGCGCCTAAATTGCCACATTCATGTGTTGTGATTGATCAGCCCCGTGCTTTCATCAGAATCTCGCATAGATTTAGGAGGTAAGAACGCCTGGCTGGGCTGGGGGGCAGAAAATTGTCTATTTGCACTGTTTATTTTGCGTGTGACCGTCTGTGTCGAGGCCCGTGCATCAGCAGCATCCGTGTATGGCTTGCTGGGTTGGGGTTGGGAATGGGTGCAGCCTTAAGCCCGTTTGGTGAAAATATCTGCACTTGCGTCAGCTGGCGGCGGTCCACCGCGGCTACGGGCTAGCGGCTAGGCTAGCATGCTAGCGTCGCTGATGAGTGGCTTCGGATGCCATAAGTCGCACGCAAGTCCGCGTGGCGCGGTCTTTTAATTGAACACACACGCTCACACTAGGGCGTACGCAACTGAGGGGACGCGACAAACGAAGCACGTATGTGTGAATAAAACGTCCCTCGTTCGCTTCGTCGGAGGAGGCGGCGCCGCTTCTGAGAGGGTGCTCAGAATGGGGGACCATCCCCGGCACAGCTGCCGAGCTGCGGCAGAGCACCGGTCCATCTCCGCCTTGTTCACACTCTAATATCATACTTAATTTTTTAATCCTAAATGCCTGTATAAATGTTAATTACGACCAATTGGAATAAATTATTGATTTTGATTTAATTAATGGACTCTAGCATCTGGGTCGTCCTCACCAAAATAATCTCCAGACTTCGCCCAGCCCCTTGTTTCACCAGTGGCTGTGCACCGTCAGCTAGCGCCGGGGCTAACTAGCCTCAGCGTTTATTCTAAAATAAATGAATAAAGTAAACTGTTGTAGTGAAGCCAATAGTGATGGCTGCTGACTATGTAAAGATCCTGCCGGGATTCTTGTTTCATTTTCTTTTTTTTCTTCCTCTACACGTAAACCTCCTCAGCTAATTGATGAACGGGATTGAGCTAAAGAAAAGGGCTAGTTAGCGACCATTGTTGTCAGGCTAGCATTGTTGCAGATCTTTCCACCTCCATTCTGAATAAAGACAGACTGCATGTTTAGCTTTAATGTCATATGCTAATTGGTTTTGTCTGTGTTCAGCGTCTTCAGTACATTGGTGCCCGCTTTGGCTGCATCATTCAAGCAGAAATGGGAACCAAACTCTCTGTGATGCTGCAAAATGTGTGATTTTTATCTTAAAATCAAAGCATCCGCCACGTTACCTTTGTAAAGTAACGTGTTCGGGCACCGACAGAACAACACGCCGTGAGAGCTGCTTTGCCGGGCCTTCTGCCACTGTGGTCACTATAATGACGCTGATGTGGTTAAGGGGCAGTGAGCCGAATGGGTTTAAATGTGTACATGGTATCAACTGGAGCCTGCAGGGGTGGAAGCGTTCCACTTTGTCAAATGTACATTTGCCTTGGAGGTAGCCGAGTCTTGAATGGAGCTCCAACACCGGCCTTGGGAACACTGTGTTCTGGTCAGGCGTAAAGAGTCGGGCAGCCCTGCAGCGACGTGATCACAGTTTGACAGCTCTACAAGACATTGTGCTACCGATTGGCCGCATGCCTGGAGACTCGCTGACTGATCAGATTTGTACCATCAGGTTTCATTTGACATCATTTTTATCAGAAGAGAGGCCATGCAAGCGTACTGTACTACACATGTACTTCATATCACATGCCCATCAGCAATACAAATGTATATTCCCAAGATGAAATTCAGAATTTTAAATTACATTTAAAATTTTTAGTATTCAATTTCTACTCAGGAATTAAGAAAAGACATTTCTTGACTATCACGCTTCCTTTATAAAAAAAAAAAATTCCCCCTCTTTCAAAATGTGCAACAGAATTTAGAAGCAGGTGGTGCGACATGACGACAGAGCTGAGTGTAACCAAAAGATGAAAAGGATTGCCTGCATAATGACCCAACGTGTCTCGTCAAACTGTCATCTTAATTACAGTATTAGATTCTCTGCTTAATTACGAAGCAGATCTCTCGCTAGAAGGGTATGAAAATTGGTACTTGGGTAGCAGCAAAGCGTGGTGAGGGTATGTCAAGTTTTTCAATCTTGGACACGGAACAGGTTCAAAACCTTCCTGTCGTGGCCAAAATGCCTGCAGCTATTTATTTTTTTTCTTTTCTTCCTTTTTTTTTGTTTTACAACAAGAGGAAGTAAGAAATGAGAGCCAGAGAGGAATAAGGGAAAGGTGAAGCTGCTTTCAGTTTCCACATCATGATCATTAAGGGCGGATCCACCAGTGAGCCCATTTCTGGGATGCTGGAGTGGCTGCAGGCTGTCTGCTGTCTGCTGTGTGCTCGCAGGAGATGATGTGGTAAAAATAAAATGGTGCCACACAGACATTTTTCACAAATGCATAGCCAGATTTTCCTCTGCCATACGCGGAAGGTTAGTAGTTTTAAAGGTTCCATATCCAGTAAATCAGATCCATATAGACAATGTATTTCCAGACTCTCCAGATATGAGAAAAGTACTTTTCTCATATGTTTATATACTTATATATATTATATATTCTCATATCTTTTCTCAAAATGCTTATTTCGCTTGCTCCTTGACAACTCTCAATTTTCACTCTGCAGCAAGTTGCAGACGTCAAACTGCTCCTACAAATTCCTTCCCGTCTCCTGCAAAGACTTGTTCTGGCTCCTTGTTAAAATGTTGTTTGATTCCCTCGCGAAAACCAAAATCGGAAGGACCTGGCATTTGTTAGAAATTAGTCATCCCGCAGCGACACATCCAGACAATTCTCGCTTCGCCACAGTCACACCGCCCATTCGTTTTTTTCTCCCACTCTGGCAGATATGTTGCGGCGAGTTGTGCGACAGAGCAAGTTCCGCCACGTCTTCGGCCAGGCGTTGAGGAACGACCAGTGCTACGATGACATCCGCGTGTCCCGGGTCACATGGGACAGCTCCTTCTGTGCCGTCAACCCCAAGTTTGTGGCCATCATCATCGACGCCAGCGGGGGAGGGGCCTTTCTTGTCCTCCCCTTACAAAAAGTGAGTCACACACACACACACTGGGCCCTTTTAATAATCCACTGAAAGCCCGGCACATGACTCAGAGGTCAGAGACGCACATCTTGCGGTATCATGTTGCAAAGCAACATGTATGAAGCATGAAGTCGATCAGTGCGACGGTCTCGCTCGGCTCGCTGCGTGTCCTTCAGTGGACGCTCTGTGACCCGTCCTGCCGGCCCCGCAGGCTCATATCGGTAGTGATAATCAATGTTTGACTCCTGCCCCATTGTAACGGCATCCGACGCTCAGTGCAACGATTCAACACATGATACCGGCGAACCCGCTCCCACTCGGCCCCTTTATTCTTCTTTATCTGATGTCTGAAAAGCCCTCACTTCCTAACCAGTAACGTGTCTTCCGGCAGAGCGGCCGCATAGACAAGTGCTACCCCACGGTGTGCGGACACACGGGCCCCGTGTTGGACGTCGACTGGTGTCCTCACAATGACCTGGTCATCGCCAGCGGCTCCGAAGACTGCACGGTCATGGTAAGGAACAGCCTTCGTCCCTGGAAGGGTGTCGCGGTTTGTCTGAAATAATCACGCCAACCCAACTTACATCTGTTGCTCCGGTTCACTGTTTTCTTCCCATCATCGTTGCTGCGGTCCAGGTGTGGCAAATCCCTGAGAACGGCCTGGAGAACCCACTCTCGGAGCCCGTGGTTGTGTTGGAGGGCCACTCCAAGAGAGTCGGCATCGTGTCCTGGCACCCCACGGCTCGCAACGTCCTCCTCAGTGCAGGTGTGTGTGGTGTGCGTCTGTCGGTGTCTGCGCTATGTTATCCATTTTAGTTAGAGATGCAAATTATTGATTAATTCATTAATCGTTAGTTGATTGACCTTATCGATCGATTAACGATTAATTGATAAGCGTCAATTTGTTCTGAGAACCTAAATTTCACAATGAAAAATGTGTAAGGAACACCTTAAATAATGCTGAAGGTCCAATGTGACCCATTTTTACATTAGAGAACAGTAAAAACACCCGAAACATTTATCCTCAGACTTTAAGTTGACTTCTAATGGGTCATATGTCAATGTTTTTTTGTTTTTTTAAAAAAAAAAGTTGTTTAAAAGTAACTTGTTCTCGGTATACTATGACCTTTACAGTATCTACAGGTGAATTGCCACTACACTTATCATTTTATAATCACTTATAATGATATTAACTACCCATGTAAAACATGTTCAATTAATTGCAACAAATTTAATCGATTAAATTCTTAGTTGACAATTAATCGATAATCGATAATAATTGTTAACATCCCTACTTTTAGTTATGATCTGCCGTTCATCATCCGCTGCGCACGGCTGAACTCTAAATCTGACCTTTTATCTCACCCACCAGCTTCTGTTGCATTATCTGGCAGGAAGTACCCTAAAATAAACCCGCGGACCGCCGTCCACGGCCTGTGTCCTTTTTTTAGGCTGCGACAACCAGATCGTCATCTGGAACGTGGGCACGGGCGAGGCCATGATCAACCTGGAGGACATGCACCCCGACGTTATCTTTAGCGTCAGCTGGAGCCGCAACGGCGCCCTGCTCTGCACCGCCTGCAAGGACAAGAAGGTCCGCGTCATCGACCCCCGCAAGAGGAAGGTCGTGGCGGTACGTCGGGGAAACTCAACAAGGGGGGATTTGGAGCTGCCGTGCTTTGCGTGCGCCGCAGTCTTTCCGTGAGCATCCGGCTGTGGTGGGCCGCCCCCGTCTGACTGACTGTGTGTGTGTGTATGTGTGTCCCTCTCTGCAGGAGAAGGACAAAGCTCACGAGGGAGCCCGGCCGATGAGGGCCATCTTTTTAGCAGACGGAAACATCTTCACCACCGGCTTCAGCCGCATGAGCGAGCGCCAGCTAGCCTTGTGGAAAAGTGTACGTCACGTAAACATCGAGTGTTGAGGGTTTCTTTTATTACCCTCCGCATTGCTGAGGTCAAACAATCTCTGGTTTAAAGATCATATGAAATAATTTTCCCCCCTCTTAGTCATGTCGAACCAAAGTTGATTAAAAATCCCAGTTTGTCGGTGGCTTTACAGCGAAGATCCACACGGGGGCAGTGTGCAGTCAAGGAGGCGCTCTCGTCCACGGGACCAATTGATGGTGATCTTCTTCTTCCTTTGTTTTGTGCCTCCAGGACAACATGGACGAGCCGATTTGCGTCCAAGAGATGGACTCCAGTAACGGCATCCTGCTGCCGTTCTACGACCCCGACACCAACGTTGTCTACCTTTGTGGAAAGGTGAGCCGCCAAGTTTTTTTTTTTTGTTGAAGCAAAGTTTCAGCCGAAAGACTCAGACTTTGAGATGCCGTTGGTTTTCCCTCCCCTCAGGGTGACAGCAGCATCCGGTACTTTGAGATCACCGACGAGGCGCCGTTTGTCCACTACCTCAACACCTTCTCCACCAAGGAGCCCCAGAGAGGGATGGGATACATGCCCAAACGAGGCCTGGACGTCAACAAGTGTGAAATTGCAAGGTGTTTTTTTTCATTTGGGTTTTCTTTTCTCCGCTGTGACTCGTGATCTTTTCAATCCCCCGTGAGTTCCGTCTCGCTTGACGCTGGGCTGCACATGGGCAGGCAAATAACAGAGGGATTTTCTAGAAAACGTAGGAAGTGGTTTGAAAGTTAAATTGCTTTGGTTAAAAGTTTCAGAGAGAAATTGATCGAGTCTAACCCTGCAGTATTTGAGTCAGGGATTGTATAACAGATATTCTTGTGTGTTAGGCAACGAGTACTAACTTGTTTCTGCGCCAGTTTAAAACTTTTTTTTTTTTTTAATCAAGATTAACCACTAGATGGTGCTAAGCACTGATTCTGTGGCGATGTTGGTCAGCCCAGCAAAGAAATTGTGAGATCGGCACTGAGATGGCGAGTTCAAACGTAGGAAACGCAAAGAAAGAAGTTGCAGTGATTTTTATATTGCAGTCATGTTGTCCGGAGTCAATGTTCCCAGTAATGACTTGCTGTTTTATAGTGGGCTTTTTTCCGAGCTGCTTTACTCCCCTTTAAAACAAGTCGACTATTTAAAAACATGTAAATTGTACAACGCATACAAGTCTAGAAACTCTTTGTTTCTTTCACTCACATGTACTGTAGCACCTTCTGTACTGAACTTGTGTTGATGTGAATGTGCGCTGCAGGTTCTACAAATTACATGAGAGAAAATGCGAACCAATCATCATGACGGTCCCTCGCAAGGTACAGCTGTCGCATCACATGATCAACATGCTGCTGATCAACAGAGCTTCCTGGCTGTAAACACTGATCCTGTGCTCCTCCCCCTCAGTCGGACCTGTTCCAGGACGACCTGTACCCGGACACAGCCGGTCCCGACCCGGCTCTGGAGGCGGAGGAGTGGTTCGCGGGGAAAAACGGAGGCCCCATCCTGATCTCGCTCAAGGACGGCTACGTGTCCACCAAGAACCGCGACCTCAAAGTGGTCAAGGCCAACGTCCTGGAGACCAAACTGGCTCCCAAAGCCGAGCCCCCGCCCACCGTGCCCAAGCACGTCCCGCCGCAGCCCTCGGCAGTGAGCGCAAACGTAAGAGAGTGTCTCGCTTCCCGCTGCACCGCTCATCACTTTTCTCACTGTGTCCTCTAGGAGAACCCCCCCCAACCCCCCACCCCACCCCAAAATAAAAAAAAAAAAGTTTTTTTGCTGACTCCCCATCATCCGTGCTCATTATTACGGCTGGAATGATTTAGGAAAGCTGGGGATCAGCACATAGTTTGTTCTCTGGATCAGCAGAGGGAAAATAAGTAACTGCCCAACTGTCGACCGACTGCAACATCAAGCAGTAGATGGATATGATTCCCAGCTGTCTGCAGTCCTAAAACATAGTGATGTCATAATTAATATATATGCTATATAAGCCCTATGTAGTGTATTATATAAGATACTCGCTTCTAACCAATGTTGCAAGCTTCCTACTTTGCATCGTCAAGGTCCGCTTTTCATAGTCCTCCTCTCAACACTGTTGATCACCCCAAGGAGCCGTATACTTAGCCCTCTGTTTACAGCAGGGGTGGGCCAACCTTTTGACTGGTGGGCCACAAGGGGTTCTGACATTTGATCGAGGGGGCCGGACCAGGAGCAGATGGATGTTTTGATGACCCACCATGTAGAAAACACTGGGTTTAATATCTATTGAAAATGAACCAAAGCAAAGTTGCAACAAAATATGTGCCTTTGGAGCCCCACAGTATTTAGCTCTTTATTGAAATGACTCTGAAAATGCTGGAAAAAAATGGATGAAATACAACTGTTTTATTGCTTACTCACTATTGATTATTAATTTCTTCAAGTTCGGCGGGCCCAGTTAAAAAGCTTAACGGGCCACATATGGCCCCCCGGGCCGTAGTTTGCCCATCCTTGGTTTACAGCCTCCTGCTGGGTGGGCGAGGGAAGTGCGGCTGTGAGGGGTGTCGCCGTGCGCCATTGTTCACTGTGGTTCTGCTCCCTCCGCTCAGAAAATGGAAGACAAGCTGGAGGAGGTGCTGCGGGAGTTCAAGTCACTCAGGGACCGCGTCATCCTGCAGGACCGTCGGATCGCCAGACTGGAGGACCAGGTGGCCAAGGTGGCGCTGTGAGGAGGGCGCAGCCGCCGAACGTCCTCCTGAAGATTCGGCCCGGTCGAGTTGGGCGTCGCCGCCTGCGGTGAGGCCCAGCCCACATTCCAAAAAAAACAAAAAAAACCCACCAAACTTGATTTCTCTTCTTTCCTCTACATCCAGTCTCACTCGTCGTCCTGTCACGAAAAGGAAAAAAAAAAAAAAGTCTCGCAGCTCATGTTCACTTTTGAAGGAAAGAGTTTTTTTTTTTTGTTTTTTGGTTGTCGAAGGAAAAGTCTTAACCTTTTTTTCTTTTATCTTTTTCAAGAAAAACTTGTGGTTAAACATTCTCATGTCAAGAAAACTGTATGTAGCATCAGTATTTCCATTGTTTTTTTGTTTTTAAATGTGTTGCCAAATATGAATTGTGCGTTTTTTTTCGTGCACTGCTTTTACATTTTCTTTTCTCTCCTCTTGTTATACATTCCAGTCACAAACTGGTAGATTGTTTTTAGTCAAACTGGAATCATTTGTTTGTTTGTTTGTTTGTTTCTCAGACAAGCTGTTGTTAATCCGTTAGGCTGTTAAACATACTCTCCTCGGAAAACCGTTTCCGCGCTCATTGATCGAAAAATTTTATGAATGTGGAAGAATTTTTTTGCTGGATTCTTCGTTGCATTTCCTGTTTCTTCGGGGCTTGAAATTTATCATCGGGGGTTTTATCGGAGGAGGGGAGGGGTGGGACGGGGGCGGGGCTTGCATCTCTCTCTCTCTCTCTGGTGTAACTGTTGTGCAAAAGCGTAGTGGTGCCTCTGGTCACTGTCCGGGCTGGAACTCCACGCCAGACCTCTGCTGGCGTTGGGGAGGGACCACTCACCCGGCTCGTGTCTCACCGACCCCCTGACAAACAGTTCTGTGCACATAATAAAGATTTTACACATTAAAAACCCTCAAAACGGCCTCTTGCGTCTCTTTCCAGGTCCTGAAATTGTAACTAACAAACAATCAGAAAGTGAGCGACAAAGGTCAAGGTGAACTTCCCCCACATGCACAGCTCAGGTTGTGTAAACACTGTGTGACTCAGTCAGCAGAAGGAGGCGTTTTAATTTCAGTTCATTTATTTTTGTTGCACTTTTGCAGCAGCTCCAGATTTTGAAAAAAAAAGAAAAGAAATCATTGCGTGTTTCATGATGTTCTGCAAGGAGATGTAGAGATGAGATCAATGTCGCTGTTCCAGGAAAACGAGAAGTTGTTGTCGATCAGCCACTGATCATGCGTGTGTGTCGGTGTGTGTGTGTGTGTGAGAGGCCACAGATGAAGTGTGAAACAAAAATAACAGTTATTAATATCAATTATTTTGGACCTGTGGTACCGTCTACCAAAGCGAAGGCCAAGCCCCTCTTCATGCTAGTGGGTGTCGGAGGTCTGGAGGTCCAGAAGAAGATTTATCGCCAAGCAGATTTGTGTTAAAATAAAGTAAAGAATCTACCAAATGTCGATTTCCTCACTTTTGATGCTATGTTTTGATATCTGTTTGTTGTCACTTCCTCAAATTTTTTTCCCCAACACTTATCTCAGTGTGGTGTGATGCAGCAGGAAGTGGCAGTTGTGGGTTCCCGACGACCGGTTTGAATTTTCCACACTGGTGGTGTGAGCGCTTTAAAATGTCACTTTAAAGTGTCACGGGCGTTGTGTCCCTGCACCTTCTGACTCACCACAGGGGATTTTTCCCCCCCCCCACCATCACCGCCGCCCTTGTGTTCCTCCTCGCGTTGTTTGGGCCCGTTGCCATGAGCAGCAAACCTTCTGGTTCCTGCGAGTGCCGCTTCCTGACGTGACGCGCCGTCGAGGACAGGGGTGCAACCAGAGCGGCTTAGAAACATCCGTTTTCTTTCGAGAAGTGTAGACTTCCTGCTCTGTCTCAAACCAGACTGCTGCTGCTGCTGCTTCTGCTGTTGCTGTTGCTGTTGCTGCACAGCCGCTTGTGGCGGCTGCTGCTGTAAGACACGCCTGCAGAGAAACAAGATTTGAGAACCTGATACCTGAAGTTTCCAACGGTCTTCACTTGCTGATGCAAACCAGAGCTGCTGGCGTTTGGAAGGGGAAGAGTCGGATTTTGGACCTCCTGGAAGTGCTACCACGTGAGACATGAGCTGAAGTGGCCTCTGGTCTTCTCTTCACTATCGGCGGCAGGTAGGAAGAATCGGCATCACTCCAGATTTTGGCCTCAGCAGGCGTCAGGCTTTACTGTACGCCAGTTTCACATTGACTATTAAGAGACTCCAGCTTCTGTCTTTTAAACACGAAAGTGTAGCAATGGGTGCGGCAGCAGCGGTTTCATCATATGACACATTGAGTTTTTTTTTGTTTCACTGAGTGACTACCCATTCCATTTGGCCGTTGAACACAGAGTTCCAAAACCGTTAGTTCTGGTCTAAAGTTCCTCCGGTTGCAATGACACGCAGCAGTTGCTATTAGAAAAACTATTCACGGAGACCCGGTGGGGCGTTTGCACTCGAAAGATTTCCCGGTTGAGCGATCTTTTTTTTTTTGGGGGGGGGGGGGGGGTGCTTGCATGATTTAAACCTCTCCGTCCCCCTGCAGGTCTTCTCTGGACCATGTTGCTGTTCAGCATCAGGACATGCCTCGCTCTGCTGTGGGGAGCGTCGCTGCTGTTTTCCGAGGGGTCCCTGAGCGTTCCGGTGTGGGAAAACGCCACCGTCGTCTCGACCGTCGACCCCGGGCTTGGTACCTCTGCTGCAGCAGCGGCAGCGGCAGAGGCCGATGTTCAGACGACCACAGAGGAAACTCCGGAGCCCACCAGCGCTGATCGCTCCGACGGTAGCACCGCTCCTTTTTCCACCACCACCAGCACAGCTGCAGCAGATGCAGCAGATGCAGCTGCAGGCACCTCCAATCCAGGTGTTCCTCGTCCTGCGAGCACAGCTGGAGGTGAAGCACGACCTTCGACGACCGCGGAGACAGAAAACCCCGCAGGGCGTCGCTCAGCGCCGCCGCCAGTCGCTGTCCTGACTGACAGGACGTCATCTTCTCCTGGGACATCTGCTGCACCTTCAGCACAGGCGACCGTATCTCTGCTGCCACCATCGTCCACCGCTAAGCCCAAAGTTTCCTCCTCCTCTTCCTCCTTGTCTTCCTCCTCCTCTTCCTCATTGTCTTCCTTCTACTCCTTCTCCCCCTCCTCCAACATCTCCTCTTCCTCCGACTCTTTCTCCCCCTCATCTTCCACCTCCACCTCAGCTGGTTCCCCTCAGCCTGCCTTCCCCTCGGCCTCCCATCCTGCATCCACCGCCGGGCGGAGACCTGCATCCCCGCCCACCTCCCGGCGTTCGCCGTCATCTCCACCTGCTCTGTCCGCCACCGTGGCCTCCTCCCCTGCATCCGCCGTCACCCCCACGGTCAACGCCTCCACCACCGCTTCGGCACCAGTCTGGCCCCTGCCCCGTCACTTGACCGAGGCCGCCGCCAGCCCAACCACCAAACCCAAGGACACAAGGCCGCCAAAAGGCCCCGCCCCCTGCTCCACCCGGGCCGTCGCCACCAACTGCCTGATGGCCATCGCCGCGCTGGCCGCCGTGGCCACCGCCTTCATGGTGGCCACCGTCGTGCTCTGCGCCAGGCTGTCGTCGCGCAGATACAAGTACAAGGTCAAGAAGCCCTGCCAGGAGACGGAGATGATGTGCATCTCCTCCCTGCTGCCCGAGGTCAACTACAGCTACAGCCGGCAGCGCAACCCAGTGGCCAACGGCGTGCTGGTGATCCCCAGCGGCAGGGACAGCGACGAGGACACGGGGGACAACCTGACGCTCAGCAGCTTCCTGCCCGAGAACGAGCGCCCTTTTTAGTTATCGTGTCACACCTCTGCAGCTGCGTGCATGAGTGTTGCTGAGTAAACACACACACTTCCTCTTTGATTTTTTTTATTCTATTTCTTTGTCACAGTTCTTCCAGAGGAAGAAGCTCTGAAAACATTGACTTAGCCAAGATCTGTTCTGGTCCTGGTCTTAGTCCTGGTCCTAGTCCTAGTCCTAGTCCTGGTCCTAGCCCTAGTTGTGGTCCTGGTCCTGGTCCTAGTCCTAGTCCTGGTCCTGATCCTGGTCCTGCTCCTAGCCCTGGTCCTGGTTAGTCCTGGTCCTGGTCCTCGTCTTGGCCCTAGTCCTGGTCCTGGTCCTGGTGATGTCAGTTTTTCTGACTTGCAAACATACACAACTCTTTGCCTGCTTCTTCTTGGAAGGACTCCCAGTCTGGGTGATCAAAGTTTTTTTTTTCCTTCCCTCGGAAACATCCGGCGCTGAGCCCCGATGGTGTTTCACTTAGCGACGGGTGGCAGGAAGTCGCTCCACATAGACACTGTGCAGCTTTGTGCCGCAGAAAGACTCACCTGTATAAACGGTCAGATTCCTTGTGACTCTCTTTCGACAGTTGTTTGTCTAGATGATTTATTGAACTATGTTCTTATTTAACAGGACTTGGAAATACCTTCTTTGAACACCAGCGAGCAGCCCCTTGTTGGAAAGACGTGGACAAAAATCAGTGTGGCGCGTGTCTCCACGTATTGAAAAACAGAATGTGTTTGTCAGCGTGTGCAGCTGACGGGATCTCTGAGGTTCCCTCGCAGGTTATTCCGACTGGTCAGAGATGACGTAGGAATGTGACTAGGTTGAAAATATCAAATAAAGAAGTTTAAGATCATTTATGCTAGTGTTTATTTTTCTTTCTCTGTTTTTGAAGTCCTCAGGGTTGCAGGATGCTGGTTTCATTTCTTCCTTTATTTGTGGAGATTCTCGTTCTTGCCGTGTCTCCAGATTCTCCGTCATCCACGCACAGCCCAAGGACGTGCACGTCAGACTGTCGGATCAAGTTTGAGCGAGCTGAAGCGGTCGCTTGCTAACCAGCTCACTTCCCTTATTTACCAGCAGCTTCACAAAAGGCTTTTCCTCCACCCCGGGGCTGGATTTCATACTCACTTCCCTTCCTGCGAGGAAGGAAAAACAGAGCTTTGAGTTCTTATGAGCGTAGCCGTGGAGTCAGAGAGTGTTTTTCTTCTTATTTTTCCACTCCCTTCTCCTCCTCCTCCTCTGCCTGTTCTCCCTCTACTTCATGCTCATCGTGCGACTCTGGTGTCTGTCACCAGAGTCCAAACCAGTGCAAACCTGGAGGACTCATCACTGGCAGCTCCTGCTCCCGATGACCATATAAAGCTTGAGCGACTGGTCTCGACTGATCACAAACACACACACACACACACACACACACACACAGCTGCTTTGTCATTGGCACACACTTTTCCCCGGTGTGGTCACACACACACACACACACACACAGACGCCGTGTGAGTTTAACTGCTGGCCTCTGGAGAAAAACAGGCCTTGTTGTGGCGCAGGAAGGTTTAACCTCTTCCAAGCTGATCTTGCAGGCTGATCTTGCAGGCCTGCTGTGAGTCATCAATGTCACAGCTGAGGTTGCGCAAAGAGCCCTCAGCAGCGAAAGATGGAGGCGTCTTTTAACAACGGGGACTGATCAGGACGGTCGTCAAGGCGTTTTGGGGTCCTAGAGCACTTTTCTTTTTATTCATGAATTTATTTTACCCTCCCTCCTTCCCCGTCGTCTCGACTCGGCCTCGCACGCGTCCACCCCGCCGCTCAGGAGAGCAGCAGCAGCAGCAGCGGTCGGTCCCTGCCCCCACACCACCTAACGAGAACAATCTGTGTGCCGACACTGTGGAAGCCGAGGGGGGAGGAGGCAGAAGGAGGGGTCTGCGCTCATGGTTAACAAAATCTGAGTCTCTCCCTCTCTCTCACTTTTCTTTTTTTTCTCCCTCCTCTTTCCTCTCCTCACTCTCCAGACAAACAGACGAGCCCTCAGTCTGAAAAGGACAAAAAAGTGACTCCTGCGATCCTGCGCACAGCTCTCCCACTCCTGTGAGACGCCTCCTCTGCCACGGTGGATGGTGAGTACAATCTCTCTCTGTGTGTTGTGACCTTTTAATGCTTTTTGTTTTGCTTGTTTTTATCATCTTTTGGATGCTGCACATCACTCGAGTGCACGTCGTCATGACTTTGGAGCAGCGTTGAGCCTCGCGGTGCAGACAGACGACTTTACACAGCTCAGGATTAAAGAACACATTCTTCTCCATTGTCGTCGGGTCTTCATACTTCACAACGGAGCCCAGAGGAGCAGACTCCCCGGAACAAGAAATCCTCTGTAGATCCTCACACCACATTTAGCCCTCTGTTTGCAGGCTTCTGCTGAAAACGGTCGATTTTAGCTTCCCGCTGAAACTGACGCCTGCCACATGTTCGGCTGCAAAGAGAACCTGGATGGGGGTGTTGTCCGGTGTGTTTTGTGACATCACAAACGGTTGCTACTTATATATCAACAGTAGAGCAAGCATATTGTGAAATGTGTGTGATATCGGACCTTTACGATGAACCCAAATTTGACCTTTTGTTTTTGAATTTAAAAACGTCCTGACTGTCAAAGGTTCTGGTGATTTGAATTTGTGAAAACACTTTAATAAGACTTTATTGATCCCATGAGATTTTTTTTTATTTTTTATGGAACACCGGGAATGGCAAAAATAGCAGCAGCTGTTTCACTATTAACTGCGCAATAAATAAACAGCATATCACCTTCGGGAGCGCAGCGCGGGATTTAATAGCCTTTAAATTTGGCCGTCGCAGCTGTAACGCGTGTGCGCGCATGTGGCAGCCATGTGCACGCGTGTGTTTATGTGTGTGATCGCACACAGGCATGTGTGGCCTGATTTATACCCGGCCTGGGCCTTTTAGCGTGCCATTCATTAGGAGGCGCCGCCCCTGCGAGCGGCCCAGCTTGCACACAGATGGAGGAGAGAAGACAGGACGAAAAACAGTCTCTTGTCATTTCCTGCCGCGGAGGTTTATTTTTTTTGTCCCCCTTCCTCCACCTCCTCCTCCTCCTCCTCCTCGTTCTCCTCTCTACTCAGAAATGTCTGTCTGTCGCCCCGAAAAGCACCGAGACTAAGAGGGAAACTATGATGAGCATCTTAATCTTGGGGGCTTTTTCCTGGCTGCGCTCGGCATGAATGTAGAGTAGATCCACTTTGAGCGGGGGAGGAGCCAAAGGTTTAATGTCTTGGTAAATGTTAATGACTAATTACTGATGACAGTCCACAACTTTTGTGAGGTCAAACTGTGGTGCTGCTCAGCTTTGTGCGACAGCCACAGAAATGTTGTTGTGTTGAGTTTGGCTGCTGCGAAACAGCTGTTTTAAGCCATGAGAGCATGTAGTTCTCAGATGTTTTTACTTAGGCAGGAGCAACAGTGCAGAATTAAAGTTATAAATGTCTGTCATACATTAATTAAGCTCCAATATGCAACTTAGTTAATAGGATGTGGAATGTCTATATTGAGCAGTTTACATGGATGTTTTTTCGTACCTCATATGTCCTGGTCAGGGTTTCATTTGGCGCTAAAGTCAAGCTAAGTGTCGCTTTTGTTCTGTTTCTTTTATTTTTGCTTTTCCATTTTGGTCACAATGCTAAAAACTTTTTTAGCTAAGGCTAAACCAACGTACGTATAAGACGCCTCCTCAGCCTCGTGTCTACATATTAAAACTTGTTCGGTTTTTGTTGCAGATCCTGAGGTGAAACAATGCTACCAACGGGGCGCCGCCATCTGATTGGTCTGTCGGCCATCTTTTGCATCAGCATCAGCCGCCTCTTGGCCATGCCCCTGTCCTTTTACACCTCCATCGAGGGAAGCACGGACGAGGAGGAACCCGGCAACCTCACCCAAGTTCTCCACATCGGCAACTCCTCCTCCGAGTACCAAACCACGCCTCCCAGCGCCGTGCATGTGGAGACCGACCTGCTGAGCCAGGCTGTGAGCTTCCTGGAGGAGAACATGCTCCTCATCCTTGTGTCGTGCTCCCTCCTCATCCTCACCTTCCTCATCGTGTGCGGGGCCGTCGTCATGAGCCACAGGCGCAAGGTCAACGCATACTACCCGTCGTCCTTCCCCTCCAGGATGTACGTGGACCAGAGGGACAAAGCCGGCGGCGCCAAGCTCTTCAACGAAGTGCCGGAGAGAGCCGCCCCCGAGCAGCAGGCCGAGAAGCTCGACTCCCACAAGGAGCTCCAGGCGGCCATCATGAAGGCGGCCAAGAACCTGCGCACGCCGAGCAAGGCTGCGGCTGAAGCCACCAGCGGTTCCACTGCGGCTGTGGCAGACCACAGAGCTGAGGGCGGCCAGCCGGAGGCCGTCCCTGAAGGGAACCAGCCAGCTGAGGTGTCTGAGGGTGAAGCAGCTCCAGCAGCTGGAGGCCCGGAGATGGACTCTCCTTCTCCTCCTGAGTCACAGGAGGATGAGTCACAGGAATCTGGGCCCGTCCGGAGTCTGCGTCCGTCCTCCCTGCACATCCACAATGACTCTGCAACGCTGCAGCTGATCGCAGGAGAGAAAACAGCCTTCTAGCTCCGCTGCTGTCCTGTTTCCAGGCAGAAGAAGCTAAATGTTCTCTTGTAGTTTTTTTTTTTTGAAAAATAAAGTTTGTGTTCAGTGCAGAAACATCCAGCATCTTGGTGCACGGATTTGTATAAAGTCATGCTTCAGTTTTGTAAATCGACTCTATGGACTGTCTCTTTAATTGGTCAAGCAAATTCCTTTTTTTTTTTTTTTTTTTTTTTTTAGTATTTCAATCTAATTTCAACTGCATTTTGGGCTCTTGATAAATGTTGTGCCTTCATTTGTACTTATTTAACAGTAAATATATTATTAAATATTCAAGATGTTTCCTTCTGTTCAATTCCGTTGTTTGTATTCTTTTTTTTAGAAATGTTGGAAAGTAGGAAGGTTATTAATGTAATATCAATAATTTCTTCAAACACTTGATAACAGTCTATTTTAATCTGTGTTTAATCTGCGTGCCAGTTAATGGGCAGAAAAAATATATTTTTCAAATACTATGTATTATGATATATTATGTATATTATATCATATTGGGCCTCCAGCTTATGACTTTGCTGGTACAGAAGCTTGACGAGATCTCATTATCAGTCTGCTCAAAAAAACAAAACAAAAAAACAAACAAAAAAAAAACTGCATGAAAAAAAACCAAAAAAATGTTTAGATTATTTTTATTCCACAACATCAAGGGAGAATCACTACAAAATTCAAACTCATTATTAATTGTATTTGAATTCACAGGAACATCTCAAAGGTCAAAGCCGCTGTGCGTATTTATTACATATTAAAAGGTAAGTAAGTGCTCAGGGGAAACAACTGTTGGCTCCATCACTTTCTCCTTCTCTGCTGCCAACATATTAACACTCTGCAAAGCCACAGCATGTCAAAATAGTCTCAAAGAATAAGGCTCATCTCTTATCAACGACCCCAACAGTGCAAGAAATTGTGCGTTTTACGTGACGGGCTACAAGCTGAAGAGAATACGCGGGATGTGGACCACAGACTAACAGGGCGAGCCTGGAGTAACTCTGCTAACGACGCAGGTTGTTAAATGAGGAGTGCCTGAACCATTCTACAGGACAGTGAGGTGTCGATGCTGATCTGATCAGCTCAGCAGGACGAGGGAACGAACGCAGGAGCAGTTTTTAATTGCTGGCCATGACTGCCCCCTGCTGGTCCTGCAGGTCCTCCTGTTGCTTGAGGCGGTAGTCAGCCAGGGCGGCTTTGATGGCGTCCTCGGCCAGCACTTGGTAGGGGGAAATAAACAGTTAAAGATCAGTCCGGGGTTAAATACACATAGAGGTGCTGAGTAGCTTAGAAAAACACTGGGAACGTACTGGAGCAGTGCAGTTTGACCGGTGGAAGAGACAGCTCTTTGGCAATGTCGGTGTTCTTTATCATCAAAGCTTCGTCCACCTGTAAAAAAAAAAATAAAAAAGAGCAAAACAAAATGAAACAGGAACGTGAACATAAAAGTAGCTACAAATTTCCAGTCCATGAAAGGACACGGGCAGAGAAGAGGAAATAAGAAGGCCGCTTAGGTGTTTTATTGTTCTGTATTCCAGTGGACTCACAGATTTCCCCTTCACCCACTCGGTGGCCAAAGAGCTGGAGGCGATGGCAGAGCCACAGCCGAAGGTTTTGAACCGGGCATCCACGATCTTCCCCTGGTCGTCCACCTCAATCTATCAAAATCAGTTTGACTTTATGTTTATGCCAAACTAGGGATGCAAATTACCGATTAATTCATTAATGGATCAATAATGATTCATTCATAAACAGTGATTTTTCCTGAGAGCATAAAATTTCACAATGAAAAATGTTCAAGGAACACATTATTTAACCCTTAAATAATGCTGAGAGTCCAATGTGACCCATTTTTACATTAGAGGACAGTAAAAACACCCTAAACATTTAGGTTTCTCTGAATATTACGACTTTTCCTGCCACAACACTGTTATAACGATATTAACTACTAAAAATGTTCAATTAATTGTGACTAATTTAATTTAATTGATTAAATTCGTAAAAAAATGAATAGATAATTGATTAATTGTTAACATCTCTATTCCAAACATTTTGTTCACGACAGGAAGTGAAAAATGTACCTGGAGCTTCATGACGTCTCCACAGGCCGGTGCTCCCACCAAACCCGTGCCCACATTCTTGGATTGTTTGTCCAATATGCCCACATTTCTTGGGTTCTCATAGTGGTCCACCACCTTCAGGCAGGAAGCGAAAGAGACAAAAGACACGGATTTGTGGGCAAACTCTGGGGATTCATCCACAGAGCTGAGATGGATTCACCAAAGCCTCCTGGGAAAGTTGGTTTGTGCATCATTCACCAGAGGCAGACAGTCTGGAGAAGGGCAGCGTCGCCACTACACGAGATTAAGTTCTGTCTGTTGTGTAAGCGACGTTGAACTAAACTTGTTAGGACCGGATTCCATTGTCAGCGCTGCATCCTGTCTCCCCCGTGCTCTCTCCCCCTCCCCACCCCATACATGCTGAGTCACTGTGACCACAACAAACTGCAGTGCGTGTAGCCACATACATCCCTGACAGTAGAATTGCAATATGACTTAAAAATAAATAAAAATAAAAAATACTCACTGTATGTTCACTAAAACAAAAAAAAATATATATATATATATATATATATATATATATATATGTCTACCGTCTATCTTTACAAGTTGGGTCCGGAATTATTTGTATTTATTTTTATTAATTTTTTTTTTTTTTTTTTTTACATTTCGAAGAGTGAACATCTGGAGTGGAAAACACCCACATTGATAATACTGAGAGGATGATGCAGCCACAAGTGGTGCACAACATCTCACACAGTCTCCCTCTGTCTCTCCTAGCACACTACCTCCTCCTTCACATGGCCCTTAATGCTCAATAATGGGAGGTGACTCGAGGAGCCTAACGAAGCTGAGCCGGTGGCCCGCTGGCTGAGGGCGGATTAGTGACGTCGTTCTGGACGTCTTTTATAACAAACACACAATAAAAAAAAATAAATAAAATAAAAATAACAAAGAACAAAGAACAAAAAAACAAAACACACAAATGCTTTCGGCCTCTTCCTGTGTCAAGCAACACGGAGAGGATGATGTAACCAGGGCAACGAGGATGGACGGAACCATCATTGAAGGAACTAGTGATAGTTTACTAGTTGTAAATGCTTGAAACGCGTCCAACATTTCCTGAACATCATAACAGTATTTTGACCAAAAAACAAACAAACAAAACATATTACAACATCCAGTGGATATTGTTGGCACGTCATGACGCACTTAGTAGAAAACTCGACCATAACAAACAAGTTTTTTTTTTTTTTGTTTACCTTCTTGTGGTAGCAGCACTGGGTGAAGAACTCCGGGGCCGAGAGCGTCCTGGTGAGGAAAGTTAACGAGCTGCGACACTTGTTCGCCACAGTCAGCGCCATGTTGCCGGGTTCGCAGCGAAGTGGCTGGCTCAACCGAGTGGCGCAGCTTCAAAACACCGGGGTTACGTGCCTCCCAGTGGGCGGCGCCGGCCGACCTCGTCGCTTCTGCGCATGCCAGTTTGGATGGGACGTTTACGTCATAGAGACAGAAAAATGGAATAGTTTGATCGTGAATTTAAGATTGCAAAAAGCCAGATGGTACAAAAAAAAAAGAAAATAACAACAAAAAAAAACAGACATTTATTTTAGGACTTAAAAATTATCTTAGTCATAGTAGATGCAACATTTGGGAAGTATTTTACCTTAACCGTATTATTGTATTTTTTATATTTTTTATTTTTTTTGTTAAAAAAAAAAAAAAAGAAAAAAGAAAAGATATCATTACAGACCAGGAGGTTGTCGGTATAAATGGTATCATGTTTGAAGTGACAAACAGTCACGTTTAATTTTTTCCCCCACACATTTTCACCACCTGCTGTCTCAGCATGATAATGGTTTTTGTGTTGCTACGGAAACACACACACAAAAAAAAAATTCGGTATGCACACTTACTGCGCAGGCAGGAGGTTTTTTTTTTTTCATAGAAACAACATAGAAACAAACAACCATTCACACTCACATGCACACCTGCGGACAATTTAGAGTCTTCAATTGACCTCACATGCATGTTTTTGGAGTGTGGGAGGAAGCCAGAGAACCCAGAGAGAACCCACCCAGACACAGGGAGAACATGCAAACTCCACACAGAAATGTCCCAGGCCCGGAATCAAACCCACGACCTTCTTGCTGTGAGGCCGCAGCGCTAACCACTGCGCCACCGTGTCGCCTTAATGATGAAGTTGTTGAATATTTTAATTGACTCAGACAAAAACCCTTTAAAATTTGTATTCCCCAAAACAGTAGCCACATCCCTTCACCTTTTCACATTGCTGAATTTTCCCTACACTCACAGCCTAAGTTTAGGTAAACTGAATTTATTGTTGACTTTTCTCTGTCTTACAACATGGACCGCAGTAAATTCCCCTTTGACCGGATTGTGCAAACACCGCAATTCTTGTACAATGCCCTCTCACCACGCACTTGCTTAAAAAAAACGGGAACTGATTGTTTTGCTCCTTGGTTAACAGGATGTCCGACTAGTTTTCATGAACTGGCACAAATCTTTGAATATTCCTCTGAGAATGCGCTTCCATAGGAATTTAACATTAAGGTCTTTGCTTTTTTTGTTTTGTTTTTTAAATAAAACTCTTAGGTAAACATGAGACCTGCAATCTGACAAAGAAAACAAACTATGTTTTAAAGTAAATGAGAAGTGGGCAGGTTTTCTTCCATGTCATAAAAAATGGGATGTGTCTTCACACTCATCAGTCTGAGGAAACAGAAGTGAGAAACTAGCACCCGGGGCGCCTCAAAGATTGACTGCTGAGATACAACACCAGTAAGTCGATTTAAAGTCATTTAATAACTAATTGTCTTTTTTGTCAACTGTGAGTCACTGTAACCACCCTTGTTTAGTTTTATGTACATTTTTCAAGACACTGTTCTCTCTTTCAGAGCCAGCAATGGAAGTGGATTATGTTGAGTACGGCGACTACACTCCAGTCAACGACACAGAGAAGAATGACACCATTTTTGGGACACTGCATTTCAGTACCTCTCACACACCCATCACTCTTGTTCTGGCAGTGGTCAATGTCATCATAGCTGTGCTCGGACTCGCAGGCAACTCGCTGGTGATCTGGATCTGTGGGTGTAAAATGAAGAGAACGGTCATCACCACCTGGTACACCAGCCTGGCCATTTCCGACTTTATGTTCTGTGTGTTACTGCCCCTGGACGTCTTCTACACGATAACCTCGCATTGGCCTTTTGGAACAGTCTTGTGCAAGCTCACCTCATCTGCCCTGTTTCTCAACATGTACAGCAGCGTTTTCCTGCTGGTTCTCATCAGCGCCGACCGCTGCGTCATGATCTTATTCCCGGTGTGGTCACACAACCATCGGTCTGTGAGGAAAGCGATCGCCGTCGTCGTCCTCATGTGGCTGATCTCGGCCCTCCTGACGTTGCCCACCCTGATCTTCAGGCAAGTCATCCCCCACGGCGCCATCACTCAGTGCTACTTAGACTACATGGATCGGTCCAAGCACCAGGCGGTGGCACTCATCCGATTCATCTGTGGCTTCCTGATTCCCTTCACGATCATCGTGATCTGCAGTTTGGTGCTGGTCGTGAAGCTGAAAGGCCTGACGTTCAGGTCGACGAGGCCCTACAAAGTCTTGGCGGCGCTCATCTTGACGTTTTTCCTCTGCTGGGTTCCCTACCACACGTTTGTCCTTTTAGAGTTAGACTTGCAGAACCACAACCTGGATGTCGTCCACAACGGGCTGAAAGTGGGGGCCACCCTGGCCGCAGCCAACACCTTCCTGTCGCCTGTTCTGTACGTGTTTGTGGGGAACGATTTCAAACAGACTCTCAAGAAATCTCTGACGTCGAGGTTGGAGGAGGCAATGGCAGAGGATTTTCGTACAGGGGGTCTGAGCTACTCCAGGTCCAAGTCAATGGAGGTAATTCAGAATAAAATCAAAGTTCATCCGTGATCACAAACTGGACTTCATCTCACGGCTCGTGACTGTAGAACTGGGCCACATTGACACATTGACGTCATGTTATATTTAATCTCTCATGTGCTGATAAGAGTGTACGATATGTAATTTTGTTAATTTCAATACAAACAGTGTAGCATTCAAACATGTCTCGTATTCATACATGTACCTCGCTACACTGAATCTGTAAAAACAATTAATAAAATATAAATATAAATAAACATACAGCGTTGTCATTGTTAAACAAGTTGAAGCAGTGGTCACTTCAGATTAAATATACAGTGTATTTTATTACTGTGTTTTTGTCATATTGAAGCATTTAAACGCACTCCACTGGCTTTGACGTGAATTAAAAAGCCCACAGTAACGAATGAGCGAGGCTGTCTGGAATGACCTCAAGTTCAACCTTCGTATCAGTTAAAATATTTCGGCATGAACGTCGTCGCGTACGAGAAAACACGTGGTCTGATTGTTATGGTGAGAACCTGGAAGACCTGGAAGAGGGCATACGCACAAACTCCTTAACCACGCCCCCCTCACCACGAGACCGGAAGAGCCTTTCCCGGATCTGTGATGCAACCAGCGGTGAGTGTATTTGCGTAGCTTCCTGGCGACTTTCTCTTTTTATTTATCAAAGTACCGCCGTAGTGTCGTCGTAGATTCACAATTGTGTGTTTTCAGTCACTTTCTCTGTATTCGGTTGCGTCGCCGTATAAGAAAAGGCTCATTTTAAGCTCGTTTTTATCGTTTTAGCCTGTTAGCTCGATCAACTTTGTCAAGATCCGTAAATGCGAGCTAGCCAGCCAGCTTCCTTCCCCTGTTGTCATTTATCTAATCCCGGTGTGTCGTCGTCTTCTCTTCTCTCGACCCGCACTCCCGCCTGGGCTCCTGTTTGTTTCTATGTACGTTCCTGGAAGAGTTTGGTAGCCGCGCAGTCACCCCCACCAAGACCTTCTTCTTGAGCGGACCTGTCCTCTCAATGGCCACCGCCGCTGCACCACCAGCCTCGGGCTCTGCTGCTGCTGCCGCGGCCCCCGAGAACCCCGCTCCTGGACCCGGGTCCAGCAACTCGGCTTCGGCCGACAGCAGCAGCCAGGACAGCACGTTCGAGTGTAATATCTGTCTGGACACAGCCAAGGATGCGGTGATCAGCCTTTGTGGACACCTTTTCTGGTAAAGGGGCGGGGGAGGTTTATTACTGTTACTGTCACCACCTTGACATTGCTGAAGGGTTTTGAAGTATGAAGGATGGCGTTAGCATTTATTTTGCAGACATGCTAAACTGAACTAAATTCTTCCTTGTCCAACGCCCCCATCGACATTGCTGGATCAGTTGGCCTTGTTTGCATCAGGTGAGACAGTTTCACCCATTTAGCTTTTTAATTGTTTTTAAAAATGATGGAATGTGTGTGCAAGATAAAGGAATTCCAATCTTAACCCCACTTTCTTCTGCTTCCAGTGGTTGGAGACCAGACCCAACAGACAAGTGTGCCCAGTGTGTAAAGCCGGCATCAGCAGAGACAAAGTCATCCCTTTATATGGAAGGGGAAGCACAGGCCAGCAAGACCCCAGGTGAGTAGTGTGTTGACCAAGGGCAAGTTTATCTTAAATGCTGATCAACCCAAACGTTGAGTATCAGTTATGTTTTCTAATCTCCCCCCAACATCGCACAGTTGAAACTGTTCTGATAACAGAATTTACAAGTTTGAATCTGTTCAACAGGGAAAGAACGCCTCCTCGACCTCAAGGCCAGAGACCAGAGCCGGAAAACCGTGGGGTGAGTTATTCCCTCAACATAACCTGCGTTGTCATAGCATGTTTAATGTGTTCCTGGTTTTAGACATGATTGTGTAGATTTATTAGAAGGTGTTTTTTTTTTTTAACGTGGTATTAGCTGTTGAGTGGTGCACTCGCACGATGAAACTGTTACCCTGGAACAAGTACTAGCACTTTCTCCATTCACAAAAGTGCCCATTTCCCACTGGGATCTATTACGTGATGAGCTAGTAGGAACCGAGATTTCTCTTGAGAATGATGACAAGTCACGCAGGTGGTTGCGTCACATCTCACTCTATGCGTGTTTTTATGATGCATTACAAATTTTGAGCCGCCTTGTGCTGATGATGAAACTCGCACCTCACAGGGATTTCAAGGCTTCGGCTTTGGAGATGGCGGTTTCCAAATGTCCTTTGGCATCGGTGCCTTTCCTTTTGGTATTTTTGCCACGGCTTTTAACATCAACGACGGCCGACCTCCTCCAGGTATTTATTTGCCTTATGAATTTATACCCCAGCTATGTGTGTCTTCCTCGAACAGTGCACTGAGTAATGTTTTGTGAATCAACGCTCCACACAGCTGCCCCGGGAACGCCGCAACACATGGATGAACAGTTTCTCTCCAGACTCTTCCTGTTTGTTGCCCTGGTCATAATGTTTTGGTTGTTGATTGCCTAAATGCACTGGAGTTGTGGCATTCTGACTGAAAGATCATTCAAGTAATATTGGCAATTTATTTTTCTTTTCTTTTTTTTAGACAATACAAACACATAAGTAAATTGTTAATTTGAACCAAAAGATCGATTTACTCGTCCAAAATTAAAACCATTACGACCTAAAAAAAACAACAACAAAAAAACAGAGGAGAACATCCAGCCAATATTTGGCATTCTCTTTTTCTGGTATTGTGTTTTGTTTTGTTGGGTTTTTTTTGGGGGGGGGTAATCATGACATTTTTGAAAAGGTTAGTGTTGGTTTAATTTTATTAAACATCTCGTTTGGATGTGCTTTCTTTTTACTTTTATTTTATTGGAACGGTTGCAAAAACAATACAACCTCAAAAAAATAAATAAAACACCTTTCCAGCTCAACTTTAACTTAAATTAAAATATTTGTTTTAAAAGCCACACTAACCCCCTCATCTTCAGCAGTGTAAGGAATCAAAAAGGTGTATGTGTCAGCTTCCAGTCAGTTTCTTGATTGAAGGGTTTTTTTGTTGACAACGTGTTAATTCAGGTCAGCGGTTGAAAGGTTTATTCATAAAACAGTGTTCCCCCACCCCCATTTGACACTGTACTTTAAATGTAAAATACTGTCAGAGTAAAAATGGAGCCTGATCAAAAGAACTTGAAACCACTTTTCTAACTGTGTATGTAAATGTAGAGCTAAAAAAGATGTATATGTAAATAAAGACACCATCATCAGTACGTTTTCAATGTTTTTTTTTTTTCCTTCAATCTCACACAAACCAAGATGCACCAAAATCCACTGGTTTGGAAATGAAAAGGTTTTGTTCAATGCTCATTTCTTCAAAACTTATGTGAGTCAAAACGGAAGTCCTTCAGTCGCTTTTAGCCAAAAATAGATATTTTTCATATTTTGTCAAAGAGTTAAAAAAAAGAGGAGCTCTGTACACCTAGTCCTGAGCATGTGGTCCCAGCAGTTTCTCCCCAGATTCTTGTTGCTGTGAAATATTGAACTCCATCTCATACATGATCTGCTGGATTCTTATTTTGGTCTCGCATCTTCTCTGCGGGCTGAGTCGCTTCAAAGCCGGAACAAAGCTGAGCATGAACAGTTCGTCCTCGTCCCTCGGCTTGTTCCGCATGGCGGCTCCATTCTCTTTGACCAGCCACTTTGTTGGGGACGCGTTGCTCTGCGAGGTAGACCCGTCGGGCATCAGCCGGCGTTTCCTCCCGGTGTTGGCGCTGCCCGAAGGCACCCTGGACAGTAGGCCCAGTGGGTCCGATGTGGTTTCCTGGGGCATTGGATGGAGCTGTGCCAGGAACTGTGGCTTGAGGTCACTTTGGCTCATGGCGGCTTTGAGGATGGCTGACGATGATGTGTATTCACCTTCTGGGCTGCACGATTCGTTATCCGCGTTGTCGTGGTCGTCGTTGCCACACATGTCCAGCCCGATGCTTCTCGACCCAGTGAAGGGTGCGATGAAATCCATGAGCTGCCGGTACTTCCATTTGCTTGGCAGGTTTTCTCCTTCCTTCCTGCTTTTGATCTCCATTCGCACTTCCTTCAGGTACCTGTCCCTCATGTTCTTCCATTTTTTCTTACAGTCTTCACCTACAACGACAAGACATAGCTGTAAGGAGCATGAAATCACGTGAACATAACTAACTTTTTTATTTATTTATTCAGTGCTTACCTGGAAACTGTTAAAAAAAAAAAAATCTAAATACAATTCTAAAATCATCCCTACATTAACTCCATATTGCACACATGTAAAACACTACACACACAAAACAACAAATAAACCAATTAAGGAATAATGTCCTTCAATGAACTTCCTGTTCTGATCGCCAACATAACAGCAGAGCATTCTGGGATTTGCAGTATTAGCGGTACACGTACTGTTTAACACCTCGCGGGCCAAATGTGATTACACTGCAGGCCAAATTTGACCCGTGGGCCACGGTTTAACACCGTGTAGCACCTGTAGCAAGTGAAACGGAAAGCGGGGGAAGGGGAGGGCAGCGTTCGCTCGACGCCCGAGCCGTCCTCCTCCGCGACGCCATGACGCGGCTAGCAGAGCTAGCTGCTAGCTAGCTCGCGCCGCTCGTCCGTCGCAGCGCGAGCGGCCCACGGCGTGCGGCCAGCGCTTCAGACCGCGAGCACGGCGCGGCAGGCAGCGAGTGAGCGAGCGGGCACGCTACAAAGCAGCGCGTGCCCACGCGGGTGGGATGAATACAGTTTAAAAGCGAGAAGGAAACAGTCCGTCGAGCCCTGTTGTCGTTGGTGTAGTTGTAGTGTGTACCACTATGCACCGTTATGTCTGAAGTGTGCATAATAAGTGACTGCAGAAGTTGTTTGTGTTTCCCCCCTTCCTCCACTTACACGGCAGACCCACGACGCTGCTGATGCTCCTCCACGCGCTCGCCCGGCTCTCCGCGCAGCGATACTTGGGCACCGAGGCGTTGTACAGCTCCGGATAGTGAAACACGGCCAATATTAACTTTTCGTCCATGTTGACGCCGTCGTCGCCGTGCTGTGCGCGTACGCGGAAGCGGCAGCCGTCGACTCCCGCCTTTTCCGCCCAGCGACCGCGGCCCCGCCGCGAGTTATCGCGAGCGCGGCGGGGGCCGCCTGCCGCGTTGTGCCGCTCCTGTCATTTGTGCAGTAGTGCGTCCGGTCACAGGGGGCGCAAGACCCGGTTTTTCCTTCCACGGCGATTTTGAAACGGGGTTAAAAAAAAAAGAAGAAAAAAGAAAAGCAGATGCAAGTGGCGTGAGGTGCAGGGCTTAGGCTCCAGCAGAGACCGTGACCCTGTGCTCAGTATGGAAGATGAATGAATGAGTGTTGATAGTCTGTCCAGACTCAACAGACAAAATTGAGAATTTGAAAGCAATCGTCCATTCTATTCTGTTCGGTTCTATTCTATTCCAACACGTTGAAAAGATTTACATTAATTCTGCTCTTCAAACTTAAAAGTACACAATTCATCAAAGCATCAGATAAGACCAGCGGTTTCTGTTTCCTCTACTGATAATTTATATAATCCCTAGTCTGACATGCCTGCAGGTGTGAGGCAGAGAAACATCACAATTCAACATTAAGTGCTGTTCAGCTACTTGTGTGTCGGTCCTGGAACCTACACACAACATGTAACACAGCTGCTACCTTTGCTTCTCTGGAGGTTTCAGGCTGTGGTCCAGCCGTTTCGCAGATGTGCTGAGTTGTGTCACACGTGAATGCTCTGATGCCATGTGGGCTTCTCTGCTCATTTAGCAGCTGTCACAGAATGAGTGGGCCTGAAGTCTTATTCCATGTCTGATTTGAGCTGTTTTGAGTTGTTAAATTTCCTTTGTCATATTTAATTTCAGTTACCCTGTTGTTTAAGATTATATCTGATCAGTGCGTTTGGTCGTTAATGGTTGTTAAAGCTCACAAAAACAATTATTTGTTTGCATTATGTTTTCATTTTGAATCATGCAAGCCACTAAACTGAATCACCTGCCTTGGGCTCATTGAATCTAATTATTTGAAATTAAATAATTGGTGCTGTCACAGTTTTCTTTGTATGTGCGAAAAGCACTTCAAAATAACCCAGAGAAATAAATCAGTGGCAACCAAAGGGTGACGGGCGGCATGGAGGGCTTTTCTTATCACTTCTTGTTCCAAATATTGCTCTTACACCAACAAAATAAACCTTTATCATCCTAATCCCCGGTAATGAATTTTGAACTGCTTTGAACCGACGTGGCTGTGCTACAATTCCTTCTATTGAGCGGCCACAATAACAGCAGATAGCCATCTCGCATGCTCCGCAAACTATACATCAACAATCTCGGTGCTATTAAAGTCCCGTGAAAAGGATGGGATGGTGTTTATTGTTATCTCCCTCCAAAAAGCCGTTATAAGAGGAGCTTAAGACAGATTGTGGAAATCCATTAATTCTCTGCGCGGGGAGGCAGGGGGGAGAGGGCGGGGGAGAAAAAGGTGTATTACCTTGTATGAAATCCAAGGATTTGTTGAGGGTGGTGTTGACTTTAACCTGTAATAGCTTTACCACGGTGGTGCACATTGTCAGAGGCGTGACGCCGAGTGACTGCGGCGCCCAGATAAGACACATGGTGTATGATTACCAATACAAACCACGTGAAAAGATCCTTGTGTTCTTACACGCCCCAAACTTGTCGCAGCCAAGGCAAGTCGCATGTTTGTGTAGCTGCAAATATTTTATTACAGTAATGCATCACTTCTGATGGTGGTGTGGCTCGTTTGCAAAAGATCATTCATGGAAAAGGGCATACAAAAAAAGTGACATTGATAAATAAATGTAAACAGTCGGCCCGGTCGTTAAATTTAGCAAGCACAAGTCGTGGCCACACTGGGTAAAAAAAACAAAAAAAACATTCATCTTTAAATCCAGGTTTCTAATACCAAGCAATCCCCTTTCCTCTAAAACCCCAACAATAAGGATCTTAGGTCGGCTCTCCGCTTCTCATTTTATGCACTGAAATCTGATTTCTTTTGGAGAAAGGAATGAAGCAAGATTAACTGAATCTGCTGCCCGCCTTAACCTCCTCACAAAACTGCCCAGATTAGCTAGGAATTAAGTTTCAACCGTTTTATGTGTCTGGTCCATAGGAGGGGGGATTATAGTTTTACTTCTTTCTTTTTTTTGGCCTCCCAATTTCACTATAAGGGTCTGACAGGCAGTTGGGGAGACTCAGACGGGCAGCTGAGCAGCTGAGCATGAGCTGATCGAAAAGTGCTGGTCGCCTGGAGCCGCCGCTCATTTTTTTTTTTTTTTCATTTTTAAATATGGAAGGACTGATGAGGACAGAGAGTCAAAAGTTACCGTTCACCATTGACAACATACTGAGCAGGTATCCCTCGTGTGGAGCCGGCGGCGCTGCTCTGAGAGACCATGCAGCCAGTCCTGCTGCAGTGCAGGTGGAGGCAGCTCACCGCTCCTGCCTCTGCTGCTGCTTCTGCTCAAACTGCGGAGACGTCTTCCACACCGAATTCATCCACGAAGGTAGGAGCACCACTTTTCATCTATAAACTTTCACTAATCCAAACTATTTCCTTGCACTTTGAGCTTTTGAACTGTCTAGCGTGATACGATAAATATGCAAAATAATTCAAATTATATATATTTTTTCTTCCCTCTCTGTTTACTGAGCTGAAACCACGTGTCTCCCCCTGCAGCCTGCCAGTACAGGTGGCCCCCAGCGGCGCTCCCAGACCCCTGCAGGTCAGGAGACGCTCGCCACGAGGAGCCGAGCTCGGCTCAGGTGCACAGGCGAACCAGGCGCCACCGCACCATTTTCACCGAGGAGCAGCTGGACGCGCTGGAGGAGCTGTTCCTGCAGAACCAGTATCCAGATGTAAACACCAGGGAGAAGCTGGCGCAGAGCGCACACCTGAGGGAGGAGAGAGTCGAGGTACGTTCGACCGGTCACGGCCGGTTTTCAGTGCAGGGTTGGAGGGGATTCAGCTGCCGTGCAGTCACTTTCAAGATGTCAGAATATAAACTATTGTCTTATAAGACAGGGGTTGCCTATTTTCTTCTTTTTTTTGTAATTGTATATGTGTGTGTGATACTGATGTTGAATTCTGTGGAGGACTGAATTTTAGAGGGAATTTGAAAAAATTTGCAGGTTTTCTTGCAATTTTTGACTTCCTCTCTTGGAAGTGAATTGCGAGGTTGCAGAAAAGAATGAAAAATGTTAGAACAAGACAAAAATTATCTGAAATAGATTTACAGAAACTAAATACTGGAGATAGATGTAAAAAAAAAAAAAAAGTGTAAACAGCAATTAAGTGTCAATTCATCTTTGAATTGAATTTGATGGATGATTGATCTCATACAGTCTGGACGGACATTGTGTCTATTAAACAATAATATGTTGTTTTGTTTTTTATTATTTCTGCTGTCAGGTTTGGTTTAAGAACCGAAGAGCAAAGTGGAGGCGTCAGAAAAGACTTTTGTTCAGTGCTGGAAGTGTAGAGAAGTAAATGTCTTCTTTCATCCTGGATCACAACTGGAGAAACAGTTTCATCTGTGTTGTGCGGTCTTGCTATAGCTTTGTGACGCTGTTATTTTATCATAAATGACCAATAGCTCTGCCGCAGCATTGGTGCACTGGTGAAATTATAACTGATGCTGGTGTTTTTTGTACTTTGTGTAAATCTGAAATGTTAAATGGAAAATAAAAGGGCTTACTTCGAATAATCCTGAAATCTTTTTGAAATGTAGTTTTTGAGAAATGTGCAAACTTTTTACTTATTTTTTTTTTTACATTCAATCTAAAAATTAGGTGCAGTGATTAATTTGTTATCTATTTATTTTTGCTTGTTGTTGTTTTGTTGTTAAGGTCTTTTCCTAGCTTTGTGCTTCACAAACGCACAGGCGTCTCATATGCGTTGTTCCTAAACAAAACAAAAGTTCTTAGAATTATACACATTTAAAAATGGTCTGACTTAGTTCAGGTTCCCGCTCTGAAAACCCTGTTGAGTTGCATTGATCGCGTAGTACCAGCAGGTGGCGGCATTGTATATACAGTAGAACCGCGAGCACCTGTCCGTAGCAATGCCGCGCAAGTTCAACTTAGATTTACCACAATGTATAAAAATAGATCATCATGTGAAAATTCCATTTATTTTATTTCAAACACACCCGAAATAATCTCAATTTAAATGAGTAAACTCAATTATTATTATTAGTAGTATCCACTGACCTACCTATACACTAACATTGGGTAATTATAATGTCATGAGTGCAGGTGTTCAAACGCTTATTTCCACAACATGAACTGCAGCTTCCGTGATTAGGGGTCTTTAAAAATAGACCCGGTCCCTCTGAAGCTGCCACTCCGGTGTCTGTGGCTCCTCAGGGGCCCATGAGGCTCCTGCACGAGACTGACGACCGTCCTGTCGCTGATCCAGACCATCTGTCTGCCCCCTCTGGGGTCTGTGTGCTCCCCGGAGATGTTTCTCCCAGTTCCCACTGCAACAGCAGTTCAGCTTGAAAACAGAGGAAATCACTGGCAAAAATCAAATAGAGGCAGAGTTTATCTGAGGTGTCGCTGGCCGCTTTGTCATGCAAACCGCAGAATTACAAAACAACAGATTCAGCTTTTAGGAATGTCGCTGTTGCTCAACTCTGCATTTCTGCATTGTACGAGATCAAAACGGCTTTGGAAAGGTTTTCAATTGATCTAAAAAAAAAAGAAAAAAAAAGCTTATTTGCAATGTGAGCATCTGTATGGTTGTTTCCATGGGTCCTCAGAAACAGTGCCATAGGCAGAGGATGTATTTTGGACGGGCCAGTGCTGAACTGGACGGGCTCCGAGCCCCCTGGCCAGTCACTGGCTCCTCGCCTGCTCAGAACACCTTCAAAAGCCCACAACACAAACACACACACGGCAGAAGAACCGACTCTTAGCTCAAATAAAAACTTTTATTTTCATTTTCGTTGTTCTTCTATATATTCTGCTACAAACTTGAGATGTTTCGTGCATGCATAGCTTCACACGATGAAGACACACACACACACACACACACACACACACACAAAAGAAAATATCACAAAGTAAGACTTCCCTTTTGAAGAATATTTTGTTTTGGGAGCATGCACACAGTCGTTTCAAAAACAGCCAACCGCTTATTTAGCTGCCCGCCGAACCATCTGGCATTTCAAGCAAGAATAAATAAATAAATAAATAAATAAATAATACAGTTAAATCACCCATTTCCTAAAACACACTGCATACGCCTGCTACGCTGAACTAGACTCAACAAAATTATTGTAAACTTTCTTTGGCTTTTTGCATAGGAGCTCACGCCGCCGCTTCAGTACAGATCATAAAGGTCAAGAGGTCGGGGGGGGAGGCGGAACGAGAGGTGGCGCTAGTGGCGGTTTTTAGGCTACAGATGACTGTTGACTGATTTAGTTTTGAGGTATAAAAGATAAAATGTTGCACCAAAGCAAAGATCACTTTGGGGCGGGTCAGTAGAATCAGTAGACTGTTAAAAAACACAAGAAAAAAACAACAACAACAACAAAAAGAAGACAGCACCGAAACCGTCTCCAGTAGAAATTAAAGCACTAACAGGATATGCAGATATGCAGGTGTAACGCTGCTAATCATTTGTCACAGATGGCAAACGATCTGTCCAACACCATTAAAACAGCCGCTCGCGACGGACGACCCTAACAGCTCGCGTCACCCAGGCAGTGGGAGTCCTTCAGGGAGTTTTGCATTTGAAGGAGTCTCAAGCACATTGCATGTTACACACACACGCTCACGCCTGCACACACACACACACACACACACACACACAAGCATATATATATATATATATATATGTATATATCACAGTAAGATAGGCTTTTATGCTATTTAAAAGAAGAAGATAAATTTCAAAAATGCTACATCAAACACAGTTAGAGAGCAACTATTGGCTGGCCCTGGACCCGGGCCTCAGGCTCATCATCTTCATCAGAGACATAATAAATACTGAAGTGGAGAAATGACAGTATGCACAATGACAAAAACACACACCGCTTTGACGGGGTCACACCAAATACAGTATTTCCATATTGCCTCACTGTATTTTGTGCTTATAATATCTCCAGCACGATTTAAGAAACAAAACAAAATAAAACACTGCGCATTGCTAGTTCAGGTCCTGTGCTGGCTTCATGTCTCTGGGTAAAAATAGGACTTTTCATGTGCTACAGTATTCTTTTTTTTTTTTTTTTTTTCAACCAGAACAAACAAAAAACAGCTCAATTTCTTCCGTGAGTCAAAGCCCACATCAGCATCATCAGGAGAGAGAAAAAAAATATGCACTTTAAAATATACTTTGTAAAAGTTAGAAATGCGTCTTTGTTGGTTTGTCGGTTTTTGTGCTCGTAGAAACGGCAGCAGCATAGAATCGACGGTGTTGCTCCTGGCTGCGCTCGTCAGCCGTTGCGCTCCAGCGTGACACTTTGAGGGCAGGGTTGATATGTTTTTGTTTCTCTGTTTATTGACTGTTTTTTTTTTTGTTTTTGTTTGTTTGTTTTTTGCTCCAGTGCTTGTGAGATCCATCAGTAGTCTTTGCTGCTTTCTGCTCCTCCGGGCGTCGCCGTCGCCCCCTCTTGGTGTCTCGACTCATCGCGACATCATTCGCACAAATTCTGAGAATTAACAAGGGGAGAAAAAAACACACAAAAGATGGTCACGTCTGGAACTGATGAAAAAAGCTGCACCACCGCCCACGTCCAAGAGAAGGTGTGGAGATGATAAGAACGAGCATGTTCACCATTAGATGGTGCTAAATCTCACACAGCGGACCCATCCATCTCTCAAGAAGCTATTAAATTGTAGTTGTTTTTTTTAATGGTTCAAAATAGTTGGCAAAGCAGCAAAATGTTAAGGAAAATTATGAGAAGATACCTTGCTGAACAGAGATGTTGCTGTTCAATTTAGAAGCAAACTTAAATTTAAAAAAGACACTGGTCATTTTATTAATTTTTTTTGTTATTTTTCTTGCTCTTGAACTCCAATCGTCTTGGTCTTGTCTCGATCTCGATACTCTCCAGTCTTGATAATGTGTTGGTCTCTGTTGGTGTGGTCTTGACTACAAGACTACCTCCACCCCCCAACCTCCCACCCAGGCGATAAAATGAATAGATAAATAAACGGGGGGTTGGGTTGGGGGGGGGGGGAATAAAAACAGTGCTGTTGTGCAGGCTGAGAACCGCAGCCACGTTGTGATATTTTCATCCCCGACACCGTGCGTGCGTCTCGTCCCCGGTGGGTAATCTACGAGGTGCCTAAATCCCTCGCTGGAGAGATAATCTGACAGGCAGACCTACCGCCTTCATCCCCTCACTTCTCTATCAGCCTGGCGGCGGCGGGATATCGGGCACACGCATTCACCATATATTTGCTCGCGCCGCGAAATAAGCGCGAGCCTCGTGGAAAGAGGCCGTGAGGATGAAAGTCGAGCGTCGAGAAAGGAGAGAGAGTGAGTGTCTGTGGGGGTTGTTGTATTTCCGCTCGGCTTTCCTCACCTTCAAAGTCTACGTGGCCGTCACCGTTCAGGTCAATGTCCCGCAGGATGTCCTCCAGATCTCGGTGTCCAACCTGCAGACGGCAAACAGTTTCAGTGGTGCTGTGGACAGATAGAAGACACCACGGCTCCTTCAGCAGCTCCGTACCTGCTGGCCGAGAAGTTTCTTCATGGCTTCTCTGAGCTCCGCCGTGCTGATCTGACCGTCGCCGTTGGTGTCGAACTGTGTGTTGTCGAGAGACAAAGACCAGGTCGAATCAGAGACTTGCAAGCAATCTCGAATACTGCCGCACCCATGATCACTGGGAGGGAACATCCTTCAGATAGCTTTTGGAGCTTTTAGCTGGCTTGGTTTCCATCGTTCCTTCCTCATTTTGTTACGAGATAAATAAGACACTGCAAACCTCGTTTACATTCAGCGGCTCGATCCCATCGTCTCTCACCTCCTTGAATGCGTCCCTCAGCTCCTTCACCCCGATCATGTCTGCAGTCTCGGCCAGCAGTTTGGGCCCCATGAGTTCGACAAAGTCCTCAAAGTCGACGTGACCTCCCACTGAAAAAAACAGGAAGCAGGGTTTTTCTGAGCGGGAGACCGCGCAGAAGTGATTTGTGCGTACGTGCAAAGCTTCTTTCTGTGACTCACGGTTCATGTTGATCTGCTGGCTGAGTTCGATCAGCTCCATCTCCGTCGGCATGTAGCCCATCGTCCTCATGCAGTTGCCCAGATCTTTGCAGCCGATGAAGCCGTCCTTGTCTTTGTCAAACTCCTTAAACGCCTCGCGAAGCTCTGAGAGAACAAAAAAACAAAACAAAAGCATGTAATTGATTTGCGATTAATCGCAAGTTAACACAGGAAACGAATGTGATTAATCGCGATTAAAAATTGTAATCAACTGACAGCCCAAGTGTGAATGCATCGGCTGTCAACCAGAAAAATGATACGCTGTGTTTAACTAAATTCTCAATGTTGAACTCACCATCCATTTCTTCTGGCCTCAACTCCCGGTCCTGCCAAAGATCAAAGGTCACGGTTAGGACACAAGTCCATTTTAATTTGATGCATGCAGATGCACAATTATCCGCGCATGATAATATTCCCTCCCCCCTACACACACACATACACACACAAACACACAAACCCAAACCCAACTGCCTGTGCGTGCGTATGTGGGGCCAAGAGTCCGCAGGTTTTCCCTCCATCTGGAGAGGAAGACCTTGCCGGCGAGGTCACCTGCTGAGGAAAACACGCAGACTCTTGGTGCTCCGCAAGGAAGCGGCACGGCAGGCGTCGGAAGCGGAACGAGAGGACGCAGAAGATGTGGCAAAAAGAGAGAGAGAGAACTTTAGAGCGGGGGCGATTTTGAACTGCGACTAACGGAGGGTAATGCTAATATTGATACCGACACTCCTTCACGGTTCCGAGCCCACTGACCCTTCACTGACCCTCCACCCTGTCCTTCTCTGCAGACGGCCGCCGTATGGGAGCCTGGAACTGGACATGACTACTTCCTGTCACCACAGAACCTGAACCGCTGCTGCAAATACAACCAGGTGCAATAAACATCCTAACCTGCTGCAGCGATAATTCCTGCCGACCTGCTACGGATTTGTTTGGTGCAAGCCTCACACACACGTGCACACACACGCACGCACTCTTCTATCCAGCGGCAAAACATGAGGACACATGATTTTTGCAGGAGGACGATGCTTTCAGGCCCAACACTCATTTTCTTCACATGCTAAAAATTACAACGTGAGAGGATTACAAGACAGCAGTCATCACATGCCTATGTTAGCGTGTGTTTTTTTTTCTCTGTGTGCTTAAACGACTACTGCTGCGTGCTAATCTCAGGTCATGCAATGCCCGCGATATGGTTCTGGACTTACGTACAGCCTGCCGGCTCTCAGCGAAGCCCTTGCGTAGGAAGATGCACGCGGGCCCCAGCACGTTGTGCATGTTGGCTCCGTTCTGGGCCAGGGCCACTAGCGGCTCAAGATAGGCCCCCCCTGAGCCCCCCTCCTCACAGGACTGCACTGCTTTGTAGTTCTTCTTCTGGTCCTGGAGCAGCAGCAGCAGCGTCCAGGGCAAGAGCCGGAGGGGGGACAGGGAGGGAGCAGAGGGCAAAGACAGGGGTAGAGACCGTGACTGAGATTGCCAATGGCGTCAACATAGGGAGGGGGGTTTGGGGGGGGCATCAGTGTAGACAGACATATGCCTGTCAGAGGTGTGTGTGTGTAGAGGGGGGGTGTAGGTCAGTCATGGTGGAGGGAAGCTCCTCAGTCACACACACAGAGGGTAAGGTCTTCATTTATCATGACAGGAGCAACTGATGCCATCTGCCCCCCCCCACACAACACATTTTATATTATAATTTTTTTTGCCATCATCTCAACATTATCATGCACCATTGTGCACAGTCAAAGACGGCATAATTAAGATCATTCGACGGTGAAGACAATTCATTTGTGAGAGCACGAGCAACCTGCTCCAGAGTTTACAGTCGGTGCTGCGAACTGCATCAACGGTAGCATTGCATTGGTCTGACCTCCCATTAGTCCGACTAATTGCCCATTGGTCTGACCATCCCCAACCCTCACCCAACCCCAACCCTAACCCTAATCCATTTCAATGGGACCCTTCTGCACACGCTGGTCCAACCCCCGTCTCTCTAGCACCCAAAAGTTTGACCTTTGACCCGTAAATCAACGTCCAATCCGCAATTCATTAGGTCCAGTAGATTCAGCGTCCCCCAAAATGGGGGGGTAAGCGAAGTTTCAACTCGATGCATCAACGGGAAAGGTAATGAATCTGAGGGTGTAAAGTGGCACTTATCCCTACAGCCCCAACCCCAACCCCAACCCCAACCCTAACCCTAATGCATCGACATGCATGTTGTTGTTGCGTGCAAAAAAACAACCAAAAAAAAACGCCACCCCGCCAGGCCTCCTTCATTCGCTGTTTATGTCATAGGACACTGGAAGACGTCCTGCTTTCACTGCGTCACGTTTGCATAATAACCGGCTCCTCTGTGCGAGAACGGGTGAAGTGTCTCAGTGCCTTTGTCATCTGAGCGAGTGCTCGGCACGTTTGTTTGTTCTGCAGGGCTAATGCTCGACGTGCTCCTGTTTTTTTGGTTTTCTGTTTGTTTTTTTCTCGCAGGAAACATTGCCAAATGCCAAATAACATCAGGGCTTTAGTCATTCTTCCCAGGTTCTATTTGTTTTGCTCCGGAACACGGGGCGACTAACAAAGCTGCGAGTTGTTTGTGTTGTCCAGAATTTGTGGCTGAAGCTCAGCCGGCTGTTTAATTATAATCACCAATTAGCCAATCAACTGGGGGGCAGGCGAAGCTGTTGCACCAATAATTGTAATTACAGAGAGCGCAACAGGTTAATTAAAATGGGGTAAATCATTGCCGGCCAGTGGACAATATAAGGAAGCCTTTGTGTAAATAGGTTTTTAATGAGGTCCGGCGTCTCCAGGCCACTTTCTCTCTTCATCCAAGACAGAAAGTGGCCTCGGTTGTTTTCCCGCTCGCCGAGGTCTCCAGCGCCACTCGGGTCAAGCGGGCGCAGGGTTTTCAAGGCGATGACATCGCTCGCTCTTATCGCACGACAACTCCGGCCATGTCCTCCAATTACCGCGGTGGAGGCATCCAGTGCAGTAAAGGAGGAGGGGGAAAAAAATCCAGCGCAACAGCGAGAGGCGAGTGGACTCGACTGTCAGGGTGAATTAAACCTCCCGGACGTCATCCCGCTCCCTCATGCTTCTTAAGTCTAAACCTAAGACGTTTACAGCCAAGCATGTTGGGATTTTTTTATATAGAAAACACACACACATTGCGTGGAATGACCTTTGCGTTCCATCTGCTAGCAGGAGAGCCGCTCACTGGCTGAGCCGCTCCGTGCCTTCCTGCAGTGGGCGCCACAGCGAGCGGTGCCCGCCGGGCAATCTGACCAACTGATGCATGGCGAGCGTGGCTGGATGTGGGTACATCGTGCCAGAGAGGAGCCTGGACGCCACGCTGTGGCGGTTATATAACCCGAAAAGAGGAGGAAGGGGGAGGCGGGGGGTCATGTCGACGGAAGAGTGAGTCAAAGAAAGACCGGCGGAAGTGAGGCGAGAAGTTCTCCTTGGCACAGATGGCATCAACAGTTGCTCGTCATATTGCGCCTCCTCAAGGATGTGCAGCTGCAGATGAGAAGTTGTGTGTGTGTGAGGGGGGGGGGGGGGAGGAGTAAGGGGGATGTCATGTCGATGGCGAGGGGTGAAAAAAAAAAAATCACACATTAGCGGGGAACGTCCGTTCAAGCGCGACGCTGAGGGAGCAGAAGATGCCGGAGACGACGACTTTTCTCCCTCAGCTTCCTTCTGAAAAACTCTTTTCTCAGCTTCAGCTGACGCACCTGCCTGACACATGAGGGTGTGGAGGTGCGCGACACCCCCACACCCTCCACGTGAGCCTCGTCCAAGACCAAGAGGTCTCTGTTACGTCTGAACATGCAAACGTGCACCGATACGCGCTTCTATCCGGAGACGTTCGCGGCCGCGACTGTCATCTCGAGGTCCCATCAAGCTTTAAAAAAAAAAAAAAAAAAAAAAAAAAACAATCGCTCGGACGGAGTTGCAGGATGAGATGCAAATAATGATGAAGGGAGGAGGAGGGGATTCAGTCGTCAGCCATCATCAGTGGGATCGGGGGGCAACATGCAGCAGGAGTCGGGGGGGCTGTTCGGGGGTCAAAAGGCAGCAAAGTGGAGACAGAATGAAAAGCTCAGCGGGCGTCTTACCTTCTTGGTGAAGATTTTGAGCGACTTTACAGAGTTGCCCATTGCATAGGATTCAAAAAGCGGGAAAAAGAAAAAAGAGAGTCCAAGTCCTCGGCTTGTTGCTGTTTATGTTTTCTCTCCCGCCGCCTCCGAGTCAGCAGGTGTGTGCATGTGTGTTTGCATATGTTCCCCCGTATGCATGAGTGAAAGGAGTGGTGGTGGGAGGGATGGAGGGATGGAGGGATGGAGGGAGGGGCGGGGGGGTTCAGTGGGTCACTGGCTGATAGCAGAGCAGCGGCGCTACCGCAAGGGGGGGAGAGGAGGAGGAGGAGGAGGAGGAGGAGGAGGAGGAGGAAGGAGGGAGGAACGAAGGGGGACGGAGAGGGTGAGACAAGACACCAAGATACGTAAACAAGAACAAAAGGAAGGAGCGCACACGCACGCACGCACGCACGCACGCACACACATACACACACACACGCATGCACAGTCACATGCGCGCACGCACCGGCCGAGGCGAAGGGGAGCATGCATGTGGTCCAGGCGAGATGAGAGCGGCCAGATCGCTTATTCACTCCTCCTCCTCCTCCTCCTCTCTCTCTCTCTCTCTCTCTCTCTCTCTCTCTCTCTTCCCCTCACCCACCACCCCCAAATATCTGCCTCCCTCACTCACCCCTTTCACCCTCCCCGCCGCCGCCGCCGCCGCCGCTCACTCCTGCAGCTTTAAGTCATCAGGAGTGACGGGAGGGACGCTCGTCGGGACGGACGGACGATTTTACCTTCCCCTGAGCAAGACGCCGGAGACAGTGATCCAAAAAGAGGCGCGCACGCACACACACACACACACACACACACACACACACGCACACGCACACATTCACACACTTGATTAAACACACGCGGATGCGGGGCTGTGGAGCTAAAAATACAACACGCGCTCCCTCTTTTCACCCCCCCCTTTCCTCCTCCCGTCCGTTTCCCCCCCTACTGTTCCTGCAGCATCTCTTTGAGCTCTCTTTCGCTCTCTCTCTCTCTCTCTCTCTCTCTCTCTCTCATCCACATACATGCCCGTGCGCTCATACACAACACACACACACATACACACACTCTCAAAGTCATGTTCAGTGTAAAGGGCATGGACTCAAATTTAGAGGATGCATTTGTGCAAAAAAGGGAACGTCGAACCCGAATTGCATAGAATGGCTGCACACGCACGTGCGCGCACACACACACACACACACACACACACACACACACACACACATGCACGCAAGTATTGCACATCTTTAACATCAGTGCTTTGATGCAACAGCAATTTATTCGAGCTTGTTTTTGAGTTCTGTCTCACTAGTTTGCAGATAAATAGGAAAGTTTTATTGGGGGAATTATTGAATTCATTGTATTGGACTTATTTTTCATCGCTTGCACACAGATGTGCATTGGAAACTAACCCAAAGTTTGAACCAAACTCCGATTTTAAATTTAAAGGCTGAAGGAAGGATCGCAGAAGGACTGGAAATACGTCCCTATAGAGAGAAACCAGCCCTCAACTCTTCCACCATCTCGTTCTGCCCTCCCACTTATTGAAGGTCAAACATCTGCTGCCAAGCAACAAAAGGCGACGCAATCCTTCCTCCACCTCCTCTTCCTCCTTCCTTCCTTCACCTCCTCTTCCTCCTCCTCCTGCTGCATCCCCTCTTCTTCCTCCTCCTCCTTCTCTTTCTCCTCCTCCTTCCTTCCTCCTCCTCCTCTTCATCCTCCTCCCTCTTCCTCCTCCTCCTTTTCCTTCTTCCTCCTCCTCCTCCTTCCCTCCACCACCTCTTCCTCCTCCTTCCTTCTCCTCCTCCTCCTTCTCCTCTTCTTTCTCCTCCTCCTCCTTCTCCTCTTCTTTCTCCTCCTCCTCCTCCTCCGCCTCCTCAGCCTCCTCAGCCTCCTCCAACTTCCATCGCCAGCCGCATCGACACATAATGAGCATCTCGCGCTCTCGTCGCGGCGCCGATGCTCGGCCTCGTCTATTCTCTGCTCTTTTAATAAACGTGTTCACGCCGCGGTCGTTTTGCGTCCCGCTCCCATTCAGCGTCTCCGCCGCTGCCGCGCGTCGCCCGGCCGATGATTCAGCCGGGCCTCTCACCGGAGGCTCATTGTGAACTTCACAACGCATCAGACGTCAGACGCAGGAGCCGTCGGCTCTCATCATGTCAGAGCGCAGCGAACACAACGGGCATGGGATCCGTTTCCTCCCCTCGCTCCTCCGCCCGTGTCCTTCTCCATCCAGCCTTTTCACACTCTCTCACACACACACACACACACATGCACACACACACACACACCTAAGTGTGCATGTTGCTGATTGCACAACACATTAAGGGGAAGACGCCTGGAGATGTCTGAGGCCACTGTTGTATTGTAGTTTTTAAATGTTCTGACAAAAATGAGAGAAATCGGCACCAAACGGGCAGTTGAGCAGTTACACTTCAGTTCATGGTTGTTTTAAACTGTTCCAACTATTCTAATTCTTGTTTTTATTTTTGTTTGTTTTTTATCTTTGACTCCAGTGGAGCAGCTCTGCATGATTAATGCTCCAAACACCTGCAACACCTGCTGAGGGCATTGTCACTAACCTGTGAGGGGTGATATTCGTGACCCGATGTGACATCACAAAGGGCACACACTGTGAAAAGTGAAAAAAAAAGTGAATAGAGTAGAATTTGAATAATCATTGAGCATGTTCACGTGACAGAATATTCCTATTAAGGGCCATATTCTGATTTGCAGTACCTTGAGTGGCCACTGGGAAAATCGGCATGCCGCCATATTGCCAGTCCGGTATCCAGTTCTTATAAATCATCCATGGTGCTGTTTATGTTCCTTTAAAACACAAACTCGCATTGAAGCAAATGAAGTGTTGGATTGTCTTTGTCTTTGTTGTTTGTTTTGATATTTGTTATTCGTTACTTTTGGCCATGTGTTGACAAGACTCGCCCTCTCTCACTTGAAGTTAAATGTTCTTGTCCTTTTCTTTTGATTCTGTCATAGGTCTTTAGCTTTCTTCTTTGTCTTATTCCCTGTTCTCTCACTAACCGGCGGCACAACCTGGGCCGCAGCCTCTTCTCCATTGGTAGCTTGACCTCGGAGCTCGGCTGCGATTGGCTGACAGCGGACTAATCACGCAAAGTGCACACAGCTGCCAGCGGCTCAGGAGGTTGTGAATTGCTGCTGTCCAAATGTGAACTCTTGTCGCGTTAGTTTACATTTAAAGAAAAGCTGCAAAATGCTGGAACCGCCAGTGGGAATGTTGTCATGGATGTTATCCTCAGTTATCCAAGTAAGACATGGCATCCACACATCTGCATGTATTTCAGCTTATCCTGATCAGGTTGTATGTCAACGTTTCACTTTGAATAAGATCTTAAACAGGTGAATGTCCAAATACTGTATTTCTTTGCTGGAAAACAACAACCTGCTGACACGTATCAATGCAAGAGCTCAATAGTGAAGTGAATTTTGCATTACATGCAACCTTTTTCTATCTAATTCTTCCTTTGTTCTTTTCTTTAGATCTGCAGCTTTGCTCTGATGATGTGCCAGAAACGTGCTCCCGATCTCTGTCAACCCAAAACTCAACGCGGATTTTAAAAGGGGTAAAAATGGAACTAATACGATGTTTTTTTCCCCCCCGTAAATTGAACATTCTGTGTATTTCTTGTCGTCATCAGTGCAGGGATAAAAAAAAAAAAATGGAATGAAAAAAAAAAAAAACCCTGCACAATAGACACACTTGCGTCATCGTCTTACGCTGCGGCTGAGACGTCAGAGAGCCTTTAATTCGGCTTAGCTAATAAAGTTCTGCTACGTCCTTTCAGTTTTGTTTTGAAACCATTCACGGTCAGATGCTACGAACTCTCTCTCTCAAAAAAAATGCGTCAGCAGAGCAGAAAAGGCATGGGTTTTTGTCCTTGCGAGATGAAAACCAAAAGCCCCTCCGTCTCCTCCTCTGACTCACGTCTCCAGGAATCGCTCTGCCGTCCTGCAGTGTCTCACGCTGATCATCCCCCCCCCACACACACACACCCTTCCCTTCTTTTGTTTGTTTTTTTCTCTTCCTCAGTCAGCCTCAGGTTCTCATGAATATTTAGCATCATCGCACGCACGCGCTTGCACTCACAGCGCGGCCTTCCTGCCTTTCGCCGCCTAATCCCTCTCCTCCCGACCCCCTCGTCTCAAAATAAAAGGGGGATTTGAGCAGAGAGTGAATTTTTCTACCTCCTTCCTCGCCAGCGCAGATTCAAAAATACCCATCCGCAGCTATAAATAACCTGCTCTAGACACACTGGAGGCATATGCTCTGCGGATGCTCTCTCTCTGTCTCTCTCTCTCTCTCTCTCCCTCTCTCTCTCTTCCCTCTCGATTCCACCCGGATTTTCTCTTTTATTTGTGGCTTCGCTCGCACATTTACACACTTGTCTTTTCTCTCTTTCCAGACGTCATCAAGGTCAGTGTGGCCCCTGCAGAGGAGGCAAGACGGAAGGAGGAGGAGGAGGAGGAAGGAGGGGGGCCAAAGCTTTTGTAAGAGCAAAGAAAAGAAGAGGGAAAAATGGGCAATAACAGGAAGTGACACAAACAGGAAATCCAGGCTGGCTGGTGAGGAAGCGACGCGGCTCGTTTGAAGACCTCACAGAGCTGTCAGGTGGGAGCGGCCAAGTTGGCCATTGTGCATCTTATGTAACAATCATCAGGTCTGCCAACATACACACACACACACACACACACACACACACACATACACACACACACGCACACACTCCCCATTTATCCAATTGCTTCACATCCCTCACTTTCTTCCCCGCTGTCCGATCACTTCTCCTGCCTCAGCGATGTGACACGCCGCTCTTCCTCTTCCTCTCTTCTCCGCCTCACTACTGCACACGCGTGCACATGCACACGCACGCGCACAAGCACACTCATGCACATCCCTCAGGCTCGGGCCTGCCCGCCGCGAATGGTGCGTGCTCCCTCTGCTGGTTAATGCCACACATCCTTTTCACCTCGCAGCAGAGCGACAGACTTTTAATTCGGCGGGAGTTTTGCAGCAGTCAGTAACGGTTTGGGGCAGCGGACGTGCAGATCTTACTTTGAGCTTTTGCACGGGAGTGTAAGGGTGTTTTCTGACGATAATCTGCGCCTCTGGTCCGTCGGCGAACTCCGCAGAAGGGAGAAGAACCCGTGCTGTATCGCTTTCGCTCAGTTCGGGATATCTGCGCTTTTTGATGTCACAAAGGGCACCGATACCCCTCCGTGATCAGTCATTACACACGCGCCTAGGTTTGTCCCTGTCAAAACATGCAAAGCTCAACAATGGCATCAGTTTCGCTAGGAGGCTATAAACAGAGGGCTAAATAAACTGTTTCTTGGAGGTTCAAACAATCAAAGATCTGAAAATGGGTGAAATATGGGAGCTTTTAAGCATTGCAATGCATTGAACACTTGTTTCTGCACAACAACAGGCCCACAGTGAGAGTACTGCTTATAACAAATAAGAAGTGCTTTGTCTCCAATGTGGCCACATCTGTAGGAGCAAAGCTGCCCAAACATATGATACTGCCAGCCACTTTGATATTTGACATTCTTCTCCCCCTCCCCCACATTCGCCTCTCTGGAAAGTCATGATTAATTGTGCGGATGTGAAGTTGCAGCTCACAGTACAAAAATGTCTCTTTGATTTGGAAACTTGAAACCACTTCTGTGTCAAAGATGGATTTTTATTTTTTCTTTCTGCCCAACCCCTCCTGCCCCCTACCAAAAAGTTAAAAAATAGAACTCTAGCCCTCCTACTCTTCCTCCTCCTCCTCTTCCTCCTCCTCCTCCTCCTCCAGTCTCACATAATCAGGTCTTGATGGGGGCCTGAGTTATTTATAGCTCCCTCCACTGGCAGAGAACAAGTCCTATTGGGACTGTAGGATTGTGTTCATATCTTGATGTTGCATAAGAATGTAGGAAATGAGAGAATTTTGAAACGTCTCGTCCTCCTTTTGTGCCGTGCTGGCTGCCGCTGCTATTTGGGAGTCAGTGCACTGAAAAGCCTGTGTACGTGTGTGTGTGTGTGTGTGTGTGTGTGTGTGTGTGTGTGTGTGTTTGGCAAAAGACGAAGGGGCTTCAGGGAGAGATGCTGACCAGTGGCAGAAAGAGAAAATCCCTCTTTTCATCCCCATCAGTTGCTCTCTGCTGCTGCTGCTGCTGTGAGGCTGCTGTTGCTGCTGCTGTTGCTGCTGCTGCTGCTGCTGCGCTGAACCAATTCGGCTCGCCGTGAGCTGTTACACTCTAGTGATGGGATGTTTTTCCCGCATGTGAATCGGAAAACTGCACCGGAACCGAATGCAAAGACCCGTGACGGAGTTGCTCTTTCTCTCTCTCTTTCTCTCTCATACCTGCGTCATCAGCCAGATTTTCGCGGATTTTTGTCCGGTCGGGATGGAACCACCTCCTATAAGACCATGGCTCTGGCCTAGATTAAGATGAGTTATTTTGGGAGCACATTAGCGTTTGCGGAGGTAATTGTGTCCGTTATCGCAGACGGTGATTGGGTGGAACGGGAAGAGGGGAGAGCTGGGAGGAGGAAGAGGTGGAAGAGAGTGAGAGGGAGGAGGAGTAGAAGGAGGGTGGTGCCCTCGCAGGAGAGCTGCTCCAGTGGACAGATGGTGTTAGTGGGCAGTGGTCCACTCACCTGTGCATGTGTATCAGAGTGTGGTGTGGTGTTCAAAAGTTTATTTTTTTAATTTTTTTGCCCCCTCGTGCAGCGGGAAAGTTGATCCCCCAGGTCTCGCTCAGGTGACCGTCGCCGTGAAAGCCGATGCATTCACACCAGGGCTGCGTGGCTGCAGAGGGCAGCCGCATGCAGGAGCCATGCCGATGCAGGCTGAGTGAGCGAAGCGCATTCATTTTTAATCTGCCCACCTGGGACCCTCGCGGTTTCACCTGCACCTCACCTGTGAACCCTGCGCCACCCCCGACCTCAGCCCTGCCCCTTCCTGATGTGCTCTGCAGCGCCTCTAATAGGCACCTGCGCAAAAACAAAACCCAAAACAACAGCATCTGGCTGGTGCATGGTGCAATGTCTTTTTATTTATTTATTATTATTTTTTTTTTCAATTTAAAAAAGTTGCACCTCCTGTTGCACCTGTCTGCAGAGGGGGGTCCCTGTCACTTCTGAAATACCTCACGGCTCATAATCAAACTTTTTCCAGTATGATAAAGCCAATGTATGACTGGTGTATGTTCAGAATCACATTTTTTTTTCACCTGCCAAAGCTGCTGCTGCTGCAATTGCACTGACTTTAAAGCTAATTGTGAGGAATCACTGATAAACGACGAGATGTTGGCAGTGGAACCTGGTTTCGCTGCACCCAGCCCAAAAGCCGAGCAACTTTCTCTCGGAGTGCCACGTGCACGTCGCGCGCACTCACCTGCCCAAACACCGACTTGACGATGGGATGGAGGCTGGATTCGCACTCGGACGCGGTGAGGCTCAGCCTCTTGGAGGCGCGGCCGCCTGCCGCGGGCTGCCTGGGAGCGCTGCCGCACGGCGGCTCGGAGCTGAGGCTGGACGACGAGCCGGTGACGACTCGCTCCCGGGGCTCGAAGAAAAGCGCCGCCTCGTCCGTGTCTCTCGGGTGGGACGAGGTCGGGGAGCTCCTCCTGTCCCGTCCCTGGTGGTGGTGATGGTGGTGGTGGTGGTGCGCGGCGGGAGGCGGCTCGCCCCTGGCGGAGGAGTCATGCTGCTGGCCGTGGTGGTGTTGGTGGTGTTGGTGGGGATGTTTGGACCTGGTGGACTTGCTGCGCTCCTTGTGGTGCCGACCCGGCCACTGCGCCGCGTCCTCCTGCGCGTAATATCCTTCGTCCTCCCGGTGGGAGTGACTTTTCTGCAGCCGGTGATCGCCGCCTCGAGAGTCCGCGTGCCTCGGCTGGCAGAGGGGTCTCCGCGCGCTCGTCTCGCACTCTTCCGGCCAGCCCGCATCATCGCTGCCTCCAGCCGCGGTGGGATGATGCTGATGCTGATGTTGATGATGCTGCTGCGCGCGGTGGCTCCGGTGATCGCGCGGACCGGGCTTGCGGCTGAGCCCCGAGGACCTGAGCAGGGAGGTGGTGGAGTCGCTCTTGGGCAGAGTGGAGCTCATGGTGCTCGTCCTCGTCCAAGTGGCGAAGTGATGGAGCTCGTGGGGGGTTCGTGCGACAGGAGAGAAGACAGGAGGAGCCTCCTCCTCCTCTTCTTCTTCCTCCTCCTCCTCCTTGCCGTACTCTCCCCCCTCCCACTCGTCCTCCACGTGCAGGTGCCCAAACAGCAGTTTGGATGGCACGAGCAGCGCACGCGTATAGGTCAATTAGAGCTTGCCACTGTGCCCCCCCCCCCCATTTTTAAGTTCCCCCTTGCTTCGGCTTCTCCGCCTCAGGCACCTCAGTCAGGAACTGCAACAAGTGGCCGCAGCTTCCCGCAGCTTCCAAGAGGAATGAACGGTGCTGGAGGATGAAAATCACAAAAATATTCAACATTTCCACCCATTTCTGAATTTTAAGGGGTATATCAGTACAAAACAGGGAATATAAAACAAAAATATTTAATATTTTTTTCTGCCTCTGACATTTTCTTCCACCATGCACAACATTTTTATTTACCGCAGCAAATAAAAAGGGAACAGCCTCGAAATGTGACTGCAGGGGAACGGTTTACGGATGACAGAAGGTATGACATCAGTTTTTACTCCGTAGGTCGTCGGTGGCTATGAATAGTAACATAACCTTGTTGGAGTGACCACTGAGGCGCTGATTGTTCATTGGTCAGCATGCAGACACAGGAAGAAGTGAAGCTAGAAAAAAAACAAAACAGAGGTTTTGTATGAGTTTGCTTCCGAAGGTTTAGTTTGCGAGCCTGGTTTGTGTTTTCAAGACAAGAATGTTTTTGGTTTGGCAATTCCAATTTCGCAGTTTTTTGGATTTTATTTTAATTAAACTGTCAATTTGGGGAGCAACTTTTCCTTGTCATGCTCATTGGTCCTAATTGAGTTTCATACAGAATTTCACATTCTGTTTTGCCTTTGCAAAAAAAAAACTAAACAAAGAACTACTCAGCCTTGGTTACATAATCTTTGTACAAGACTGATGCAAAGGTGAAAAAGTGAAAACATTCATGTGTTACTCAAAGTATATTAACTGCAATTTGCTGCAAGTAATGCAGGAGATGATGCAGGAAATTAAAGCGTGACAGTGTCTCTCCATTTGCAGACTGGGAGTCATGGTGCTAACGGCAGCTGTCCGGGGATTAAGGGCAAAGGCAAAAAAAAAGAAGAAAAAAAGAGCATGTAATGATGTTAATACACGGAGCCAATTAAACACTCGGGCTCTCACGAAGTGCCTTTTCATGGTGCAGAGCTGAGAAACGAGCAGAATCTGCCCTCCTTTCTCTGGGGAATTTTTGTTCTCTGACATCTGTGTCTCTGCCTCGGAGCGGCGCAGGCAAAGGATCTGCACTCCATCGCCTTCCCTGCACGGAACACATGCTTCAGCGTCGGCCGCCTCAGCTCCATCACTGCTTTTAATAAGAGGAAGAAGAAGAAAAGGAATCCTTGTGCACGTCGGCAAGTGCAGGCAAGTCTTGCTGCACTTCTCGTGTTAAAACGTGCGAGTGCTCGTCGTTGAAAGACGTCAAGTTTTATCCCGCTTCTCACAATTCGCGTCTTCCCCCTTTCTTTTTTTTTTTTTTTCTGCTTTACTTCCGCGTGTGCAGACAGTTGGCTGCTGCAGTGGGGGGCGGCACACGCAGGCCTGGGGCTGCTGTGTGGCCCATTTAATGTTCTCACCCACAGCCAAACAAAACATCCATTTATCAGGTGAGAGTAAAATGCGATTTGAAATAAGACGGCGCGGCCCATTTCAGGACCGCTGTATTAGCAGGCTGCACTCTGTCGAAACGTCAATGTCAGTTTAAGAATGACATTTAAAGGACCTCTGAAGTCGTTGAAGGAGTTATCAGAATGGAATGGGATAAACGTCTGACTCAAAATCCTTCAAAGTGTTCCACCTGGCGAGGACAAAACCTTTCAAAACAAAAACCCGGACGGCAACCAGACACAAAAAAAGTGCGGAGAGTTTTTCTCCTTCAAGCACTTTTTCTGGTGACAGAAACGCTTGACCGGTAGAGGTCAGTGCAGTCTGACTGAGAGCCTTAAGAGGATTTGAATGCAAGAAAAGCATCTGTGGGCAGCTGCTTAGGGAGGCAGAACAAACAAACCAATTTCCTCCATTGCAGATTATTTTGCTTCCCTTTTTTTCCCTTTTTTTTTTTTAAATAACTTTTTCCGCCTCTGCATCAATGATCGTGCATCGTCCTCCGCCAGTGCAAATTGGTATTACTGAAGTATTAATCGAGAGGCGGCCTAAATAATTGAGAGCAGCAGCGGCGGCGCTTTGGGTGGATTGAGGTGGAGTCAGAGGGAGAGCGGCTGCTCGGCCGCTTGGCCGCGAGGCGACGTCAACCTGCGTCGGGGCGGGAAATGGATACGGCGGATAAAAGTTCTACCGTCGTCGATAAAGCTGCGGGACAATTGATGGAGCGCTCCAGCGGAGCAGAGCGCATCTCGCTTGAAGCCGAGCCTGCAGCCGGCGGCTCGGCTTACAGGGAACTCGAAACTAGAGCGAATTATCAATTATTTGGTGTGTTTTTATTGTTTCTTTTTCTTTCAGAAATGATTAGATAATTTTACCGTCTATCGTCTTGGTTTTTCTTTTCAAACTGAAGACTACAGCCAGGCAGCGGTAATAGAGAAGAAGCCTTTAGTGCTGTTTGTTCTTTGCTCTTTTCCAGCGTCGCTCACTGGATGTTCAGTCAGACTCAAAGTGTCAGCGATCCGGAAACTATTGACAACCCCGTTTATTTGTATGCATGTCACATCTGCCCCAGCTTTTGATTTTTAAATGGGTGATTTGAAAAATGTCCGGGAGCAGATTGGCTTGGGGTCAAGGGTCAAAAGACTGGTTGAGTTGCGGCGAAGATGCACAGCGAGGGCTCTCATACAATTCGCCGCATTTGAAAATATAGATTGGGAAAAGCTGTGTCAAGCGAATTTACATTAAGTCGCATTATTTATTATCGGTGGCCGACATGCAGCAGCAGCAGCTGTGTGTGTGTGTGTGTGTGTGTGTGTGTGTGTGTGTGTGGGAATCAATCCGCTTCATTTCCCCACCCACTCCAATTATGGGTTCATGTGTGTCAGTGGAGACCAGTGCAGTTCAGTCAGCTTAGAGTCAGATCAAATTCAATAATTATCTTAATAACCAACAACATTTAACCTGGCAAAAATCCCTAGGATCCATCTCCCACATCCACCTTGTTTGGAGCTGCTTGAAAACATTTTGAACGTGGAGCCTTGTCTGTTAGCTTCAGGAACTGTGGACCAATCAGCTGCGTACCTTGCGTGTTGCCAGGTCGCTGTGATGTCAGGCTTCCTGCAGGTCACCGCCTGCAGCACCATGCTGATGCCCTGCGGCTGCTCCTGCAGCCAGAACGTGTTGTCCTGGGAGAAAAGCTCTCGGCGACTTTGGTTGTTCTTCTTTCAAGGTCCTTGCAGTCCTGATAAAACAGCACCTCATCCACCATCTGCAGCTGCAGCTCCTCTTCCGGGGAGTCTGAAGGGCAACGTGTAGTAGCGGCTTTTTTGCTTTATTCCCTGATTGAGGAGCTGATTTTTAATGGTCTGCAAGTGAAAAATGATTTAGGATGAAGGTTGGATAGATGAATGAGTGAGATCTGGGATTTTTCCAGTAGCTTCAAAGGTTAAAACATATCCTGCTTGGTGCTTTAACAAAGTATAGCAAATGTAATGCTTTTTTTGCCAACAGGAAGTGGCGGATTAAACCCACTGCATGTGATAGTGTTGGTCCTCATCCGTGAGAGAGACCAGATGCGGCGCCTCGAAAACTGGACTTGCAAAGATCAGCGCTCCAGGAGTGATTATCCACGAATCTGCATGTAATCCACTTTATCTTGGACGCACTCGTCCATCTTTTCCCATCAGCTGCTGCATTATTAGTTTGCCTCTCAGGTTGTGACACAACCAGATGGAACTTTTTAAGAAACAATTCATGGCCGAGAGTGATGGAGTTGACTAAATAAGATTGAAACTGCACCAGATGAGACAAACGATGAAAGTTTTGTTTTGTTTTGTTTTTTATATATATTTACGCAGGGTGGAAAAATAGAAATTAGACGTGAGCCTGATATGGGACCTTTCATCATTTATTGTTAGCTCATACTGTTGCGAGTCGGCCTGAGCGTAAACCACACGATGCAACTCTGCAGGATTATCATGCAGCCCTGCAGGAAACTGTCCTATACGCTAGAAAAACAGTGACATTTCACTAATGGAACAAAAATTTACATTAATACGTTTTCAGGCAGTGACTGTTTTTCATATGTATTCATATCGCCTCTTCCTGAAGGTCATAACTTATAAATATACCTACAATACATGCAGTAATTTACATTTGTGTCACAGAAATGACTGAACATAGCTGAGCTTTGTTCTAAAATGTAACTATTAAACAAGGTGAATATTATTATATTGAATTTAAAGATTCAGCACCTGCATTAGACCAAAATATTTCTTCGTCATCAGTGTTGTTGTGTTGCACCCACGCACCAATCCAGAAACACTCCTCTGTTTCTCCTCGCTGCGAGCTCGTCCCTCTAAATAATTACCCTCCGCAGCTGCGGTTCCAAATTAGGGGAAACTGCCTGTTTGGAAAGTGAAGAAACAACAACCACAATCACGGACGTGGAGGCCTGACTTGCTGGTAACTCGCTCACCGTCTCCCCCTTGTGGCCAGGCTTTAATCTGACACCTTCGCTTGGAAACGCACAGCACCTGTTGGACCATATAAGGCCTTCTGATGTAGAAAAAACGTAACATAACATGGCTAAAGAGTTTAATATTACAACAACAAGGCAGTTTTTTTAGCCTGCACCTCGTAACACCTGAATCGAGTGTCCAAAGTTGGGTGCGAATAAGAGGAAACTTATTAAAATGACTGAAATTTCCATAAACTTTGTTAAACAAATATTCCACAGTTATTTATGGAAACAAACCTAGGGATACAGTTTGACACAAGAGGTGAACTGTCTCTTTCTGATTCACTGTGGCTGTCGTATAAACGCCTGCTGCAACTTGTTTCTCCTCGGAGCAAGCAGATTGGTCCAGTCCGACCAGTTCGGATTGGATTTTTCACCATCCACAGAAACAGATAGTTTGAAGGGAAACTATGTGCAATCACGTGTGATTCGCTTAGGTGGATTAGACCTGATAATCTACCCTATACTGTACCTGCTGTGGCAATAGTTTT